>NC_054596.1:12875110-13212610 GCF_004785595.1 Juglans microcarpa x Juglans regia | reverse complement strand
TTTAATTATAAAATTAAATTAAAAACAACACCATCAATCCCCAGCAACCACTTCCAGAATATCCATACCCACGAAATTCAGAAACCATATAAACAATATTGTCGCTAAACAAAAACCTCAAATAAATTAGAAAACCACGACTCACAAAATCTGAAAAAGTCACAATACAGTACCAAATCTGAGAAACTCCCAAATAAAAAAATAGCAGAACTTCAAAATAAAATTGCAGCTATCAAAATTGGAAAATGGAACCTTACCTAGGAGCCAAACACTGTGTTAGCTCCTCTGTTCTCTCCCACGACTGTGTCGCTGGTGGCAGTGCAGGTATGGAGTGTATTTAAAGTTTTGAACTTTGAAAGGGTTAGGGTTTCGGGACTTTGTGGGAAGGGGATTTCAGACCAGTGGCTTCGTGGAATCATGGGTGTGGCTCAGTGGCTTCATGGAGAAAGATCGATGAATATGATGGAGAGGAAAGCCCCGAAACACTAACCCCATGGCTTGTGTCGGAGAAGAGAAGAGAAGTCTGTTTGCGGCTTGGAGAAGAAGAAATCTACTTTCTGGAGAAGAAGAAGACAGAGCAATTCGGAGAAGATGAAAGGTAATCGTGGGGTGCGTTTCGAATAAGAGAAGAGAGGTCAGTTTGCGGCTTGGAGAAGAAGAAATATAGGGATTGAGAAGAAGAAGATAGAGCGATTCGGAGAAGATTACTTGTAATCATGGGGTGCGTTTCGGGGTGAGAAGAGAAGAGAGGTCCGTTTGTGGCTTGGAGAAGAAGATAGGGATTCAGAGAAGAAGAGGACAGCAATTCGAAGAAGATGGAAGCGTGGGGAAGAAGAGAAGTGTGTTTTGTGGGAAATGAAATGGGGATGGAGACGGGAACACTGTTTTAAATTTCGTACTGTACCGGCCGGTACAATCGAAATTTTTTGTTTCGGCCGGTATAGGTACTATACCTGTTCCGTACCGGCCTTATTTTCGGCCTGTACCGGTCTATATTTCGGCCGGTATCGGCCGATATTTCGACCTGTGTTTTTTTTTTTTTTCATTTTTTCAAACTACAAGCTTATTTTTTAACCCCCAATTCAGACTAGACTATTTATAATTTATATATATATGTATTTATATATAATTTATTTATATATAGACTATTATTTTGGAATATAATTTTTATATATATAATTTATTTATATATCAACTATTCCGAAACGTTATCTCGAAACGCTATTCCGAAACGGTACCGGTACGGCGTCTGGTACGGTATTCAAAACATTAGACGGGAACCCTTCGAAGACCCAAAACAAAGACGACGCCGTTTTGATTTTTTGCCGCGTCGGATGCAAGGCCATGACAAGGACACGAACCCGATTGTCCACAGCATTTTTCTTTTGAAAATATTTCACTACTATTCATTATTATTTTTTATTACTTTTCCCCTACTATTCAATATTCTATCATTATTTTTTTACTACTATTCACATATTCACATAATATCTCGAACACCTCACTAGCCCAACACAACCTTAGTTGAAATTTAACTCTTAAAAGGTTGATAGTTCAAGTAATTGTTCATCCATGATGAACAAGTTTTATGCTCAAGTAAAATCCCATTCACACATACAGAGACTTTCTGCTGATGTGAACAATTGGAATTAATTTATTCAATGCCTCCATTGAGATGAATTTAGCAAGTAGAAGTCTGGCTTTATAGGCATAGAAGGAAGAAAACAGGTGAACAAAATCCACTATACTTGGGAACTCCAAATGAACATACATGATGACAGTTTACTGAGTATGATAACAACCATACAGACATTTGAACTAATCTTTACGACACCTATATATATAAGAGACATTCCCACTTAAGGGAATAAATTATGATTCAGTACTCTTTTCTAATACAGATACTGAAGAATTTAACCCTCAAAGAAGCCACATGAATGTAATAAAAGAATCGATGAAACCCTATCAAACATATAATGTCCGCCTCTGAGCAACCCCCTTTTTTTTCTTACAGACCCAACAAGTTCGTGCAATTAGATGAAATGTCTCTATCCAAAGAACAAATGATCTCTTCTGCAACACCGTAACTATCCTGGAAAATTGTAGCAGCTGCGAAGAAACTAAAGCTTTATTCACGTATCCTAATCACAATTCAACCCACAAACTTCTAAAACAGGACCATCTCTTGACACAAATGGATTGATTCGAACCCACATAAGAGTTAAGATTGAGGCCAGCAGAATAGACCAGACCAAAACAATGGTTGGCATCCGATCTTGTTTCCCGAGTAATCCCTTGAGGAAGGGGTAGAGGTGGAGAATGACCCATAAGGCAAAAAATAGCCTACCAAAAAGTGGACCCCAAGAATCGTACCCGTTATTGATGGCATCCGAGATCCCAACCACCACCCCAACTATATTTATAATCAACAAAGTTGTGGGCGGGATTAACAATGATGTCCACTTGAAGATGTAGAGTTCTGAAAATTCTCCATCATCTGCTGCTTTTGAGGTAACCGTGAAGTTTGTGCTGACACCGGCCAACACCTTGAGTAGACCCTGGATGAGGGCAAAAAGATGCGATGAAACACCCCCAATAACCCAGAACTGCTCATTTCTCCACCAGTCATCTATCCCAACACCACCCCACTGCATCTCGAGGATTCCAGTTGCAGCTATAGATATGAAGAGAGCCATGAATACTAGGCTTGCATAGTTGCTTATCTGTACATTGAAGTAAACGGCCCTCAGTTAGCACAAAACTGGGTAGAAAACCAGCAGTTAAATCAGGCCATGTGAAGAACTTAATGTTTGATTAAAGTATATACTCAAGGGGGCTCAAATGACATGACAAACAAATCTAGTCAGCCTTAACCAAACCAGAAGCACACTTTCCAATCATTTTAATGAGACTACAACCACAGGAACCCAGGGGGGGATGGTGGTGGTAGCAATGGGTAGGACCAAGGAGAGGGAAGAGAGGGAGGTGATGTCGAGGTGAAGAGAAATGGGGGGAAGGGGCAAGTTGGAGCTGGTGGCAGTTTAGAGTGTGGAGGGGGGAGAGCGGAGGTGGCGGTGGCAGTGGCAGTAAGGAGTAATGAAGGAGAGGGGGAACAGAGGTAATGGTGCAAAAGGATGAGAACCAGGAGGGCAAGGTGGTGGTACCAGTGTAGAGGAATGAGGGAGAGATCTTGGAGAGAGGAGATAAAATAGAAGGCCGCATTTCAGAAAATCGATGCTTCATCCCTTTAGATGCAATTTTCAGTTAATCAATAAAATACTTTTCATTGATTAGTAAATCTCAGTAGCACCGAACATAGGAAACACAAATATTCCCCTCCCAAAAAAAAAAAAAAAAACAAGAAGTTGAGCATTTATGTAACCCAACTGGATTGATCCTATACAATTCTCCAACTGGATCGAGATCCTATACAATTCTCAGTCAAAAACATTTTCTGCAGTTAGGATAAACACCACATGTAGACCCCACAATATTTAATATTGAGGTCCAAGCACTGCCCATGAGAAACACCAAAAACTGTGGGTCCGCATGCTGTGTTTTTCTCATCAAATTGCAGAAAATGTTTGGGGTAGATAATTGTAGAGAATTTAAGTCCAACCCAACTTCCACACCTCATTTCATAATTGCTGGTTTTTTCAACATGCTGTTAACAGTAGATGAATTACAAATTACGACAAATAGAGCAACAAAAATGAGCAGAGGGGCGTTACCTCAGGAACGATGAATTTCCCAGTGAGAAGACAGATGGCTGGTAGAGTACAGTAAACAATCAAGGGAATGGATGTCCAAGGATAAACAACAGAGTTTATATATGAAAATCGTTCCAACCATTTCAACCCGCCGCCATAGCCATACCAGATTGGACAATGTCTGCTTAAGAAAATTTCCACGGATCCAAGGGCCCACCGAAGAACCTGGTGTAAACGATCTGAGAGGTTGATAGGAGCTGACCCCTTGAATGCTGGCCTCTTGGGTATGCAGTACACAGACCGCCAGCCATGGCAGTGCATCTTAAATCCAGTCAGGATATCCTCAGTTACAGAACCATATATCCAGCCAACCTAGTTTATATGTTAAAAAATTTAGAGGGCAATTTGGTGATTAAGGGAGAATCTAGAGTGTAAGTCCTGAATGACCTTTAGAGTTCTTTTTTCTTACCTCCTTTCCCCATTCTGATTTATCCTCAAATCCACAGCTGATGACTTGGATGGCTTCTTTCAAGAGTGATGCAGGACTGACATTCTGAGGAACTCCACCATTTTCCAGAAGCGTGGAGGCTATGAAAACTGGAGACTGCCCAAACTTCTTCTCCAATTTCATTTGCGACATAATGGATGACTTTTCAGTGCTTGATTCTGCAATTGAAACATGGTTTAGTCTTACTCTCCTGAGATTTTCCTTTATTACATAACAGTTGTCACAGAGATTTTCCTTCAGACTCAAGCTGGCATATAGTTCTTAGTCCCTAATGAATCCTTACCATTCATTCCCTCTTCAATATTTTCAAGTGCATGTATCTGCTTTGATGCTTCCCTGTGCTTAGGTTTCTTCTTTTTCACCTTTGTCTTCACATTCTTGTTCTTTCTAAAGCCACAACATAGGCAGCACCATTTTGGCAAACAGTTGCAGGTTTTGCTAGGGGGCTTCTTCTTGGCAGGTGCATCAAATCCATAAAGTGCTTGCCTTCTGAAAACACATCCAGTCCCAACATATATGGGTCCTTGTAAACCATCTAAGCCTTTCATGTTGATCTGCTTTCAGTGGAGAAGTTAGACTTTGCAATAACAAAGAAGTGCATAAAAATATATAGTTAAACAAATAGATGATGGATGGATACAACACACAAATAAGAAGAGTACACATACATCAAAGAATACAACATTCCGGTTAGAGTATCTATCATGACGATCAATCCCGTCAAATCTTTGAGGAAACTGCACATAGCAAACCTTCTTTCCCAATGTGGGGTCCATCATGAAACACATGGCTTCTCTAAGTGCCTTGCTATTGTTAATATAATGATCACAGTCAACGTTCAGAAGATAAGGAGCATTTGAGATAACTGCTGAGACCCGTACCTTCAAAGATTATCATGAATAAACTAATGTCAAAATTGTGGATCATGCACTATTTATTTATTAGAATGTACATGAAGGAGAAACAAGAAGAATAACCTAGAAGCATTATCATAGACATCAGCCTTACCAGAGCATTCATGGCCCCAGCCTTCTTGTGGTGTTCAAACCCAGGTCTCTTTTCCCGGGAAACATAAATCAGACGAGGTAACTCATTTCCTTCCACATCACAAACATCACTATGGCCGAGGAACACCTGCAGAAATGAGATTTCATATTAAGTGGAATACATAAACATCAGAACCCCAAATCACACCTCATCCCATCCCGTTACCCAAGGTAACCTCTTATTAGTATTTTTACTTGGGAAGCCTGCAACTACCCTTAGACTAACCAATTGCCAATTTGCCAGTCTATGAAAGCCCAAGGAACACTGTCAATGTGGCACAAGGAGCATGCATCTTGGATGCAAAATCTATGCACATAATTAGCACCTAATAGTACCCCAGATAAATCTTCCAAGTGTGTTAATCTCTTTTAAAGGGAATATATGTGCATAAGAGGGATAATATCACCATAAGTGGCAATTTTGAGAATTCAGATTATAAATCACCTATAAGCAGCTGGATAATTCAAGCAAAATGGTCAAACCAAGTCCCCAGAGAGAAAACATGTTGGTAAGGACATTTCATCAAGGGCCCATTTATGTTTAACATAGATACTTTACAATATAGCCAACAATTTTTGTAGAAGCCTCACCTGAATCATGCCAGGATGGTCCCGTACATTGTTTCCAGGCCATGGAGTCCCATCCTGCATTGTCCAGCCATCCTCAGGAGCCTTTTGTGCTGTGGCTACCAACGCATTTATTTTAACTTTAAACTCTTCATATTCTCTCTGTACCAACAAAATGGAAAAGTCAAATAACATCATTCATCAGACGCTAATCATATCTAACCTTTAAACCATGAAATTAAGACAAGAAAATTATTTAAAAAATTATATAAGGTCTTAAAATGATTTGGTAATCTCAATATTATTTTGAACTAAAAGGTTTTCAATATAAGAAACTACAGGTAGAGAAGCCAATACCTTCATTGCCCGCCTTTCTCTAACAAATGCTGGATGAACTTTATTCTTCAGATAGTCCATCTTCTGTGAAAAATACCACTCGGGGGCTCTTGGCTCAATATTAAATTTTTTACAGAAAGGAACCCATTTCCTTGCAAATTCAGATGTCTCAGAAAGCGCTTCAAAAGTAAGCATTGCAGCACCATCATCCGAGACATAGCAAGCAACCTTATCTACTGGATAATCAACCGCAAGAATGGAAAGAACCGTGTTTGCAGTAATTAAAGGAGGCTCTTTCATAGGATCAACTGTACTCACAAAGACATCTACACTGGCCAACTCAGATGGCTTCCCTTCTTTTTCATACCTGAGAGAAAAAGTAATGTTCAATTGTAAAACTCGATATGAAAAGTTGAAACCACAAGACTGATGATGATTAGGGCATATGAAACAAGGCACTAGATAAATTTTTAAACAAGTCCTATTTACCTCAATGATAGCCTGTCAAGGTATGTTTCTCGTTCTATTGGGTACCACTTTGGGAACTGATCCAGAATCCATGATACAGCAAACCATATTTCACAGATAACTGATGTCAGCCACAAGCCATATGCATCGTTAACTGGATGAAGAAGTCTATAATGAAAAAATAAGCCAAGGATTACAAGGCGTAGTATTATAATCATTCTGTACGGATTTATCTTGCTTGAAGGGATGGGTAATTTCCTCGAAAGGGGCTGCCTGCCTTCATCCATCCTGATTTTTATATACACATATATCAAGAAAGTTAGTAAATAGTCCAAAAAGTAAATCAATAAGCCAAGAAAGGCACAGTACAGAAGTTGGAAAAAATAACACTTTCAAGCTAATTTCATACCACCATAATATAGTATATTAACACTTCCACGAAATGCATATGCACTGAGTACTACATATCAGATAGAAAATTCATGCACAGTAACAACCCAAGATGTTTATATTAACCTAGAAATGTAGATATATAAAGAGTGTGGATGGAGAGTGATCACAACTCATGCAAGTACATAGGATTCCATAACAAATGTTATATTTCTCACTGATAACCACAGATCCAGCCCCAAAGCCGAGGCATGTAGAGTGTCAAAGCTTATCACAAGAAAACCCATATATGCACCAAGGTAGTTCTAATAGCACACACCTGGGCACCTAGGTAAGTATATCACGGGTCAATGGGAGCATTTTTGTGAGGAGAATGTACAGAATGCAATTAATTTAAGACAATCAGCTGCCGCCAAGGCATTCTAGCACTCAACTAGGTACAAATAAATGCTACTTATGAAAAACAATACTAGGTATAATTAAAGCAGTGGTCGATTTACTAGGATGCTGGACCAGTCTTCATACTTGCTCCCAAGTGGCAGCCTCATGGAAGATGATTCCTATGTGTATTATGGGTGCATTTGGTTGGAAAGAAATGAGAGGTGTTTTAATAATAGGGAACGCAATGCAGATGAACTCTGAAAATTTTTTATAAGTTCTTAGTTGGTTTTCTACTATTGTACTCAATGGAGGGGCTGTCAATGAGTTTTTGTCGTTGCTTTTTTAGTTTTAGAATGTAACTAGGTGTTTCTTTTGTATACTTTCTGTATACATGGGTTTCGCCTATTACATTTTGATGAATAAAATTTTTACTTATAAAAAAAAAAAAGGTATAATTAAAAGCAAGCAACTTAGTTAACAGAAATACTTTTTATCTCCCCTTTATTTCCATTCTCTGTTTGAAAAGGAATGGAAGGACTACGAAAGGTCTGAATTCACCCAAATATATCAACAATCGAGATCTACAGTAAACAGAATGCATTTCATGGGCTCTCATGTGTGAAGGAAGTCGTAGCAAGATCCTTTCTTACCATGTACATGTTTATGGGAATTTCAGATAAAAGAATGCTCCTTCTCATAACGTGAATCAACTTTATTCTTGAGGAAAAGTACTCGTAAATTTTTTTTTTTTTTTTTTTTGATAGGTAATCAAGAAGAGGAAAAGTACTCATAATTGAGACAGCATTTTTGGTTTTTGGTCAAAGGATAAAAACATGCCATGAAAGGGGGACAAAGTGAGGAGTCACTTACATGGGCAAGTCAGGATCATCATCTAGTTCATTTCCACCAAAATTTCCACCATCATTGACTCCTTGGTGCTCTACCACCTGAAGCTTATCATTCTGCCTTTTCTTCCAGTCCTCCATTCGGTCCTTCCAAGCCACACTCCCATACCCATATACTGCAAGATCTTTTTTAGGAACCATTGGTCTGGGTTGCACTGTGACACAGACGTTAAAAAGCTCTAAGCTCACCATCTAAGTAAAACTGAAATCTAAACCAATAGGAAAAAAAAAATGGAAAAAAGGATGCAACTACTTCAGTGAAAATTACATGGTACATATGGTTCAGTATAAGGCACTGAATGGATTCTGTTTCCATGACCCATGAATGGGGGTACAATAAGTGCATGCTGATCAGCAGAAATCTCAGAATCCTAAAACAGAAAAAAGCATCATTACAAGGCGCTCATCACATCACGCATATCTGCACCCACGTATACATGAAAATAAACATTTACTGACACAAGGGCGAGGAATAAGATTTGAATTCATACTGATTTACCTCTTCGCCATAGGTCAGTAGAGGGATATCAGAACTAAGGGGAGAGGTCTCATGTTCTGAGTGTGTAGGTATTCTAGATGCATTAGAGTGATAGCCACGGCCAGTGTTAAGGCGTGCAGAGAGCATTGCCTCTGAAACTTCTTGTGAACCAAGACCGTTGAGGTTTCCATAATCAAACTCATTGTCCAAATCATCAATGCCATCTTCTTCCTCGTCGCCTTCAACCCTAGCACTACCTGCAATTCACATCACTAATTAGAGAAATTCTAAACATTAAGTGTTCAATAGATAACTAAACAAAAAAATGCAGAAATAATCTCACCTTTGATGCGCTTGTACCTAGTTTTACACTGAGGACAAGCCTGATTGCCCTCTCTTCTCTCATATTCATAGCAAGGCCTGCACACAGGGAATGCACACTCGTTGCAGGCAACAAAGAGCTCTCCTTCTACAGTAATCTCCACCTCATCCCCACAAATCTGACATATTTGTCCACTAAATTCTTTCACAGACCTTATCTGCAATGACCCAGAAACCAAAAAATCAGTGTGACAGGCACCTGATTACAGGAGGGTGCAGCTTCGGCAGGATAACGTAGATAATTAAAGGTACTGGAAGTTTAACTTGTCGCTTACCAAATCAAATAACAAAATACAAAAGAGAGAGTTCACTTTGCTGAATCTTATTAAATTAACATGTTCCTGAATTAGACTAAATGCTTCCCAAATAAGATTCATAAGTCCAATTAGACCAAGAACGCCAGCCTCCTTTCCTAGTTTTTATAAGATTATCATTTTTATCCTTGACTTTTGATCAGTATGTTATGAATCCGGAATAACAAATGACTCAACGTATCTTATTTGAAATATGTAAATCAGTATTTCCCACGGCATTCCCAATTATTTCACAATCGATAGTACACGACTTATCCAACAGTTGCAAAGATTTTAGAGATACCAATAAAACTTGACAGTCGGGAAGGGTGAAACACCAAAAAAAACCCCACCAAATTCAAATAATTAACTTGAAGGACAGGAACCTTAAAGTTCACAGATTTATCCTGGCCCATGTCAAGAAACTAACTGATTTAACAACAGAAAGTTGTTATTACTCAAGACTAGGGACTCCCTTTTGGATACAAACAGTAAATCAACATCATAGGCCAAGAATCTCATCTAAAGATAAAATTCTTGTAGGAGTCGAGTCTATATTATTTATTATAAGTGAAGCTGAGTCCACGTTAGACAGAGACATACACTGGACTGAGCATACCTAAATCATATCAAAATGTGAGCAAGAAAAGCAAAAGGCACAAAATCAATTATCCATTAACAAGCACATCAAGCAAGTCAGAAGCAAAGATATCCAAATTGCATCAAAATACCCCGCCTTTTTTCCCATTTCCAACAATCCCCAAATTGAATAAAAAAATTGAAAGAATGGTATCCCCCAAATCAAAAGAAAAATCAAAATAAGGAGTACTCTTATAATCTTACCCTTTCATTCTCATCTGCATTGATCAGAATGAACTCATTTCGATTATGAGAACCAGCAATGAGCCGACCCCTCGTGTCCATCATGCACACAACAAGGCCAAGCAAATCTGAAACACTTCAAACCCACAAAGCACAGCTTATCATATCCCAAACCTCAACGGGGAAACCGATCTGGCACCGTTTCTGTCGCTCTAACTCGCCCAAAAGATCCAACTTTGCGCTCCACACGACTCCGGTGAGCACCCACCACGGGAAAAGCAAACCTCGCATACAGAATGGTCAAAAGAAAAGGGCAGGGGAAAAAGGAGGGAATTGCCAAGAATAATAAAGGTTGTTTCTTCTAATTTGAAGGGGGAAAAAAAAAGTCTTTGATCTTGATTCCTCGACAAGCCAAGTCTGCTCTGTACCCGGCTGGTCTTGAATCTTGGAACTCAATGAAGGGTTTATAGAGAGGGGAAGTCCTAGGGAGGAGAGAGAGAGAGTAGAGTGTGTATGTCTGGAAAAGCAGACGCGTAAGAGAGAAGGGAGTGATCGAGAAAATGTGTAACGAAGAAAAAGAAAAATGAAAAGGGGATCGATAATGAAAAGTAGGACCCAGATGGTGGTGGTGGCTCTGGGTTGTGCCCAGTTTGTAACTTTGTATATATAGAATATAAGCAAAATGAAAAAAAGAAAAATTGTTAATTGATAATACACAGCATGTGTTTTAGATTTTGTAAATGGTGATCTGTGTCGTCTTCTTAAATGAGGTTGTTTTCGGAGTAAGGATTTTTGGTGGTTCCCTGTAGGCAACTTTTTTTTATGTCCCTTTTCCCTCACGGTTTTGGTGCAAAGGAAAAAAGTGTGTACGAGAGAGAGAGAGAGTGTAGAGAGAGAAACCTAAGAAGTAGGATCTCTGCAAGAGTCTGCACTGCTCACGCACGCTGCATAGTTGGTGTCTTTTATCGCTGTCTTTCTTGTTTTTAAGCTCTACTTCTGCTCTTTCCTTGTTACTTCGAACGCGTTTTCTTCCTTTTTACCGTGCGCGCGCACACAAACTCTTTCTCTCTGTGTGGAATTTGTTCGTATTTGTTGACTTTAATAAAGTGTTGACTGGTATTTACTATTTAGCGTGATGACTGGTCTTTGTCCGTTTCATAGCTGTGGATTTTAATATCTCACTCTAGTCTAATATCTGTAAAAAAAATTTATTTTTATTAATTTGGAATGTAAAGATATTAATCATAGATTATGATATCCCGCGATGAGTTTCAGATTTTTAAATCGTTTGTTTCTATTTTCACCAAAAATGGATATATCATGCCATTGCGTTCATCTTTGTTTCGAGACAATAGATTATCAATCAATATTATTCATTTAACATAAACTTAATTGCCAATGATGTTTTCAAAAAAATAAAAAATAAAATTGCCAATGATAGAAAAGCCAAGTGTTTTAACGATTATTTATACTACTTAAATTTCGTTTATTTTTATAAATAAAATAAGATGAAATAAATTGAAATAAAATTTATCGACAAATTAACTAACCTTCTTATTCTTTGGTCACCAAACAATTAATTTTTTTATTATTATTATTATTATTATTTTGTAATTGTGATCTTTAAGATATTGAGAATAACACGCAGCATAATTATTACATTAATGAGAATGTGGTTCATCAATGCACCCATAGTATTCTAGTATCTCGGATTCGACTTTTATTTTTTATTTATTTTTTCTCTGCATATTTAATTTTTAATTAAAATAATATTTTATAACAATTTCAAATATATAAATATAGTGCAGTCATTTATAAAGGGATAATAAATTAGAATACATTATCTTTTAAGGTCTAGTTTAGATTTAGAAATGAGATAAAATAGTTTTAAATAAAAGATAAAAGTAAAAAAAAATAAATATTGTTATAATATTATTTTTTTATATTATTATTATTTTAAAATTTAAAAAAATTAAATTATTTATTATATTTTATATAAAAATTTAAAAAAAATTATAATAATGACTCTTCAAAAGTCTAACTCAATCCAAATTTCATAATTTCACGATTGGGAGTTATATAAAACATGTCCGCAAACCACGCCCGATTCTTCAAATCAGGGTACTGTACAGTCTGTACCGGAAAAAACATTCAAGTATCTTAATTCTTAAACCCCACTCGACCATTTCATATAAACGACTCTTAGCATGAAAGGTCTAACCATGCAGCGTGAAATTGAATATGTTTTTAAATGAGAAAAAACATCTATAATTATAAATTATATAATCGTCACGTAATTATTTTAAAAATAGTGAATAAAATATGAGATTTATATAAAAGAAAAAATTAATTTTTTCTTTTCAAAATGATTATACAACATTTACACATTTTATAATTATATCTAAAATTACTCTTTTTAAATACCCTTACCCAAATCCTACGTGTTCTCCATTCTCCCATTTAAGAACCCCCGAGGTACGTTTCCATGAGTATAAATATATTGTTTATTTATTTTAAGAATGTATGTAGAAATGATGTTTTTCTTGGATAAAATAAAACAAAATCGTTGAGCAAATATTTTTTTTTTCTTAAGGGAAATAATTTATATAATATTAAAAAATAAAATAAATAAATATGAAATTCACGAAAAATTTTTAAAAATAGACACTGTTTTTTATAAAAGAATATACAAAACTTACTCATCTCATATCTAACATTAATTTTTTTAGAATTTTATTACTTATCATCTTTATACACAACATACTGTATTTAATTTTATTCATTTTTAATTTTTTTTAGATGTTATTTTTTTAAAAGTAATTAAACTCTTCCACATGTAGATCACTTGTCGGTGGATCAAATGAGTGGTTACTATAAAATAGAATTTTCTTTCTCCTTTCTCGTGAGTAGCAAAAGTTGATGAAAAGCTGACCTTTTGAATTTTGGCTTGGGGTTGGTTAACTTGCACGATTACAATATTGAATACAAATCGCCAAATCGATCATATATAATAAACTTTTGTTAACTTTTAAACCTGGCAATCAATGATTATCGACTCAGATACGTGTTCAAGTGTTATAGGTTTTCTACCACATTCTTTAATTTGACGACTCTTTCATGTCACTCTCTCTGCTTTTCCACAAGGTGAACTCTTAACTAGACAGCCATAATGCATGTGAATTGCATTTCACAACACACTTTCTGGTGTACCCACCTCCAAGTTTTAAGATTTTATAAATGAAAAAGCATATTTATAATATATATATATATAAAGACATTCATGTCAATCCTCGTAAATATTTTATAAAAAATTATTTTTATCAGTCACTATTTATTATTTTATATCTTATATTTTATAAAAAAATATCCATCTATTTTATAAAAAAATTATAAATATAAAATATGAAAGTGAATAATATCTAATGTATAATATTCAAAACACAAATAATTTTTTAACGTAGAAGAATTTTACATTAGCGGTGAGACGAATGATTTTAATATTTTATAAAAACCTTGTGAAATTAAAAGAATCATAAAAATAACTTTAAATATAAATATGTTTATAGTAATTAATATGGTGTTAATGTATTTTTGTATTTAATGGGTCAATAAATAGATTGGTAAACAAGTACGTCTAATTAATGGGTCAAAGTTTGACTCGGAACCAGGTACAACCTGGATATATAGGACTCTCATGATGGGAATTATTTTCTAATTTATTTATTTATAATAATTTGGGTGATATGATCCAGTAATAATGTGGATGATTATCACCAAACTAGGAGCTAATTATTACTTAAGGAAGACTCCCAAATCCAAAAGACAAGCAGCTTGGTAAACCATGTGAAGTGGGGTCCAGATACCATCGAGCGAGTTTCAATCCGTATGGGTCCAGATTTCATTGGAGCACAACTTTTGTTTGATGATTGTTTTGAAGATAAACCCATACGACAGAGCTCAGACAGGACACAGCTGGCGCCCTTCGTTTGCTTCGATGGAAAGTGAACTGGAAACCACAAGAAAAAATAATAAAAAAAAAATTGAAGAGGGACAGGTACCTGGGAAGGTGGACAGGTGCTGTACGCTTTCAAGTTACAACCTAGCTAGCGCCAGTTCACGCAATGAAATCTGTGTTGCTTTGTACGGACGCCTTAAAAGTCTTTTGCACAGTAGACAGTTTGCTCTGAGTTGGCTTCCAAACTTATAAATCGTCCTTTTTCATTTTTTTTTTTTTTCATTTTTGTTTTTTTATTGTCTTTCGTCCTGTCCCTCCAAGGGTTTATGGCGGGCTGAGATCAGGTCAGATGAAAAATAATTCCTCTCCTGAGAATTTTATCAATAATAATAAGATAATTTATAAAAAAAAATAATGAGATAATTTAAATTTAATATTTATTAAATTTTAAAAAATGAGAGATAAAATATTAAATAAAAAATATTATAAAGTTAAAATATTATTATAATATATGTTCTTTTTATTCCGAAAATTAAAAATTTTGAAGTATTTAAAAATTTAAAAATTTGAAAAAATTGTAATGATTAATTTAAAAATATTTGTATTTAAATAATATTTTAAAATAAGATAAGATAGAAAAAGATAAAAATTATTTTCAAACATCTACTATGAGAATTTTTCACAAACAAGTATAAGTGAATTTAAAAAAAAAAAATCGAATTTATTTCTAATATTTCTATTGTAATATGAAAATTAATAACACATTAGTTATGTCGGAATTTCATTTGTCGTTAATGGTCTTTATATTACTAACAAAAAATTTAGTAGATGCTAAAATCTTGGATTCGAAGTCCAATATTAATTTACTTTATATATTAGTATTAATGGTCTAAGTAATGAATCAAATTCGATTAGAAAGAGTTTGTACGACTTTCTCTTGTCTAATCTCCTTTATGTCTAATTCTCAACTAGAAAAATATTATTATAATCATGTCCAAATTAGATACATATATTCCATTACTCCCTCGATGGGCCTGTTTTGAACTCCCTTTAGAAATTTTCAATTAAGGACCGGGCTGGGATTACACCCAGATTGAGAGCAGCGACATCTTCTAAGATAGCTCTCGTTTGGATATTAAAAATATTTATAAATAATAGTAAAATAATTTAAATTAAAATATTTTATTAAATTTTTAAAATTAAAAAAAAATATTGAATTGGAAAATAATTGAAATACTTAAAAATAATTGTGTTCTCAAACGGGTCCTAAGGGTATTGGTTTAGCCAAATATTTTTTCATTTTCAAATTTAGTTAATATCATCTACATTTAGCCCACATTAAATTAATCAAACTGATTTCATCTAAAATATGAGCTACAATAATTTTATAATTCTTTTCAAATATGAAAATTTACTGTAGCAAGTTTTAATGTATTTTTTTAATTATATTTTGAGATTATCATCCACATTCTTTTCATTCTTTTGAAATATGTATTGTAGCAGTTCTATCATCCACATTCTTTTCATGTGATTTTTTCATATGTTATTTTGTTATATTTTGATATTATTATATTATAGATATAGGATTTTTATAGATTGTACATATGAGATTTTTGTTTACATATGAGATAATGCACAAATATGTACATGTGAAATTATTATATTATAGATTTTTAGATTGTGAAAATGAAAATGAATATGATTGTTAGAGATTATTGAATATTATGAAAATAAAATAAAAAAATAATTAAAAAATAAAAAATAATTAAAGAAATATAAATAATAGAAAATAATAATATCTTATCATTATAGAGAATGTGATGACTAATCTAATGTAGATTTTAAGTGTCTTAGATTAGCTAAAAATTAAAAAGTTACATATTCTTCAAATTTTAAAAATTAAAATGATCAATTCAATGCCAATGCTCAAACTCTCTCATCTTAGAGCATTGTCATTGTCAAGTTCAAATTTTGATTAAAACTAGAACTTTTAGCTAAAGTCCAAACCAATAGAGATAGTGCCACTCATCTCAAAGTCAAATAAAAATATAATATTATATATTGAAATAATAAATTATTTTGTTTTTTTAATATTTTACAAATACACTCTATATATTAAGTAATAAATAAAATTATTGTTTCCCAACATTAATATATCTTAAATTGACATTAGTTTGAAAAATCGGATTAATTAAAAAATAATTTATAATGAAATGACTTTCATTAAAAAACAATTTATAATGAAAGAATTTTAATCAGCAACATTTCAATATCAACATCCCAAAGTCAACAATTTTCATTATCAGCCGAGCTATGTATGTTGGAACCAATTTTACACAATAAAATAATGTTTGGTCCTGCTTAAACCACTATCATAAGCCGTCAATTGCAACATTAACTCTTTTTCCTTCCAGGCTTGAACCGAAAAATGCATCAACACCTACCCTTTCAAGAATACAAAAATATAGTTGTGGAAAACTCTACTAGAGCATTGGCAACGGTCTAGCCAAATACCAAGGTAAGTTCATAATTTGACTATATGTGAGAAAAAAACATCTACATTGGACTAGCCAAAAGTCCAAAAGCTCAAGACTTGAGTTACAGTAAATTTGGGCTCCTCTCCAAACATAGCGAGCTACTATTCACCCTTGAAATGTATATTTTATTATTTCATCTACCTTCCCTCTCTCTTTCCCTTGTTCTTTTCTCTTTCTTCATCTCATTTATCTCACTTTCCCTTTTTTCATCCCAAAACGTTCAAACAAACCGTTCTTTCTATCGTGAGTCCTGCGTCTTCTTCAACCGCAAGTACCCTTGTGAGACCCCCAAATTCTGCTTGGGGTCGAATAGACATTCGAAACGTCAGGATATACATTATGATGTTACCTGCCTCCATTCATGACATATAAGATGTAATGTTCCTAACATGCATCTAGCATTATGCAATATTCACAGCGGATAATTTTTTTTTTTTTAGCAATACTAAGCACCAAATTTATAATATCTCAAATAGTTAAAACATAACTCATGCATACTTAACGAAATAAACATCCATAATTATAGCACGGTCTCAGAAGACTATAATCTCAAAACAATAGAGACCTGGCCCCATAATTACATTACCAAAATATACCATTGGGTTAGTTCATTGAGTAACTCACGTAACTTGACTAACGATGCCAGAATACTATCCAAAGATTTAACATGAACGTGAACTTGAACATAACATAACGTGAAACATGACTTGAATGTGAAATACATGAATTTAGAATCTTATTCAATAAACTTAATTAATAACAGTGACCATCGGGTGATATACAAGCCCCTTTGAGCCATGTGTCATTGCCGATTATTTCATCACAACACATGTATCTATATCAGCTGTGAGTGCGTTAATACATACTCCACAGTTACTATGGCTTCACGTATTCTACGTGTCACAATCGTTGTGTCTCACATAGTGTATGCTACACAGTTGTTGTGGCCCCATGAATTGGTTGTGCCACATTTGCTGTGGACACACGTAAAATAAAGTGTGGCTCAATCGGCGTTAGTGTCTAGTGCTCTCTGGTGACCAACTAATTAGGCCTCATTTGCAACCTGTTGACTGTACTTCGTCATCCTAAGGAATTTCATATCTATTTAGATGCTCCAGTGTAAACAAAAGAGTTTCACTAGGATACTATCTCATCCTAGCGCTTAGGGTTGTGATTAACATGAATAAGTTAATAAGACTGTTCTCGAGATACACAAACTGTATTTAAAACGAGATGACATGAATACGAAAAGACAAAAGTCCTGACATAGCGTAACATGACATGAACGTAAGATAACAGACATGACATACTTTGAGACATAAATGTAATAGATAATATTTCATAACATAACATATATGTAACAAACAATATTTTCTAACATGACATACCATATAACAAACAATATTTTGTAACATTTGACAGTGAATATTAAGTGACATGAAATACATGTAACAGATGACCTACGTAATGTGGCAAACTTGCAACATATAGTAACATGAGACATAATATATTATGTAACAAATAAGTTTTTCATGACAGAATAATTTATGTAATAGATAAACATGTGATGACATGGCATGACATGTCATATATAACAACATACGAACATAACATGTGAAATACGAAAAACTGTAATATGGTATTCCAAAAATTAGAAATTTAATTACTAATAATTAAAAATGTGAAAAGAGACAACTTAGAGTAAAATTATCATTTTACCTTTTATATGTGAAAAAATAATCATTTTACCCATAACTTAAAGATTTTACATCCTAACTCTAAAAATTACCAAAGTTTATATTTCTCATGTAAATTTTGTCCTAAACTCAAATATCAATTCAGAAAAATTTAAAACCATTCACAACTAAGAAAAACTCACTATGGCCGAAACATTCATAGGCCATTTATCTTGATTTTGGTTACAATTTCTTCCATATTCGAAACTCATGATTAAATCAAAATTTTGTAACAAAGATCTTCGTATCCTAAGTTAAATGCACTTAAAATATCCATTAAGAAAAAGTTAATCATCAACATTAAACTTTTTGTAAGAAGACTCAAACTTTTTAACAAAAAGTAAACTCTTAAATTACAAGTTTGGCCTTAATAAAAACATCTCCAAGAATTCTAAAAAATTAAATCTTACTTCTAACATATTCATATCATCCTAAGATCAATCATGTTTTAGAAAAGTCACCAAAAATCACAAAACAGCACTTGAAATTTTTGGTTTTACACTTAGTCCAAAAACAAAAACTTTTCTCTCAACTAATTTTGATCAATCTCTTGATCCATGACTTAAAGACATGTGATCTTCAAACTAAAACATCACATGGTTTAAATATGTATGCTAAAGAATATCCAACCATCAATCTTAAAATCACATGGCCAAAACTCAATAAAACATGGATCTAACCCAAAAATATCAAATCTTAGGTCTAACCGAAATCCTTGTGCATATCAAAATCATATCTTTAAAAATAATATTAAATATCTTCAAAATAATATCCTAACATGTATATAAGAGACTTAGGATCATCAAATACAAATATCAAAGCCTTTGGAATAAGATTAAACTACGAGATATTCAAACTTTCACAAAATAGAAAACGTTTTTCTACTTCCAGTTTTCAAGTTTCTAGGTCTAAAGAAATCTATCATCAAAAGCTTTATTCATGCAAAAAAACCACAAAACTTTCGTAAACACATGCTAACAACATTGCATAAAATTTTTGGACCAAGATATGTCTATTAGCTTGGTCAAAAATTCCAAAACATAACATATTTTCTAGTTTCACTCCTAGAATGACATTTTTATGGTTAAAAATACTTTTGACCAATCAAATGAGTATGAAATGAGACTAATAAGATATCCACGGAAACTATACTTATATATGAACAACTTTTATGTAGGAGTTATCATGCGAAAATACTTGCAATGGGTTGAAAATCTCCATGCAAAAATTCTCAGAAATATTCTCGGAAGAGCTCTTTTGAATCTCTCTAAGAACGTGATGAAGAAGTGATAAAAGGGAGTGAAATGTGTCTTGCACGACTTTAGACTCCTGGAGGGGGAAGTTATGGGCTTGAATAACTCTTTATTAGAGTTGGCTATGTGACATAAATTGGAGAATAGTGAGGGGCAAGGACTGCTTGCAACAGCTGTGAGATATGGAGGTTGATGGGGTGGATTGCTCCTTCATATCAATGCACTATTGAGTGCAGCCAATGACAATGAATGGTTTGTCATGTGGAGGAGGAAACTTCTTCAAGAAATTTTGCCAAAGTGGCTAAATTCTTGGGCCTTGGTGGACCTCTACCAAGTGAGTTTCAATTTGGGGTTTAAATAGGATTTGGTTTGGGTTTGGAATGCTAACAAGCCTAAATCCAATTTTTTTTGGTCGAATAAAATTTTCAAAGTTTAAAAAGTTGCATAATGATGTCATAACAAGGATTTGATTAATTAATAGTATGTGAAAGTGGTTTAATTAAGTGATTAAACACAATACTAGAAATAAGATTAAAAAGGGTTTGGAGGCCAACTTTAGAGTTTGGGAAACCGTTTAGGGTTTCGGTTTCAACCAACATTTTGGGATTTCAATTGGATCCGAACCATCTAGGGTTTCGCTAGGATTGAAACCCTCTTTGGTCTGACACAATTTGATTGAGCAAATGGAACAAAGTTTTGCTTAAATGACATGATCTCACAACTTGACTTACTTCACAAATCTATCCAATGGTTCCTCATGGTGTCAAGTGTCTAATACTATTCACTATGTGTGGCTAAAGTCTTGCTAAATGTCTAAATAAAACTACTCTAATCTAATTTGGACATTCCACACTGTGATTTTGAAAACACTGCACTGGGTACGCTTATCGATATTACTATTCACTCTGAAAAATGCATAATAAACTGAGTATTGAAAAATCCTAAATAATCATATTAACCTATAGTAAAAATCGTTTGCTAAATTTAACCCTAAAGTACCTTTAAAAATAATTTCACAATTTTGAACAGACATTATGAAAATGGATTATTGCGCCATTACATCCTAAATAATTAACTGAGTATAATGGCGTAGACCATAACGCATTTTGAAACTTCTAACTATCTCAAATAATTAAACTCATATTTCTAGCACTATAGTGAGTGCCAACATTGATTATGTTGACAGACTAAAACCTGTGTGATTGGTCGATTCTTAAAAGCTTATGAGGTTTTCATAAGATTCCTAAAATCAATAGAAACTCCACCAGTGAATTTCTAGCGGGCTTTTACAACCCTTCGCTCTGTCGTGAGTCCAAGCTGCCATCGTCTTCCAGCCTAAACGGTAATGTCTCTTCCTCACTCCTCTCTCGCTCTTCTCTGTGTAGGCTTTCTTGTCCCTCTTCTCTTTCTATTTTCTCTCATTTCCTCTTCATCAAGTGATTGAATCACTGTGTGTTATGCTTTGCAAGGACCAGTCTGTCACAAGGTTGCCTTGCCGGTGAATCGTCGTCCAGAAAGTGTACATTTTCTCCACAAATCTATCCCAAAAAAATCACGATTTGGGTATTTCCATGTAACTGTTTGCGATTTTGGTATTTTGGTTTGCGATTTGGATATTTCTTTGTGGTCATGCGTAGTGTGTTATCAAGAAGCATTCCCTTTTTTTCTCTGTGATTTGCTTAGATTTTCTTAGTTTTTTGGATTTAGATTTTCTTAGTTTTTTGCGTTTAGATTTTCTTAGTTTCTTGAAAAACTGATTTGCGATTTGGATATTTTGGTCTGTTACATATCATGGCTTTACATTATTCGATTCCCCCATTGACAATAGCATATTATACTTTTCTAGACGCAGTGCATGTACTCTAATTTTAGGAGAAATTGGGCAAAAAATATAATATTTTCTTTCGACTATTTTGATTTACTTGATACACATTAGACACTGGATAGATGTAGTCGTCTTCTACCTTCTTTTAAACCCTCTGGTACTTTAGGATCTGGGAGTTAAAAAGGAACTATGTAAGGCTTATCCCATTTGAAAATCTAAATGGAACTTCAAGCCTCCTCTCTAGTCCACGCCAGGGGCTATTCCATGCCTAAGTTTCTACTTGTAATGATACTTCTATGCAAGTTTGCTGGCATATTTCCTTTTTTCTTGGTTTAATGATATTAGTAAAATGTAAAATTTTGAAATAACTTGAATTTATAAGATGAAGGTCAATGTGTAAACCATTGTGAATCATGATGTGGACACTTCTTTGAATTTCTAGTTTTTAATTATTTCTTTCTTCATTCATATTCTTATTTGTCAATACTCGCCTTCTTTGTTGGCATGTACAAATGCTCGTTAATGTGAAATTTGAGAATTACAGTAAAAAAGACCACAAAAAATACAACTTACAGTTCCAATTCACTAACACAGAGCCTGTAATGAGAGGTTTGGGAGGATGGTTCTGTTGATCTTACAGGCTCTGTGTTAGTTACATTGCCTTCCCTGGAATGAAAGGTTTGGCAGGTAACAAATATCTAATTTCAATGCGAGATCAACATAACCATTCTTACACCATCAAAACATCACTAGCATTCACAGATTTTCGACCCTATAAAAAGCAAATAATTAGATAAACCATTTACATCTACATTCTTGACTTCTTGGTTGCCTTTTTCTTTCTTTTTTTTACCAGTAATATTTTTTTTTGTGTTATTATTGCATGCAAATATCATGATTTTGTTGGTGTCAGAATATAACAGTAGAGTGTTTTGGTTTGTAAGGCAATTAGGCAACTGGTATGCACTTGTATTTGCTTTGCATTTGTCCTCTCACTTTATTTTTAAAAATAAATTACTTTTAAAAATCAAGGCAAATGAAGCTGGAATCTTGTGAATGTGCTGAAATCTCCAAAATGTGCTGGAATCTTGTGAATTTGGAATTCAATATTGGATAACTTTTCTGATTCCTTGAAAATTTAACATTTTTCAAGTATGGACACACATTTTGATGATGACCCATTCTTCACCACTCTCTTACAAAGCGGAGGAGGAGGCTGTAATAGCACTCTAATGCAATATTCTTATGTTGTGGTCTAAGTAACCCCAAATGATAGTGAAAAGAGACATCATTAAAAAAAAGTTCAAAGAGGTGCATCTTTCATTGTAGAGGAAGATAACCTCCTCGTCTCAGCTTGGCTCAACATTAGCATCGATTCGATAAGGGGTACTGATAAAAAGTCTACTCAAATGTGAGAAAGAATTACCATATTTTATCATGAATATAAAAAATCAAACATTGCCAACTGTTCTGATGACTCTTTGATGAATCGGTAGTCTACGATTAAAAAAATGGACAAATAAGTTTTGTGCATATATAGCATAGGTAGAGTCATTTCACTCGAGTGATACAACAGAGTAAGATAAGGTATGTACCATTCTCCTTTAATTATGCAATTATGTTGGACTTATTTATGAATTAACAAATATTTATTCACCTTTGTAGATTGAGAAGACAAATATGTTGTAGAAAGAGATGGTAGTGTCTAATTTCACAATGGAGCACTCCAACCAAAATGGCAGCAACACATATCCACTTTTGGTAAGAAGAGAATACCACAAGAAAATGTGTGCGGTGAAGTTGATGGTGATATAGCCGAGGAGGACCTAGAAGTTCTTGCTGAGAGACATCCAAGCTAAAAATCTGAGAAAGAAAGAGAGAGGAAGCAAAAGTTGATGGAAGACAAAGAGGTAGAGATCAAGATTGCGTTAGCTAAAATGATTGATGATAGAGCGACGATCATGGGAAAACGGAGAAATGCTGCATTAAAGGTAGACCAAAAAAGCAATGCAGTATTTAAACTAAAGAAGAAGAAGTTCGAGGCAAAGATGATGATGCTAGATCTACGTGGCATGAATGCTATGCTGCAAGAATATTTCCGTAATATTCAACTAGCAATTTTTGAGGAATCGAAATCCCATTCCGGAGGTACATCTATATCTCCTTTGACACCTTATGGAGGTGTCTAACTTCTAATGTTGGTAGTATTAAATTTTTTGAGAATTTAGTGGCTGCCCAGCCATAAGTGGGCTGGATAAATATGTGGCTGGGTAGCAACTAAATGTGTGGATTGTTGACTATTTTGGTAATTTGTGAATTGGATATTATCTTTTGTACTAGAAACTGTATTGTAAATTCTCTTTTGGTATTTATATGGACTATTTTGGACTGTTTTGATAATTTGTGTTGGTAATTTGTGGACTGTTTTGGTAACTTTTTTGACTCTTTTGATATATAAAGAGGTATTTATATGGACTGTTGTTGCCATGTCTTGTGAATTTGGACTTGAATGTGCTAGAATCTTGTGAATTCCTTTATATGAATTCAGTTCTTGAGCATTAAACATGAAGTGAATTTGGAGTGAAGGAGATGCGGTTTTTTTTTTTTTCAAAATAAATTAAACATGAAGTGCTCTTTTTGCACAAGTTCTTGAACATTAATGAAAAACATGGAGTGAAGGAGATGTAGTGAAAAACGTGAGTAAACAACATATATTATGTTTATGCCAATGTAGTGAAGGGTTATTGGTAGGGCTGTGCAAAAAAGTACGTAACTCGGTTCGTTCGTTCGTCCGTCCGCCCGTATGTAAGACCCGACCCGACCCGACCCGACCCAAAATAGCGGTTTGAAATAGATTGCGGGTCAAACCCGCTGAAACTAACTACACGTTTTCACAATTGATCTCAAACCCTAGCTGCAATCCCTCTCCATTTCTCTTTGTCGTCATAACCACTTGCAGTCGATTTAAAGCACGAGTTGGAGCATGTTATACTTGATCCATTGTTCAACCACAAGGAAAATCCTTAGTCTTATGCCAATTTGAAAAAGCAAAAAGAACAAAATAGAGCATCTCATCACAGAAAAAACCAAACCTTATAAACTACATGAACAAACCAATGATTAAATTGAAGAAGAAAAGCAGAGCTTGCTTGCATCAACCGTGAGGAGCTCGGTCCAAGCACCATCTAGGAATCCCCATAAAACCCATATCGGATGCTTTGCAAAAAATGCCTATTTCATTGCGGGTCTGATGAAAACCAACATGAAAGCAACAAACGCAGCACCTGAGTGGAGAACCCAAATTGATATTAGGGGCTCTTGTGGCCACCACTATCACCGTCACCCGCGAGTGCCACAACTATAGCCAGTAGGATCCACACAGCGATGTCGTTGAATGCAGCTACAACCATGGCGAGCTCTCCCACTCTGTTACGGTTGAGGTTACTGTTTCGTTTCGACTTCCTCTATTAGTTCCTCTCACTTTCGCTCTCTCTACGTTTGTGTCCTTGTATCTCTTTCAAACTCGATCTCATATCAATTTCGTTTGTATCTCGATCTCTTGAGAATAAATGTGTTATTACTCATCAAACTCGAGTCGGATTGGGTCAGGCCATCTTATTTGTTCTTGGTGATGGGTCGGGACAGTCCTAAACACTAATCGGGTCAGTCGGTGCTCACCCCTAGTTATTGGCATCAGAGAAAGAAAAACGTCTAATTTGTGCCAATGCAGCATAACAGCCTGAGTAAAGTTGATGTGTTAATATTTTTTTATCAAATATTATTAAAATATATGAAATATATTTGCAAAATATAAAAACCAGATGAAATTACTGTAGCTCAAAGTTCAAGCCAATGCCAGTGCTCTTACCCATTTATTGGGGAGAACAAAATATCTCCCGGAACTGTATGTAAAATCAGTCTATTAAGTTATTATTATTTGCAGATCGATCGGGCAAATTCAATTAATACCTGTTGAAATTAATTTTAATGAAGCAGCTCAATTATATTAGTTGAATGTAAAATGAGTTATAAAATAAATATATATATGAATTGTAGGTGTTAATTAAATTACAACGTTTATAAATAAAAATTCTCTAAAAAAAAACCTGCCATCTCTGCTTACATCAATGGATTTACTAAGATTTCACACAGCACACGACATAAAACGCAAAGCAGAGAATTCATTCCGGCCATAAGAATTAAAATTTATCATTAATTGATGACTTGTAGCCAGGGGATTTCGGAATGTTGGGAGCCTGTAATGGAACTTCAACAAATCACTCTGATATGGAGACTTTTTTCTGGAAAACTAATTTGCAGGTGAAAGTTGTCAAACTCAAATGGCTGGCGCAAGCTGAGGATGGAGGGAGTTTAATCGCTTTCGTTCTCATGTCTTCCAAACACGAATGGTGCCGTCAACAGAGGCAGTTATCATACAGTTGTCCTTTGGATGGTAACTCACACTTGTCACCTGCATAGTGAAATCCATATGCATTAAGTTGCCAATATAATCCCCAAAAAGTATATTATTCAAGGGAGATATCATACACGACAAACTGCTTTCGACCCACAAATCAAACAAATCTAGTGTTGACCTTCTGCATGACTATTGGCTAATAAAACATAATTGCACCCTGCATCATTTTGTTCCCATGGAGGTTGACATAGAACCAATCATAAAGCACAATACAGCTAACAGTTTTGAAGGAGGTTTTCCTAAGGTGTTGTCAAACTAAAATCTAGTTTATCAACAATAACACAACCAAATTCAGGCGAAAAAACGATATGAGCCATTGAGAACTACAAAACAGGAGATACTTGAAGCAAATCTCCCTATATTTATGAGATTCATTTTGTTTTTGTGAAAGTGTCTTCCTAGACAACATTAGTGTGTTTTTAGTTCCAGTCAAAGGATGCACCTAAGAACTCCAGAAAAAAAAAATTGCTACAACAAATGGGAAATAGAGATGAGCACATCATTTGTTTTTCGCATACACCAGTGATTATACTTGGTCCTGGTATTCCAAAAAACTGCATCTGATTTCTCAATTTTGATATAAGCAAAGAATTGACAAGCTATCCAGGGAGCTGGGTACTCCTTTTGGGAAAATGCCTATGGATAAGAGTCTCAATGATATTTAAGCCAACTGCAAACATGACTAAAGACAACAATACTCAAAGCAAAAAATTCAACATTGTGGAAACTAGTGATTATGACACATTTTGGTGTCTTATCTGACATGATTTACAAAAGATTCGTTCATTATTGTGAGTTTTTTATGCTACCATACAAGATTTAAATTTTTGAATCATGTTTAACATTAGACTAATACTTCAACACATTAAACATCACAGACATAACAATATATACTATAAGCACATCTATATACTATAAGCACATCCAGGAGGATCTTTTTTCTTTGATAGGTAATCAAGACGTTTTATTCATAAGAAGAGAAGGCATAGCCCAAGTACACATCCAGGAGGAGTTTACCACTGACGAATGCGCTTGGAAACTTGAAACCACTGATGCATCCACCAGATCCCAGAAATAAATGAAGCCATCCTCAGATCCACCAGTTATATGGGCATCATTGTTGGTGAGGCAGCAGTCCAGTTTGTAGGACTGATATGAGAATGAAAAATATAGACTTGCAAAGCTTGTTACAGATTTCAAACATAGGTAGAAGATGCTTCAACATGTGTGAGAATTAAATAGACTTGTTTCTTGTTGGCGCACATAAAAGTAAGCAAATAATATATAACTTGTATGTAACCATCATTGATAACAGTAATCTTATAAAGATGACTACATTTCTGAATTATATAATTTCAGAGAGACACTACGTAGAAAACACAAGAACAAAGAATCTACAGGCTAACCTTACAAGTATGGCCTTTATATTCTTGCAAGAGTTCACCAGTAGATCTGCCATAAGAAAGCTAGTAAGGGCAGAGAACTATAGTAAATATCAATAAAAGTAGAAGAATTTACCTGTCCAGAAGACGGAATGTAGAATCTAAGCAACTGGCTAATATGCAGTTACCATCATTTGACATTGCAATACAGTTGACTGGTTGACCCAAGTTGTCTGATAATTCTCTATATTATAAGGCAGAAAAAGAACATCATCATTAGAAGAAGTGGATGATCTAAAATGGGATACTTTCCAGCAAGTAATGCGTACCAACCTTTAGGAAAGTTAGAGAAAAAAAGAGAGAATTCAATGTAGCACAAAAGGTCACAAAAGGGTAAAACAAAAGGTATAACTCAATTTGTTCACAGAAAAAAGGTAAGAAATACGAACAATCTCTTGAATGTCTAAGATATTTCTATAACATCGACATGTGGATTTTACAAGCTTTCCACTAGAGTACTACATACCTACCAATGCGCATGTCAAATGTTCGAACAGTCCCATCAACACTTCCTCCAATAATTTCAGTTTTTGTTAAACAAACAGACATTACGCTGTCTAAAAATGTGTCAATAATCTGCAAACAAAACAGCATTTTTGAAAAGATAAGCTATTATAAACTGATAAAAGGGTACCCACAGAGATGTACTTGATTAACAAAAAATAGAGTAAACCTGAATTGGCTCGTTGCTGTGCGATCTACAGTCCCAAGCACGCAATGATCGATCATACCCTGCTGAGACTACGACAGAAGAATACTCATTGAACTTTACAGCATTGACCTGACAAAAGAAAAAAAGAAAAAGAAAGGACAGATAGTTAAATAAATTCCAAAAAATTATATGATTTGCAAGGACGACAAAAATAGGAAACAAAGGAAGACATTTGAACAAAGAAAAAACATCTTCCAGCATCTTCACATGAGATATTGTCAATGTATATGTCATTGCCAGGTCTAGATAACAATGTTGGTTTGACAAGATCCATAACCTCACCTAAGAATTAAGAATTCAATTCATAAACAGACAATGATAAGAAATGAAATTTCCATCTGTAAAGAAACCATACCTCTCCATCATGGCCACGGAATTTTCGAATTACACGGCCTGTTGATACATCCCAATAAAAGATTTGTCGGTCACCACCACAAGAACAAAGCTTCGAATTGTCCCTAATATAATAACCCATTATTAGCCAAATGAGGTGAAAGCTATCAGGCCCTCAAACTAACTGTTCCGAGAAGGAAAAGAAATGCCATAAAGACACAGCTACCAAGGCTTATGTTTCAAATGATAGTCTTTGGTTTTTAGCCCACCCGGTATATTCTTTTCCTAGATTTAACTCAGTTCCCAGTTTGCAATGACTTAAGGATCACAAGTCAAAATTTTTTTTTCTTGGATAGGTAAAAAGAGTCACAAGTCAAAAATTACCTAACTGATCCCAATTCACCTAATTTTTTTACCAGAGTTAGTCTTTTCAATTAAAGTTCCAAATAACTATCTGCGTGCAGCATTATAAGTTGGATGTTCATCAGATCAAAGATTCTTATGGTACAGGACGTATACAAATATACAAGCTAATTATGATTTTTGTTCGACAGTAGATAAAAATTTGAAAACTTTACCTTACAAGATATTCCTTGTATCAAGGGAGAACTTGAAACTTCTTCTATACCATGTTATCACCTTATATTAAGTTGAAAAATAGAACTAAAACACCAAGTACTTTTTTTTCACATAACATAAAAAAAAGCACAAGTGAATCTCATGACCAAAGAATGTTTTAATCAAGGAGCATGTGAGGTAAAGCTGGTTTATTACAGAGACAGAAATGGGACTTGGAGTTTCAAAAGTTCGTGTTTGTATCAAACTTAAAGACAAATTAAAGGGTAAAAGGCTGGTAGCAAAGGCAGTGATGAAATAATCAAGGTACTCTTCCCTAGTATCAAAAGTAAAGTCTAAGAAACATCACTAAAACCCCCAATTCCTCGAAATGAAATAAAATTGCAAGCACAAGTGCGAAAGCAAGCAATAATCTCTAATACAAAGAGAGAAATAGAGAGAGAGAGGAAAATGGTACGGGGTGACATGGACGTCGCGGACTTCACGACCGTGGGATTTGTAGGTCTTGATGTGGATCCCACGGTGGGGGTTCCAGAGGCGAATGGTGCGATCTTTGCCGCAACTGAGGCAGTAGTTGCCGTCGCTGTTGAACCTGGCCGCTAAAACTGCACCCTCGTGCCCCCTCAGCACGTTTGCCTCCTTCCCTGGCAGAACATCAATCGCGCTCATTCTTCCTTTTCTGACTCTGCTATCGTGCGCCGCGGGGAATCCTATACCATATCGTTGAAGCTATTTGGACTTCGGGGCCCGAGTTCCCTGATTTCTGGAGCAAGCAAACGACGGTGTCGTTTTCGTTTTCTTCTAACCCACTAGAGCATTGGATTACGCATCCTAGCTCAAAGTCAAAAAAAAGATTAGGTAAGTCTAAATAAATTTAACTTTGAGTTACAGTGCTTCGCCTCCTTAGATTATAATTTATATATGATCTGTTACTGTAGCTCAATCATATGTTTTTTTATTTTATACTTTTATTTCAAGTTACAACGGTAAGAGTTCTCTCTTCTTTTTCTCTCTCGAAACTAAATATACTCATTCTAAATCTTTACAATCGTAACCATTGACACTGCATGCATGTGAGTATTTTGTAATTAAGCCAACAAGAACCAAACAATCTCATCATCATTATATAGGACTAGCCACCCAAATCACCCGAACAACACAAGAACATGCACAAGCTTGATCTCAAACCCAAAAAATCCTAAGCAATGAAACATGGAGCCTACCACCCATCAACTTCCTAAAACTCAAATATGACACTACCGTCTGAGACAACTTTAATTTGCCACCATTGCAGAAGTCATGGACTCATGTGCATAAGTCAAATAAAGCATGATAAACTTATACGTACGTATTACTTGCATGGGAAGTGTTTGGGAAGCATGATGAACTTATAAGCTTATCCACCGTTCGTAGGTCTGCATGCCATGAATATGATGTTTTCCCTCTCGTATGTTCAAGTTTTCCTATACACGGTATGATCTATAGTTGCAATAGTATTACTCATCTTATATTTTCAACGACAATGCTGTATATATAGGACACACGCGCACAATGTATTGACTGCCGTCTCGAACTTCCAAATCTCATTGATGGCTGCCATTCCGCCAAATTTATGATTAAAATTTATTTTAAGCAGCTTGTTGTCAACGGGCCTATTAGCTCAGCTGGTTAGAGCGTCGTGCTAATAACGCGAAGGTCGCAGGTTCGAGACCTGCATGGGCCATTTCTTTTTACCTTTTGTTTGTCTAAACTACTCTGGGCCGGCCTAGAGCTAGAATGTAGATTTTTTTATCTGAAAAAAATCAATTCCTCATACTTCGTCCATACAGTCATGCTCGTACGTCAGGTTAATAAAGTAATTAACAGCTAATAGTAATAATAGTGATAGAGTTTTATATCATCATTATAATATTTTTAAATGTTTATATAAAATATAATAAATAATTCAATATTTTTAAATTTTTAAATAATAATAATATTAAAAAATAATATTATAATAACATTTTATTTAATTTTTATATCAACTCATCTCATTTTAATTCATTATCTAAATCACACTTAAATGAGAAATTATAAAATAAAAATAATCAAATGAATAAAAGAAAAGGTTGGTGTACTTTCTCATACCAAGTGGCATTAAACGACAAGAAAATAATTATATATATATGAAAATGACAATGAATGTTTTATTTTATTATTTTATATTTCTTAATAGTTAAGAAAATGATGTGTATATATATTTTAATAATTGAAGATGTTAAAAAAATTTAAAATAAAAAATAAAAAAATTTTACACTAGCAATTCGCCGACCAGCATTATCTATATATTTATAACCACCTAACAACTATTTTGTCATCATCCATTTTTTGGGTACACTATAATATTAGATGTGTTTTCGCATTTCTTAATGTACGTAGGTTCTTGGATCAATTATGGTCACGGAGCCTCGTCCTAATTTATCGTGACCAAATCTATATTCTAGTATTAATTAATCTATTGGCATATTTCTTGTTAGCGTCGCATTTCGCATGTCTTTAGGTCATTTTTCGACAATCCAGGTTTTCATAACTTGGGTTTGCAAAAGATAGGAAAGAAGGCAACTGAGAGAGGGCAGCCTTGGGGCCAAAAAGTTTCCGATACTAAAGTCAGTAAATTATCTTGAAAGTTTGTAAATAAGTGAGAGAATCTAGGAATCAGAGAATTTTTTCGTATCTGAGACTTGCTATTTATATCATAAGTCTGGGGGGACAGATCATGTCTGCTCCCATAGAGTCCGTGTCTTTTGTATTGTTCCTCAGAGTCATTTAATGCGGCGTGACTTTGCGATAGCGTCATTAATGTGGCGTGTAGTTCGGGTAGTGATGCCATTATGCAGCGTGGTTCTCCAATTTTTCCCACCCTGCTAGCGTCCTTGGTGGTCCATTGATGCCCCCTTCCTGTCAGAGGATTGAGGGTCCTCTCGTACATTACGCCCATTACAAGGACAATCACTCAAAAGCTGGACACTATTCGAGAGGTCTCCAGGTCGGTGAGTCCCATCCCTTGCAGCACGTTCCTTCATGTAGATTGCGTTTAGAGGAGCCTACCCATGGGCTGGGTGGGAGACTCTGCTTGTTCTAGGTTTGGCTTTTGCAACTAGTTTCCTTAATTGCCATTCTTAGGCCTGCTGGGATAGAGGGGGGAAAATCCCCTTACACTTGTGATTGATAATTCGACAACCTCATCTCTTAATTAATGCGATAATCTAATTTTCACACGAATAGGTTACATGCATCACGGGAACGACATCAAGTTCTAGAAGGCTAATTTGCAACGCCATACATATATATATATATATATATATATATATAGTATATTATATATTATGATCCTGAGGGTTAAACGTTTAATCAAATTAGTATCCAATAGTCTTAGGACTTTTGGATCAATGATTGAGTATTTAACAATTGGTATCAGAGCAGGGACCACGTCACAAGTTCAAGTCACGGAGGGGGCAACCTATAAGTTGGATTAAAATGTCTTGGTGCTATGTATATGTATGGTGTTAAGTCATTAAATACTAATAGATAAGTGAAATCACCAAAAAGAAAAGAGTTATCTCCAGATTAGTATCGATAGAGTGGGTCGTCATGGACGTCGGATTCGGAAGCGTGGTGGAATATTATGATCATGAGGTTGGTTAAATGTTTAACCAAATTAGTATCCAATAGTTTTAGAGTTTTTGGATCAATGGTTGAGTCGTTAACATTATATGCTTGTAAATGTGAGAGAGAGAGAGAGAGAGAGAGAGAGTAGGGGCATGAAATTATATGTATTGGCAGCAAGGACCTAATATTTAATGAGTTAATAATTTAGTCTTGCTCCTTAAGACAACTCATTAATAATCGGTTCAAATACAAGAGTCTCACGTACACCAAACTCATGATCAGTCACATTTTCTTAATACTTTGATGCCTTTCCAACGAGACTCCATACAAAGGGAGTCGTCATTTTGCGCGTAGACACCACATTTGAAGGCATGAGAGTTTCCTCCACGGCCTTCTGCCACCAATTTGAGATGCCCATCAACATAAACTTTCACTTTTGCGGCATCAACATTGTGGATGACATTCAGTCGAAACCACCTATCATAAATGTTTGGTACAAGGACTGGACCCTTATAGTACATGAGCGAACCATTATACACTCTAATCATTAGCGTCGTGGCGTGAGGGGGACTTGCTCCAAATACTTGCATGATGCACACGCCTGATGTCCCGTTTGGCACATATCCATATCCTTCAAACTGCCAAACTCCTGATGAATAACCGTAGTCCTGAGAAAATAGTTTGCATAATATTAGGAGCTATACATGCTATATATTTATAAACTTGATTTGTAAGTACTTATTACTTATTGTGGAACCCATTATATTCATCAAATTAAGAGTTCAAATACCAATATATATATATTTTTTTTAATGTAAATTGATGTTATAGATGAATAATTCATCATCACAACAATATGATGGGATGATAGAATCAAGATGATAGTAAAAGAGAGAGTGGCCTGGGTATCATTACTCATTAAAGATAGGATTTGGTATGATCATGAGTACTTACGTGTATGGCAATCTCTGTTCGGGGTTTGGTTTGACTCGTACGAGTGTGAGGCTTGTCTGTAGAGTAAACCCAACACTTGTGAATTCCATTGATGAAGCTATAACGCTGGTCTTCAGGCACATCATAGGGTCTCTGAATGTGATAGTGAGATTGATCTAGAGGGAGAGAAACGAAGCCTTCCGTGGTATCCACAGGTCCCCAATCCCAAGCAAAGGTTTTGGGTATAAGAATGAAGGAAAGAAAGCTCAAGTAGAGATAGGCTAGACATTGGAAGGAAGAAGTCATTCTTTCGAGCGAAGAAGATCAAAGGAAATAAAGAGACGGGAGCAGGTGAGTATAGGGATGTGTTGTTATGGGATGTATATATAAATTTTTTGAAGCATGTGCACTAGCCAGCTTTAAGCTGGAATATCCTGCAAAGAAGTTCGTATTTAAAGAAGAACAAACACCACTAATATATATATATATATATATATATATATATATGATCCGGTCGTACGTGTCCCTCAAACCATGGAGCAATGAATTTGTAAAGGAGAGTTGCATTGTTTCTCTCTGTGCCTGTCATTCTCACACTTGTGTGAGGCTGGGGCATCTGCTTAATTAGTCATTAATTGCAGGCCACACACCACGATCATATCCGCGTATAAACTCAAAAGTTGCTTGTTTTCCTCCTTCCAAAATTATAAAATAAGATTTCGTTTGTATTAGAAATTCACCTCAACTCATTTTAATTTATTTCATCTCATCATTATAATTTTTTTTAAATTTTCACATAAAATATAATAAATAATTCAATTTTTTCAAATCTTAAAATAACTTTTTCAAATTTTCATATAAAATATAATAAATAATTTAACTTTTATTCTACTATTAACAAACCATCTTAATTCATCTTAATTTATCTCTGAATCTAAACTATTCTTAAATGCAAAAGAATGTATACACATTTAATTAGAAAATTATATATAGATTTAAAATGTATAAATCTCGTACGCTCATTTTAAAAAAAAAAAAAAAAAGGAAAAATCTGAAACCTGTTTTTTGAATGACGATTGATAAGTGGTAGTAAAAATAATCTCAAATACGATGAAAGTGTTGACATTGACTAAGTTGGCGCTCCGGCCGGTTAGACTCTTTCAAGTCATGCAAAATTCATGTATTAAAATTATTAACAATTTCTTACATGCAATAAGAAATATATCTTATATATAATAAGTGTCAATAAGCAGCTGTTGTCCACTATTTGTTCCAATTTTACCTTTACTTTTCTATTCATTTTCCATTTCTGTCTTTCAATTTCAATCGTCAAATACTTTTCTTTTTCAGGATTGCCCCTGTTTTTATATTTATTTTTCCATTCTATCTTTCAATTTCGGTCATCCAATATTTTTTTACCAGAATTGCCCCTGTTCTTATATTTTTTTTCCCATTCTATCTTTATTTTTTGTTTTTCTTCTGTTTTCCACTGCCTTCTGGAAAAAATAAATAAAAAATAGATCTGAAAATGATCTCTTCAAATTTGTGAGCATCTGTTCGGAGAGAAACAGAGATTAAAGAGACAGAGAACCAGAAAACACAAAACATAAATCACAGAAATAAACCCACTTGAAAAAAAAAACTTCACTTACAGAAAAACATACAACAAAGAAAACAAAGAAAAAAAGGGGCTCCGAGTTAAACTTAAATATAAAAACTTCGACAATCAGAGAAAAAAAAATCACTTTCGCATTGATTTACCTACAAATACACGATGGAAGAAAAAAATTCCTAGATGAAGGAATAAGTGAAAAAAAAATTGACATCACTCAGATCTGAACACGATGACTTCAAGTATATGAAGACTTGTTCAGATTTATAAAAGGAAAAGAATATTTAATGGACTTCATTAAAAAGTTACACCAACTGGGATCTGTATGAAGAAAAAAAAATTAAGAGGAAAAAAAATGAGCATTGAGTTGGATCTGAAGATCTGTAAGGGGGAAAAAAAACCCACCCAGATCTGAATACCAAGTCTTCAAATATATAAAGATCTATTCAGAACTATAGAAAAAAAGAAATCAGAGATGGACCAACTTCAAAAAAATTTTACATCGATTGCTATCCGTATGTACAAAACACCAACAATGTACAAAAAGCAGAAAAATAAAACAATTTCAAAAAGAAAACCCTATAGACTAACGAAAAAGTAAAGATAAAGACATGAAGACGAAATAAATATCTTCTGTTCTAGAGAGGTAGAAAGAGAGAGATGAAAGAAATGAACTGATGATAGGCAAAATGGTGAGGTTTTCTTGCTGTTGATCTGCCTGAGAGGATGAATTAGAGCTCTGTAGTGCTACGATGGAGAAGAGAGAACAAGAAAAAGAGAGGGTGGAGAAGAAGAGTCCAGAAGAAAATGTTAGAAGAGAGGAAAGATTGAGACAAATGAATGAACACAGAAACCTAAAGGGCGACAAGTGAGAAGGAACAAGTCAAAAGAAGTCATACACCGTTGATGAAATCAAAGGACACGATCACGCCAACACTTTAAAGTGCTAAAGCTTCTGGTCCTCTGGAAGACACATTTCATTTCATTGTAATTGCATTTACTTTACATTTCATTTCATCTTCATTTACTTATTATTTCGGTTGTTCTGTTAGCACATCCAAGTAGCGTGGCACCCACTACTTGGTAATGGAAAGCTATTCAGAATTATTAATACATTTTACATTTTCTTCATCTCTTCTTCTTCTCAATCCACTGCACACAATCCACTACACCACAAAGGTTTAAATAAAATAAAATGGAATCCACATCGAGCATGACAATAATAAAACAAAACAGCATGACTATTAATAATAATAACATATGTTCTATTTAAGAATTATAACCATACATTTTTCTTGTTTATTTTTCTATTTTTTTTTTTTTACACATTTGCTACTTTTGTTCTTCATTTACTGTTCTTCAAGCTGGTTCTTGTCAATCTCCTCAATTTCCATTGCTCTTTTACTTGTCTTTTACTTTCTAGTATGTTCTCTTTTATATCATCTGAGAAAATATTATTCAATTTTTTTTGTATTTATATAAATACAACTATAACTAAAATAAATTGTTAACATTATATATTTGTTGTATGAATATCTTCTTCTCTCATCGTTTTAATTTCTTTTAATAAGTTTGTTCTATTCTAAAGTGTAATATCTCATTTGGTTCATTGAATATAATCTATATGAAATTCTTATTTGGAATTAATTGATTTCTTTTCCTACTTTATATATATATATATATATAGCTACTTTGATATCGAGGTTATGATACTAAAAAATTATAAAAGTCGATCGCATACATCTTAAAGTTGTCATTTGGTTCTTGTAAGTCGTTGTATTATAGTTATAAATATTATGCACATCATGTGTATAATATGTATTGTAAACAATAAAAAAAATTCTAAAAATATAGACATAAATCTACCCATTTATAGTTGCAAAAAAAGTGGTTTAAAAAGAAGATGAGAAATATTATTTTTATAAGAAAAGTCCATAGTGCATACACTCAAAGTTTTATGTCATGCATGTGTCCATACATTTATTTGTGTTTACTTTTATATGACTATATGATATTTGTGGTATATTATTTTTTTACTTATTAAAATTTCTCGAAATCTCAATGTGATAGTTTTCACTACCATTCCTCATCCGGAATGGTAAAAGTTATAACAGGATTAGAAAATTTCAATGGAAAAATACAAAATGACAGTAACTTCTCTAGAAAGAATTGTGTCTAAAATGGTTTTAAACTCGCCCAAGCCCTCCATCTTGGAACGCCTTGAGACAATTAACCAAGCTATCAAAGAGATTCTCGACAATATAGAGAATTTCAAGCGTTGTCACAATTGAAATAAAAATTGGAATCTAGAGAAAAGTGTAAGGAGTGGTTTGGATTCAGAGATGAGTTGATATGATTTGTGAATAGTAGAATAAAATATTTTTAGAATATTATTTTTTAATATTATTATTGTTTTTGAATTTGAAAAAATTGAATTATTTATTATATTTTGTGTGAAAATTTGAGAAAGTTGTTTTGAGATTTGAAAAAGTTGAATTATTTATTATATTTGTGTGAGAATTTGAAAAAGTTGTGATGATGAAGATGATATGAGTTGAGATGAGTTGATGTGGGCTTTGAATTCAAACAGCCCCTAAAGCTCAAAACTTAAGATATTTTGTCGTACTTACTTTCGAACAATATTTTGATAAATCCCGTATTTGTGTTTTAGATTTTAGACTGTGCATATACTTAAATTTTATTACATCAACCATTTTATTACATGTCATAAAGATTGCAACAAAACAACTAAATATGAAAAAAAAGAGAACGTTTTATGTTATAATTGCAAAAAAATAGACTTCACAATCAAAGTAAATATTTTTTCTCATATTCTAGAGTTAAAATTTTTTACATTATAATTAGAATATATTAATTGCTAATATCAATAAATAATAATTTATTTACTATTTTTAGATATCAAGTTTATTTAGAAACGTATGACGATTGCACATCAATTCCAATAGTCACTTTTGGATCTGTAGTAAAAAATTGTATAGCTGTAAATGTGTTTAAAAGAATTCTTATGTTATAGTTATGGATATTGTACAGATAATATATATGATATTTATATGATAAATGAGAAAATCTTAAAATATAGACAAAACTATTACATTTCATAATTATATATATTAATCTATTTTTTATTATTACATATTTTTATAGCAAATTCTTATTTTTAAAAATATTTTTCATATTTTTACTACAGGGCACGGGTGCAATGCACGTGTTTACCCTTTACTAGTATGTGTATATATATATATATATATATATATATTGACTGTTTCTTAGAAATTATTCTAAAATCTTAAAAGTGCTAGTCCGGCTCCCTTTGCGACTGGGAAGAAGTGCTCGTTAAGCTAAATGAGAAAATTAGTACAGGTTTAATTACGTAAAATTAAATTATCTTATCACATTTTATATAATTATTATAATTTTTTTAAACTTTCACGTAAAATATAATAAATAATTTAATTTTTTTTAAATTAAAAAATAAAAATAATATTATAATAATATTTTATTTAACTTTCAATAAAACATCTTATCTTATCTTATTTGAATTGCATAACCAAAAGACCTAATCTTCAAAATTGATAATGCCTCGACATCTTCTAGTAGTCAAAGCCTAAGACTTCGTTTGATTGTTGAGCTTAGCTAAGCTCAACTGAATTCAATCTAATTTTAAGTTGAGTCTAACATCTAAATATCTAATTCTCAAATTAATAAACTCATTTTAACTCAAAACCTCATTACACGTAAGATTCATAACTTTTTTCAACTTAACACATCTTTATATGTAAGACTCACAACTTTTTTTTAAATTTTCATAAAAAGTACTAAACTCATCTTAACATTAAAACACATTTTAAATTTAGTTTAAATAATCTCACATAATTGAGCTCAGTTCTTTATGAATAATATTAAGTTGAGTAATAGAAAAAGTTATGTAAAACTCATCTAAACTAAATTTAAAATGTGTTTAAATTTTAAAATGAATTTAATACTTTTATAAAAAATTGAAAAAAAAAAATTATAAATTTCACGTATAAAAATATTTTAAGTTGAAAAGAATTACAGATCTCATGCGTAAAAATATTTTGAATTAAGATGAATTTAATAATTTAAGAATTAGATATTTTTATATTAAATTCAATTTAAAATTAGACTGAACTAAAGTTTAGAAACCAAAACAACCTAATTGTCCATCGCTTGCATTAGTTCTCTTACGGAAATGGGGCGTGTTACAAATTTACAGTCGTACCATCAGACATGAAAATATATGCAACCACGAGTACTGCTTGTCATCCAACAAAATAGAAGTATTATCTGGCCGGAAAGCACTATAAATTTTCCCAATACCCGACTCTTACAATCCAGAGGAAAATTGAGGTTGGAGATACAAGGTTTTCCAGGATCGAGATGTTTCGAATTTTCACTTCAAGCATTTATGAAAGCATGTCCCCTCCCTTTCCCCCCCCAGCTACAATCGAGAATATTAGCAGTCAAGAGTATCTACCATCAGCGTCATTCCCTCCTACAACCACTACGCTTTTGCCACCTTGGTTACCAATCATCAGGATATGCGATGATCAAAAGCCAGTGCATTAAATTAATGGCATCAGATGTTTTGAGTATGGAACGGTGGTTAACAACACTCAGCTGTTAGACAGTGGCTATAAAATATGAAAGATCAAAGCAGGCCACTAGCAGTTATGGTAAACGTTGTAGATTAACAGCAAAACATAGAATGTTAATGCGGAAAGGGGAATAGATGCCATATAGCATAGAAAAAGTTCAACGGCGGATGCTACATGTCCAACTCAATAGTATTCTATATGTTTTGCCCTCAAAGTACCATTAGATCACAGATCCGAAACTTATTCTGATATTCACACCTCAGTTCAAGGGTGTCTAGCAGCCAAGGCACACCGACTAATCTACTGCGACAAGGAGTTTGCCACATCAATAACAAATCGGTACCTCACATCAGATTTGGCAAGCCTTTCCATCGCCTTGTTGACATCTTCCATTCTGATCAGCTCAATGTCTGAAGCAATACCATGCTCTGCACAGAAATCTAGCATCTCTTGTGTCTCTTTCATCCCCCCTACATCACTTCCTCCAACAAGTTTACGCCCTGTAAGTATAACATAGTTAGAAATTGTATTGAACTAAGGTAGGGTTAATCCAAAATAAGGAATGATCCATTTTGAAGTCGTCATTGGTGAAGAGGACCCACCAAACTCCTACAAAAGGCTTCCCCTTGAATGACTACATGCACTATCTATGATCAATCATATCTTAAAAAAAGACTCTAATTCATTAAATTAAGAGGAATTGAAATAGTAAGGACTAAATCAAAATCAAATGACACAGGTATATATGTGTAGATCTAGAAATCCAACGTCACTTTTATTTTCTCTTTACTAGATAGCATCTAAAAATGGTTTTTTTTTTTTTTAATCTAAAACCAGGACCCAGTGCGCATTTGGATTCTCATTGTTTTTTTTTTAGACCCATTAGTGCTCTGCAAAGAAGGCTTATTGTGGCTTACCCAAAACTAAAGGAAAGATAGGCAGCTCTAGGGGCTTCTCAGGCAAACCGAGAGTGACTAGCTTCCCATTCACCTTCAGTAGACCAAGAAGCGGAGCCAGAGGGTGAACTGCAGACACAGTGTCAATGATGTAATCCATAGTACCCATAGCCGCCTGCAAAGTGGAAGCACAAAATATCAGGGTATTTAGAGTCTTAGACTAACTGATTTCCATGAAACTTGTTTCTGATACGCCGATTATTGTGGAACAATGAGATTATCATGTTCACATCAATTTGCAGACTAATTTTAAAAGCCGCCCTAAGTTATAGCAACACTTGATCTAAATACGTGAAAACTGGGATCATTCACCACCTCCATCAATGTTGGGCTACCCCCTTGTGTAGCCGTTACTCTCAATCAAGGGGGTAGCCGTTCCTCTTGATCCAAATTTAAAAGAACCTAGATATATTTTCATTTCCATAACTGTCTTCAAGCTACATGTACCTTCAGTTTTGCAGGGTCAGTAGAAACAAGAAAAGCATCAGCCCCAAGTCTGTTGATTGCTTCATCCTCTTTTTTTGGGGAAGTACTAATGACAGTAACTCTCAACCCAAAGGCCTTACCAAATTTCACCGCAACATGACCAAGCCCACCAAGTCCTGCAACACCCAAATGCTTGCCAGGCTCAGTCATTCCATAATATTTCATAGGGCTGTATACTGTGATCCCAGCACACAGAAGTGGAGCACCAGCATCAGGGGGTAAATTATCAGGAAAGCGGAGCACATAGCGTTCCTCAACAACCACAGCATCAGAATAACCACCATAAGTTCTTGTCCCATCATGATAAAGGGAGTTATAGGTAAATATCACTTGAGGACAGTAATTTTCCAAGTCCTGTTGGCAACTGTCACATTTCTTGCAGGAGCCCACTAGGACCCCAACTCCAACTCGGTCACCCACTTTGAATTTCTTCACATTCTTCCCAGTTTTGGTCACAACACCAACAATTTCATGCCTGCAAAATAACAATCACCTACATCATCTATATAAGTTCCAACATGTTTCTTCTATTAACTCCATCAAGATGGCTCTCAATAGCAAACAAAACATAATTCCAAAGATACAAATGTTCAATCAGATAGCTTAGCCAACTCTAAAAAAAACAGCAACACCATGGAGCAAAAGCAACTGATTCACTTTCAAGACTTCGCATTCAAGAGAGCCATATAATGGGTACTGGATAAATATGCCAAATCCAATTAAGTAGAGTAATAGCTTTTTTGGGTTGAATTGAGTAGGACATATGGCATCCAAATGATATTTTGACTGAAATAATGGGAAAGTATGTGATCCATTCCTAGTTTAAATTAACTATTTGGGAAGAACAATAGATCATACATGTCCATCAAACAATAGGGTCGAAAAAGAATCTTTTCCATTTTTTATCTATGCATATACATAGAACATTCCCTCAGTTATAGTTGGCTTAGTACAAAAATCAGGGGAAAACATCGTCTGGTATATGATACCTGATGGGTTCCAGTTATTTGGAGATAAAGGAAATGAAAAATAGTGATACTGAAGACGGTTTCATGCAAGGGATTGACAACTAAAAAAGAAACTGAAGGTAAAACTGAAATAACTCGGGTGCAAAACTGTAACAAATCACAGTAAATATAACCTAAGTAGCCAATGGTAACATTTAATCACAGACAACTATTGACATACATACATTTATACACAGATATATATATATATATATATATATATTGATGATCAGGGAATATCCTCCACACGAAATCCTTGAGCAAAAAGAACTACCTCTCAAATGCTGTCAGTTGTCAAGCTTTGAATCAAATTGTCAAATACACAGGTTGACAAATATCCAACCTCAAACCTTAGCACTCTAACCTCCAAAGCGTCTACAGGATTTCTCAAGTAGCAGAGAACATGTTCCAATAATTTTCCAAATGAAAAAATTTCCAGATGCATAGAGCAACACATGCAAGCAGTACCACTAGCTTATTCAAAACAAGAGTCTGCAGACACCTATATAGACCTTACAGCAGTTCTATCAAGTACCAGAGTCTCAAGTCTAGAGCATTAAGAACTTAAATATCCACAAGCAATAGTGCTACTAGTGCACAAAAGGGGCTTAGGCAATTTGATATACGGTCAAAACGGTTTTTTAAATGTGTTTTCTACCTTCAAACCAGCTCAGGGTTATACATACAGACCTCAAAGATATACTTCCAAGCAGTGAAGCATATATATTCCAGCAAATCATAAGGAACTAAACAGACCAAGACACAGTTAGACAACTGAAGAAAGGGTTTCAGCAGGCAATCCAAGAGAAATAACTTAAAGTTTTGCTTTTCTGGATTGGTTGATGCATGATAGTGGAAGTTGATGGCAAGAATCACATTGCGTTCTGCATAAAATGGGCATTAGCCTAGTGCTACTTTCCAGGAACATTTCATTTCAGCAAAAGAATAAGGTTCTGGGTTTTACTCTTGTGAGATATCAAAAGTCTCTTATGCTCTGTTTGAAGGAGGCCTTGACAACAATAAGAACTCTAATCAAGCGATTTACAAGTGGCTTACAAGAAAATGATAGATAGGTTGGCTAATCACGATTTGAAAATGTAACTTCCAACAAATTTCCTTAACAGAAACCATGTAGACATTTCTGGGAGGGGGTTTTAAAACTTTACGATATTAGCATTGAATCTAAGCAACTATTGATTAGTACACATCTATTATTCTGCTAATAGACAATAGGTTGGATTGTAACACAAGAATTTTTTGGATTTGTTAGATTTTATGTAAATAAACACAGCAGAAGAAATACCTCAAGGATAATTTGTGTAGTTGTTCCACAAGTGAATCTAGTGTTAAAACCTCAGAGTTCACCTTCACCCGGTGTGTGTGCTACGTAGATAAATCTAGAGACACACTCAAGATGCCCACGGCGTAAGAGTTTTACTAACAGAACAATATGGAGAGACTCAAAAGATTCAAGGATAGCTATGGCAGGAATGGAAACCGTTGGCTGGCCTTAAAGGCCAGCCTACGTTACGGTCATAACTTCAGGCATAACGCCTGGAGTAATGCCAGGTGTTCTGCCTAGCATCCCAATATGGGAAGTGGCATTATTACATGATTAAAAGAGTTGCAACTGAATGCAACATACTCTTTTTTTTTTTTTTTTTTTTTTTTGAGTGGGGGGAAGGAAGCCTAGACAAAGAAAAAGTACAAGCACATAGACAAGGTTGTTTCCAGACGCCAACACTCTTTGTTACCTTCTACCTATAAAAAAAAAGGATACCAACCTATACCGAAGGGAAATTTACTATTACATGCGTGATGCCCATGATGAGTGAGTATATGTGGTGAATGAGATTCCACATTGCCTGGGAGGGAGAAATTCTTATTCTTTATAATGAATCCAAGGGACTCCAATTGTACCATTTGCTAATCCTTTCAGAGTATGTCTCAATTGTAGCAAGGGCCTCTGTTGGAGCATTACAACAAGAGGACTTGAACATCTTTATGGTACTAGCTGATTTACCCTTTTCTAAGACATATTGGTGGTACTAAAAATTTGGAAACATTCAAACTATTAGGAGTTGTACACTTTACACACCAAATAACCAAAACAGAGACATTGCACCTTTAAACTATAAAAAAGAAGAAATGGTACCTTGCACCCTAATTGAATTAAGGCCATTGTGATGAGAGAAAAATATGTGACAGTGACACAATTTTGACGGTCAGAATTGGTTTTGGTAATTCGGAGAGCAATAGCATTGGTTTCATCAAAGTCATCTCTAAAATTTAGCTAAAAGTACATGTTTTCCATAAATCCAATACCATTCAAGCCATAACTCCATATTAGATTAGTCATAATATCAATAAAATATTATTTTTTTAATAATAATTTTTTTATTTTTTTTCATTTTTTGTAACTCCACTAACCATATGTTAATTAATAATTAAATTTTTACTTAAATTATTGTTTCCTAACTATTATTTTTCCTCAACCTAAATTATTGGAATAGCTATGAATAGTATTACTTCAAAGATGGAGATGCGTTTACATATACTGTAGCTCAAATGTCGAGCTAGTAAGTTATGACTACTCCAAAGCAGCAAATTTAAGAGATAAAAAAACCATAAATTTGGATGCACTGGCATTTGGCTAAGCCAATGTGCTCTCACAATGTGTCAGTAGTGCTAGTATTTGTGCAAAGTACAAATTTCTTATAATTTGAGATTTGAAAGTATATTTATCCTGAAAATTTTGTCACACATACCATAACAGTCACATCAATAATGACTGTATATAGCATAACTCTTTTCTACCATGGTCAAGCATACTGGAAAGTAACATACACCGCGTCCCCCGCATTGTTAATTCGCAAATATCTTTACAAAATTCACAGCTTTTCGTGAGATAAGAATCATACCCGGGAACAACAGGAAACCTTGTGAACCCCCAATCATTCTTCACAGTATGCAAGTCAGAGTGGCAAACCCCGCAGTAAAGTATCTTTATCGTGACATCCTCTTCACCATTTTCCCTGCCAAAGTATAATAAGCAACAGCTTAAGTAAATAGTAATACAAGCATTACCACTCAGTCCATCTGATCTTATCCATCACAAAACTACTAAGAAGCGTTAGTAGAGAGATTTTGTTACCACGATTTTCGGGTAGAAGCCCAGAATCCTGATCCGTTTGTAAGATCATAGGAAAAAAAAAAAAAAAAAAAAATCTCACTATTCCCAAGAACATCGATTATTCAGAGAGGAGCTTGTCATTTTTCAAAAAAACAAGGGTTATTCACGTAATTAAATTTTTTCATTTGTTTTATTCGCTCTGTACTTTATTTATTTATTTCTTCGAAGCCGTTGGACCACAAATTACAATACAGCTCCTACCTAATTCATGTTTGGGACCAGATCGAAAGATAAATATGCCAAAAACTAAGTTATCCGCCAACAATAGCACAGAATCAGCAAAAGGTCATACACTTTAGCAAATCAATAATATAATACTGTGTAACCCATTCTTTTGATGGTGAGGCAGATATATCACCTTATTCTATTAATATTTTTTTTTATGACAAATCAAAGGCATGCAAAGGGCATTTCCCGCAAAATAATATATACCCAAATCCAAATACGTACGTAGACACGCATGAACATGTCATGAATGGCAAATGGTTAGAGTTCCAGGAAAGCTAGAATATCTTATGGCCGAAGATGAAATATCCACTTGTTTTTCCTTTTCTTTTACGCTTCATTGGTAAACGAACGAGAAATGAAAAATGAAATAATAACGAAGAAGAAGAAGAAGAAGAAGAAGAAGAAAGCCTTTAACCTTCTGGAGAAATGAAAAGGAGAAAGAACCCCAGAAGAATCTCTGGCAGCCCAACCAAAAACCTTTTGTGGGTGTTCTTCTTCTGGCGATTTTGCCATTCTCTCAATACTGTCGAGATGGCACTGAGCTTACCTATAAATAAGCAAAGGGAATAGTCCAGAAAATTCTAATTCTTTTTATTTTAATATAATTATTGCGAGAAGAAAAAAATTATAAACTCCAAACTAATAACAACCTGCTATGATTCTCAAAATGGAATATTATTAAAATCATTCGTACAAAACATAGAAATATTACGTACCCATACTTGAAATTATCTAATAATTATTATTATTTTTGTGTGGGTAATTACACACTGCTGGATGGAGTGGTAAATCCAGAAAATGAACAGGGTTGGGAAGAATCTAACCGAGGATTTGGCTTTGTTTAGACGCATGAAGTACGCTTTAAGCCCGTTTGGATTAGTTGACATAATTTGTAAATAATATTAAAATTTTTAGTTAAAATTAAATAAAATAGATGAGATGGGATTATTTAACTCTAAAATCCGAACAGGCTATTGTGGGACTTCATTTACCTGCTAAGTTGTGAATTTCCCAGTAGAGAGAAAGTGGTGATTTTTCTTTTTTTAGATCTCGTTTGGTTGTTAAATTCATACGAGTTTAACTCAATTTTATCTAATTTTAAATTAATTTTAATATCTAAATATTCAATTCTCAAATTATTAAACTCATCTTAATTTAAAATCTTTTTACATGTGAAACTTATAATTTTTTTCAATTTTTCATAAATATATCTAAATTTATTTTAATATCAAAATATATTTAAATTCATATTAGATGGATACCATAAAACTTACTCTATCATCTTAACTTATTATTATTCATATAAAATTTAACTTAATTTAATATCCAAATACAATCTTAATATTGATATCTTTTTTTTTGCATGATAATATTGATATCAATTTGGAAACTCCTTTTTTTTTTTTTTTTTTTGTAATTTCTTGTCTGATTATTTGGTTCAGTAAACTGACTTTTGTGTCTTATTTTGAGCCGATTTGTGAATGCAGTCCGACAAAAAACACACGACAGAGAGAATTAATTAGGGTCTATCAGTCTTGATCTGCATTGGTGGGGAGTGTGGTGACAGTTGGAAATATTAATGTGGTTTTTAAGGCTCATTGCTACCCAGCCTTACCACGCATTTAGGAACAGTTTTTTTTTTTTTTTTTTTTTAAATGCATTTAGGAACAGTTAAGGGTGTTGGTACTCGGACAAACTGCTGAATTTCAATTATAAAATTTTAAAAATTTTATTTTTAAGTATATTTAATAAAATGTTTACATAAAATAATTTAATTTGAAATATAAATTTTAAAATTTAAATATTATAAATTAAATCTTACCATTTAAGTGATGTAAATAGTACATTCTACATATCAACTTGAAAATAATATATCTCAAATAAAAAAAATAGTCAGACTACTTAAGATTATCCATTCATATAAGTCCTTACACACATATACATATACACGTATATATAATCATTTTAATGTTAATTTTGATAAAGCAATTCTTCAGTCACATCAACTATGATACACATTTTAAGTAATTTAATAAATTAATTATTTAAACAAAAATAATAATTTAAAGTATGACATATCATATTGTACAATTGAAATAATAAAATTCAGAATAAAAAAGTAACAATACCATGAGATAAATCCACGCCCTATACCCAAAAAATATTAGTTTTTGCGTATAATATATCAAAATTCAACAACTTAAAATGAGAGAGAGGATAAAGTATAAACATATAAGATCAAACTCACGCATCGTCGTGCCTTGGAGAACACTCTGCCATCATGCACGGCAGTTTCGAGATCTTCAACTTCGGATCTTCCAGATTCGACTGTTCTTTTCACTCCAACTGTGGCGCGTGGCCTACACGGGCCGCCACCGCCAGTAACACCCCCTCGCTGGCGATTTGACAGAGTTTTTGGTTGTTACACTATATTCTCGCTTTTCCTAATCAAGGATCAAGTAAAAGTAGATGTGATAGTTCCTTCCAGTCAATTCAGACCAACACGTTGCAACACACCCCTATGTACTGCGGCTTCTAGCTACAGTTTTATAGTCTGTTTATCAGACTATTTAAAAACCGTCACCAAGAGGTCTCCCCTCATGAGATTTGGGTGAGAGTCAATCTTTTAGCTTCGATCACCCACTTTGTTTTGTTATTTTCGTGTTGTAATGTGTGTTGGCTTTAGGAAGATTATAAGAGACTCCCACCTCCACCGAATTTGTATCTTATATCCGTTTGTTTATTTATAAATACTTAACTTGTCGAGGAAAAAAAAAAAAAAAAGATAAGATCAAACTCGCATGGACAATCATAATACCATATCCTGTTTCTCAATTAAAAGTACTATTGATTTTTTGTTGTTGTTGTTATTTATTTATTTATTTTTTAAATTTTTAATGTCAAATCTTGACCTCGTACCAATTCTATTATCAATTGTTGCATCATTTCAAATGAGTAAAAATTTCTATAGAATCTCTTTTTTTTTATAAGATCTTTATAAACTCTCTATTTAGTAAAGATGCTGATTTCAAAAAAAAAAAAAAAAAGTAAAGATGCTTGAAGAATATTCTTGGAAGTTAAAACCCAAAAATAGAAAGCAACTAAAATAATTTTTTATATGAAAAGTAAAGCGGTAAACCACACTCTTATTTTATTTTCATTTTATTATGTAAAATATTAAATTATAATTATTATTATTGGATATTAAATAAAAATCTAAAAGTTATATGAATACTTCTAAAAGAAAAATCTAAAATCTAAAAGTAATCTAAGGCATCGCTTATTTTCGTAGATAAGATGAGCTGAGATTAAAATTAAAAATTGAATAAAATATTATTAAAATATATTTTTTAATATTATTTTTATTTTAAAATTTAAAAAATTTGAATTGTTTATTTTATTTTATGTAAAAATTTGAAAAAATTATATTAATTAGATGAAATAATATAAGATGAATTAAAAAAAATTATGAAAAATAAACGCGACCCAAAAGAAATATCTGTTATTGCCAGGCATTTGACAATATCAGAAGCATTTAAGGGAGGTGGTTGAGACTTGAATTACCAAACCTATAATTACAGCACCATTTATGGATACTTCTGACTACACATTACTCTTATCATTAATCGCTGCATTACTCATTATACTCTTTTTTCGGAAAATATTATCGTTAATCTATCATTGCCACACAGCTTATGATCTCATATTAAAGAAAACTTGTTAAAAAATAATTCCCCAAAAAATTTAAAAACTTCTTGAAAAGTTTCAAAAATATGAAAATTCTCTTCTAACCTCATCTGAAATTATTGAGTTTTTTTTTTAAAAGTATGAAAAAACAGTTTCTATATTTTCTTAAAGTCTGTAATTTTTGCATCAAAATATAAAAATATGCATACATACATAAAAAAAAAAAAAAAAAACATACCTCCAAAAATCTACACCGGCTTATGAAAATATACTTCATTTAATTTGTATTTTTTTTTTATGGAAACATACTCATTTCATTAATGAACCGAAGTTACAAATGTGACTTATCAATACAAAAAAAATCCAATACATGAAAAATTCAGTCTATAAGCCAAACTACGCATTAGATCTGGAGCTTCCCCACACACAAATTCTTTTGTGACGGATATTATCTTAACTTCTAAACAAACTCTCTCATAACATAGAAAGCGCTCTGTAAAACAGAACTTAAAGGCCCTCTCTATCTTCTCAGTGAAGATGAGTACGAGACACTGGTATGAACATCAAATCCAATAGCCTATTCCTATTTTATTAAAAACTAAACTAACACATGAACATCAAATCTAATAGCCTATTCCTATTTTATTAAAAACTAAACTAACACACAACTACAAATAAACACATTAACAACTACAAGACCACAAGCACTAATGAGATCCCGGACGTCACGCCTACCGCAAATATTGTCATCTTGAGCCCTGATGGAACGAGCACCCAGCTCACGCACGGACCATAACAACCCAGCTGTAGCATCGCCCACCATTCTCGAAAGACTCTTATCCCGGATTACGTCTGATCCAAAGGCCCAAACCTCACTCGGGTCAACAAAAAATAACAAAATAGAAAAATAAAACAATTACAAAATACTGAAACGGAAACACGAAAGAAATAGAAAAAATAAAAATAAATGAACAGTACACAATGAGTAGGTAATGACTCGTGCAGAAAACTGTTTAATCTAAGAGAAAAGTCGGCGATCAAACTTAAAAGTCTCGGAGTCAGAGGTTCCACATAAATCTCTATTAAATGCATGGATCCATGTATTAAATTTGGTTGAATAGCTACTGATTTTCTTGGAGGTGGTCCTTCGAAATAAAGAATATTTATTAGACGGATAGAGAGTACGTCCCCCAAAAATGCTAAAAAATGCCCCTCCACTGACTCTAGACTGGTACAATCCCATGTGATTTGTTATGATAATTTTTAGGCGCACAATTTATTTCTCTTTATTAAAGAAAGAAAAAAGTTAAGTATCCGTTGAAAGCTATTGCTCCCTTTGACTTTATTTTATTTTTTGTTTAATAATTAATAAAGTATTATTTAATAATATTATGATTTTTTTAAATATTTAAAATTATTAAAAATGATATAAATAAATAAATAAAAAAACTTGAAATGTCCTAGCTAGGGGCTCCACCAGTGGGTGTAGATCCATCCTTAAAGACCACATGAAGATATATACTCGCATATCTATATCAATGGTGAGTACATCTATTTGACAATGATATTTATTAATTATTAATGATATTTTTAATTTTGATTCCAATTTTTAAATGGAAAGTCGTATATAAAGTTATTTTCATTTAGAAAAATGAAAAAAAAGATTTTGTTGATTGTAAATTGTACTACTAATTTTTATTTATGTATTATGTACGCCAACTTATAAATAAAGTTTCTCTAATCATTTACAAGAAAGATAATGGGGAGGAGTACGTACTTCGGGATGCAAGAGATAGATTTTTTTTTATAAAAGATGTATAATTACGTCACTCCAAATTATAGGTATTAGAGAAAGAGGGATGTGATTTCTCTCCTTAATATAACCAAACTTAAGGCTCGTCTGTTTTCAGAGATAATATGAGATGAGATGAGATTAAAATTAAAAAATTAAATAAAATATTGTTAGAATATATTTTTTAATATTTTTTTGTTTTGAAATTTAAAAAAGTTAAATTATTTATTTTATTTTGTATAGAAATTTAAAAAAATTGTAATGATGAAGTGAGATGAGATGAGATGAGATAAGATGTTTCTTAAAAACAAACGATACCTTAGAGTTTCCGGTCTGACGGAGACAACCAGAGTGTGCCCAATGCCTATGAGGCCATGAGACACAAAAGTTCCAAAATGGATGGACAGATCGTGCGTTAATGGAGTTTTCATGCCGGAGAAATCTATTCATAAGCCAGTTTATTCCTTCGCACTGCACACCCTCGTACGTGGTAGTCCAGGCTTATAAAAAAATGGCGGTCTGAGAAAGTAAGTTGTCATTTTTGTCCACAACTCACTTATTTTCTTCTCCTTCACGCAGACCCCTTATCTCTCCATCTCCTTCGCCTACTTCACCTTCTCAGGCTACCAAATCGGCATGAGCAGATTCACTCAAATCATCACCAACATGATTCCCATTCTTTGGTTCTCCAGGCTGTGGCACTGACTAAGCTTCTAGATATCGTTTAGATTCGAAGATGAGTTGAGATGAGTTGTGAATAGTAATGAAATTTATGAGTTAAAATTACTGAATAATAGTGAGATGAGTTGAGATAAATTAAGATGGATTGTGAATACAAATTGGACCTAAATCTTTTTTTAGATCTAGTTTGTGGGTTTTTCTTAATTTTTTGACTTTAAAGAAACTCATGTTCAGCTACCATATTTTTAATATTTTTGCATACGAAAATTTTCTGACTTCAACACACTAGTAAGAATCTTTGTAGACGAAAATATTTTTAATCCAGGAATAGAACATACTCTTATCCCAAACATTTTATAGAGCCATTGTGCAAAATTGTTGCTGTCACAATCCGTCTGAGTAGATTATCTGCAAACAAAACTCAGAAGTCTTCCATGGAAAATCTATTACCTATGCTGAAAACATTTTATGCCAGAATCTGATGAGCAAAAAACCCTTTGAAATGCAAATCCATCGTCACAAGAAGTTAGCGATACAGTACCGAAACAATCCACCGCTGATGACCCCAATCTGAAGACCCTTCTTCACCTTTTTAGCAAAATTCTATTTGGCCGGAGTAGCAAAAAAATAAACAAAAGGAAAACAAGATTGAAGAAGACCGGATACGAGTTTGGTGGCAGTATGAATTCGAGATCCAAGTTTTGGGTTTTTGATTTCGTTGTCTTTGCGATGGATTTTGTGCTTTCTATTTTATTTTTTATTTATTTTAAACTTAATCCACGTCACTGCAACGTGAAGGGCGTGCAGAGTGCGATCAAACTGCCACATCATCGGTGCATGGAGTTGGAGATTTAAGAGAGAGATGAATAAAATTACTCATCATTTTTATATATCACATATTATATTTATTTTTATTTATTTAATTTATCTTAAATTATGATAAAATAATAAAAAATAAAAAATTATATATGATATATAGTATGTAGAGATGATGAGTAAAATATTTTTACGTAGAAAATGAATTCAAATTTTCAATTATCACTGTCACATTCATTACTTTTATCAATCTACTATTTATCCTTTACAAATAATAACTTTATAGAATACTAGTTGACATCAATGACATGTCATATTTTATATAATTTTTCACTTGAATAATAGATTTATAAAGGTATTTAATGTCTCACATGACCAATAATGACAAAATTCAGGATCATAAGTAACGTTTATTTTTTTTTTTTTGAAGTCTTTGCACATATTATTTTATTTTTTTAATCAACAAATATTGCTCATTAATTCATAACTGATATTTATTCATTACAAGACATCTTTCTTATTACAATAGAATTAATCTCAGCAGGTCCCTCTTCTATCTAGCAACTTTCTCCCTCTGTATGTAAAGCTCTCTTAGAAAGTTCATGAGCTGCGCTATTTCCTTCTAAGAAAATAAAGCCAAACTCCCAATCTGATTTTTTAGTTAAAATGCCTTTGATGTCTTCTACAATCTGCCACATCCAAGCACATATAGGAGCTTTTTTTATTGATCTATTTAATCATCTTTTCATCATCTACTTCAAAATTTACATTTCTGATATTCAGTTCTAAGACTAACTCCAAGGCCCCTCCATGCTCTAGTAGCTTTAACCAGTTCAGGGCTTCCTATAAATTGCATTGAGGCACATAATGAAATTAGGAGTTCACCTTTATGATTCCTTGCAACAATACCCATACCCATTCTGTTATTTGCCTTATCAGTAGCAATATCAAAATTAACTTTAGTGAAATCTTCAACTAGTGGTTGCCATTTAGTATCCATTCTCCTTAAACTTTCCATATTCTTTTGCTCCTCTTCTGCCTTATCTATTTTTTGGAAAACTTCAAGGTTAGATAAAGCAACTTGTATTACTTTGCTTGGATAATCAAATTTATTCTCAAATATAGTTTTACTCCTTCTAATCCATAATCATTTGAAAATGACAGCTAATTCTTCTAATTGAGTCTGCTGAAAGCATTGCTGCATTCTTTCCCATAGTAGGAAAAATTCGATTTCTACCCTGCTCCACTTTTGTACACAACTTTGCTTTTCTACCCACACATCACTTGCTGTTGGGCATGACCATACCATAACATATGTTCTATTGTCTCCCCTTCCCTACAGCATATTGGACATAGAATCTTTCACTATCTTCTTCTGATACAAATTTTTTTTTATAGATAAAATAGAGTTTAATACTTTCCACATAAATTACCTTGCTGTGTTAGGTATATTCAATCTCCAAATTCCTTCCCAAACATGTTTTTGTGACTGTCTATTGGAGCTCTCACCATAAATTTCTTTTTCTTTACTTATCCCTAAATGATATGCACTTCGAAATGAGAACTTCCCATCCTTTGTATAACCCCAAATGACCTTGTCTTCAATCCCGTTTCTGCTCAGAGGTATACTGCATATTTAGATGGCTTCCTCTTTGCTAAAAATGTTGAAAACTAGCTCCTCATTCCATTTGTGATTGTTTTCTAACACAAAAACATTTACTTTTGAATCAACATCCAAGATGTTCATTGGGGATCTCACCTTGAAACTTGTAGAATGAGGGAGCCACTTCCACTTCCAAATAGAAATATTTCTACCATTGCCAACTCTTCACACTATTCATTCTTTTAATAATTCCTGAGTTGCCAACATACTCCTCCACATAAAGGATGGTTTGTAGCCTAATTCTACATCAATAAATTGAGAGTTGCTATAGTCTTTTTTCTTAAACACTCTTGTTGCCAAACTATTAGGATTCTGATGTAGCATCCATCCTTGCTTAGCTAACATGACCCTATTAGACTTCAATATCATGAAATCCCAATCCACCAGTTCTTTTGTTTTCACCCATTCTACCTCACTTCTTCCAGTGAAGCCCTCTTCCCTCTTTCTTACTGTTCCACCAAAACTTTGATAATAGAGAATTAATCTCACTGCACCATCTTCTTGGCAGCATAAATACTTTCATCGTATGTGTAGGAATTCATTCTAACATAGCCTTGATAAGAACCTCCTTCCCAGTTGTGAATAAAGATGTATTTTTTCAGCCATTGATTTTCTTTCACATCCTATCTTTGACTCCTTTAAATGTCCAGTACTTCGATCTTCCAATCATAGTTGGTAGACCAAGATACTTGCCATAATCCCCACATGTGATAGCTTCAGCTTCTTGTAAGATTTTGCATTAGGCCACTGGTATTAGAGTTGAACAATATAAATATTTTTTGTCTATTAAGTGCTTGACCTGACAATTCTTCATAGAGCTTCAGTATGTCATGAATTCTCTTCCAGTCTTCACTGTTGGCTTTATTAAAAATCACACAATCATCTGCAAATAGTAGATGAGTGATTTTCCCTTACTACAGCCACCCCACACATCTTCCCAACTTGTTTTGCTTTACTTATGTAACAACCTGATCCTAAGTTTAAGCTATAATATAAGTGTTATGTAATTTTTTCATATGGCTATAAATTTATTATATTTATTATTATTATTATTATTATTAATATTTTTAGAAGATATTTTATTAGACATTTTTTACAAAATAAATTTCTAATTTTATTTATGAAATTTGAGATCTCTTGCCCGATTTATTTTTTTGAAAAGTACGTGACACTCATTGCTTAAGGGAATGGGGTGTTACAATTTGGTATCAGAGCCAGGTTGAGAGATTCTGTAGACCTTTTTTTTTTTTAAAAAAAAAAAAACTTTTTTATAAATTTTTAGAGAAAGGTTAAGTTACCTAAGATGCTCCTAGCCTGCTCATGAGTAAGCAAGGTTTGTTTTTATTTAGGGTTGAAGACTTTATAGTTTTTACTAGTTAGAACCATCGTTGTAGTTATTATTTATGTCAGTATCGAAATATTAAGTAATGGTTACTTTAGATTACGGCACGACTCTAGAAATTTTATGTCGCATGGATATCTAGAATTTATTATTATTATTATTATTATTATTATCTCATAGTTATTATTATTATTATTATTATTATTATTGTTTTTAATTTTTCAAAACACTCGTTATGGGTTAACTTAGAATATGACACTTAGCACCAAAAAATTTCTATAGCAAAGATACTTAGGATTTTATAGATACTACGTGTACTGTGGGTTATGTGAAGTTGGGAAACTTTTACTTTTAAGATTGATAGTATATCTAGCTTAGGAGAATGGACGAAGATGACTTATATGTGATGGAGTCTTATTTAAGGAAATTAGGAAATGTAATTAGTTGGTTTTGGAGTTATGGCGAAAATTTGCATATGGTGATTGGTATTTCATGACTATTGATGGAAAGTATACAATGTTCTTATGTAATGTGATTATCTTGCCCAGCATGAATGGTGATCAAAATCTTCGAAAAATGTCGTATCGTGGAAATATTTAGCAATAAACTATTGAAATAAATCGTGAAGTCAATATTTTTTAAGTATGAGAATTTAAGGTTTACGAGTAGAAGATGATTCAAGTATAAGTATGCCTTAGACATGCACATTAAAGTTTTAATGATTAGGTCGGTATTATTAGAGAATGTGACGAGATGTTGAGGTGATCTGGAAGTTTAATTGATGTTGTTATGCTTATAATTGGAGATGTAGGCCCATAACCATAGGCACATGATTATTGTGATATTTCATTTTTAAGAATTTTTAGAATCGAGATATTTAGAGACTCTGAGCTTGGAGAGTTGTTATTTATCTGAGATTATTAATATATGAGGAGATTTAGTTATCCTTTTATGCGAAGAGTTTATTTATTATTTTATGCGGAGATAGTTGCTCACTATTATTGGAGAAAGTTACTAGTTTGAGTGATATTATTAGTAGGTTTTTGATTAATTTTGTTGTCAAGGTATACACTTTAGGCTTGTATTGTATTTCTAAAGCGTGTGTTCATTGATAGTAAGTGCACGTGTAAAAGGATTAAGGGAATATGCAAGATTTAGGAATGAATAAATGAGGTTTAAAAATTTTGAAATGTTAGGCTCAACTAAATGATCAAAGATCTAAAATAGAAACATGAAAAGAATGCAATGTTCAAGTATGTAAGTTGCTTGAGGTATTAGCAAATTCCGAGGATGGAATTTTTATAAGGAGGGGAGTTTGTAACAACCCGATCCTAAGTTTAAGCTATAATATAAGTGTTATATAATTTTTTTCATATAGCTATAAATTTATTATCATCATCATCATCATCATCATCATCATCATCATCATCATCATCATCATCATCATCAGGTTTTACTTTTATAAATTTTAATAGGATTATTATTATATTGTTAGTGATATTTTATGTATAACTCGTTTTTTTTATGCAATGGCCACAACTAGTTGAATAAATTTCCTAATGAAACCAACTCCCAAAACCCGAGTCTCCCGTTTGCTTTAAATCGTGAAAACTTACTCAGTTGATGAGCAGTTTCTCCATTCCGCACGTCTTCACTCCCATGCACATGCACGTCTCTTTCCCTAGGGTTTATTTTTTATGGCGTTCTCTACCACCTATATATATATATATATATATATATATATATATGGTTATACCCTAGATCTTCTGCATGAAGAAAACCTCACACCGCAGACCAAGAACCATTTCGAGTTTTTGCCCAGCCCACACTCAGCCCCTCTGCCCGTGCACGCCACTGTGAAGAGACTTCCACCACCGTGACCTCACTTCGCACCATCAGCTGAAGCGCCACGTCGCTACATCAATAGACCCCATGCACGACTGTTCGCGTTAGGGAGCCATGAAGTCGAAGCTCGGATAGCCACCACCCAACGCACGAAGTCAACCGCAGACCAGCCCAAGACGTCGGAGCACCACCCGCGGTGCCAAAAACTGCCGACCAGCACAACCTTGTTGCAGCTACTCCATCCTGGTAGGCGTGCGACCGTTGCCCCTGCTCTTTCTCTCGGTTTCTTTCAGCATGACAGAACTCACTCTTCCTCTCTCGGCGTCGCACCTCCCTGCCCAGAGAAGCCACTAGTTGCGCTGCCGTGACCCTCGTTTGTCGCCAGAACCGCCGTGCAGCCCATCTCCGTCGCATAACCTCCCTCGGTGAGTTCCTCTATCATCGCAGATCCTCTCCCTCTCTCTCAAACTCTCTGTTTTTGGTTTAGCCGTGTTCTCTATTTCTAGAAGAATCCGGGGGTTTTTGATGGGCCTTTGGGCCCTTGTGCGTGTGATGGCTTATGTTGTTGGGCTCATGTAGTAATAATAATATGTTATGGGCCAGGTTATATATTTTTACAGAAACTATTCTAATTATTTTAAATGGACTGTGTTCTCAATTAAAACTAGGCTAATAATTTTAAACCCAAAGTTTTTAATTAAATAAATATGTTAGTCAAAAAGCTATTTTATAAGGAAGTGTCTAAAGAATTTGAATTTTATTTCAAGTATATTATTGAGACTAAAATTTTGTTAATATTCCTTTGTCTATTTAGTAGAATTTTAATAAATTATTATGTTAAGAAGATTAAACAATATTAATATTTATTAGTTTTCTTATAAGATTTAATAATTTTGTTAGAAATGAAACCTATTTTAAGAATTTAAGTTTTTATGACTTATTTTTAATTGAATTGATTTATATCTCAAGTATTATACTAAATTATATTTTGAAAGTAAGAATATGCTATTAGTATTGTAAATAAATTAAGATATCAGTATTCATTGATTTTTTTTATTTTTTATAATAAACAGAATATTTATTGATTATGTTCTACGATGTGAATTTAATTAAGTAAGATATTAGTACTTATTTGTTCCCAAACAAATTTAGTGATAGTTATTATTGCATATAGGTGTCGAGTTACGAAGTGTTATTCGAGAAGAAACGCAGCGAGGTAAGTAATTTGATCACAAATTATGATTATTGCAGTTCAGCTTATAAATAAGTATTATTCAAGCCAGTTCATTTCATGTCATATGCAAATATGTCATCCAGCATAGCATACGATCCTGTCATTCCGCATCATATTCAAATTCAGAAGTTATGATTATGTATGTAATATATCATGCATCTCACGTGTATAAGACACGCAAGCCATCTTAAATTCAAGTAAAAGATAAGATCAGATCAGTTAATAAGATGATCATTCTGATGTATGGTACCAATGCTACTCAGTTTCAGGGTGGATATGTAAGCCACGAACTCAGTCGTGGTCCACCATAGTATGCTAGAATACTATCAGCGGCTCTCCTTGCTGCAGCGGGACGTGGGACTGGTGCACAACTTAGCACACAGAGTTAAGTGTGTTGGCCAGTCAGTTAAGTCGGATAAATCAATCAAATTAGATAAATCAATCAGATCAGTCAGTTAATTTAGTTAAATCAGTCATGCATAGCATAAACATCAGTATGAATAGTTATGAATTTAAACTCTCAGCATGAAAGTTTTTATGAAAACCTATGTTTATTATGTTTACGTTGTGATGAATTTCTTGCTGAATCTTTGACTCATTTTTGTTTGTTTTCATGTTTTTAACCACCTAGGTGAGGATGATGAATACGAGTAGGCATGCCAGGAATAGAAGGAATATTAAATTTTTGTTCAGACTTTCTAAAATAAAACATGCTTTTTATGACATGAATTTTGTTCAGTTTATTTCATTTAATGTTTTGGAAGACATTTTATTAGACATTTTCTAGAAAATAAATTTCTAATTTCATTTATAAAATTTGAGATCTTTTGCCGGATTTATTTTTATAAAAAGTACGTGACAATTATTGCTTAAGGGAAGGGGGTGTTACAACTTAGCAGAGAACTTAGGCCGTCTGCACACATTATGAAGAGGTAAAGAGATAATAGATCTCCTTGCCTTAAACCTCTTGTTGGAATAAAACTCTCACTAGTATTTCCATTAACCACCATAGAGTATGAGACATATTCCACACACTGCATTATTAGCTGAATCCATTTTTCATTGTATCTCATCCTTGTCATCATTAATTTTAAGTACTGCCACTTTATTCTATCGTAGGCCTTAGATATATCCAACTTCAAAGTCATGCTTTCAACTCTTCCTTTTTGCCTTGTCTTCCTAGAATGTAGTAGTTCATATGCTGCCATTACATTGTCTATTATGGTTCTTCCTAGTACAAAAGCATTTTGGGAGCTAGAAATAATATGTATTAATATATTCTTAAGCCTATTAGCTAAAGACTTGGCAATAAGCTTGTTCAAGACATTACCTAAAGAGATAGGCCTATACTCATTTACAGATAAGGGGCACTAATCTTAGGAACAAGAACAATATTAGTATGATTCAGACTACAAGGCATACCTCCTCCATTAAGGAACTCCAGCACAACCTTGCATACCTTGGACCCCACTGAGCTCCAGTGTTGTTGGTAAAACTCTGCTCCAAAACCATGTAGTCTTGGAGATTTGAAAGGGCCCATTTGTTTTAATGCTTCGTAGATTTCTGCAACCATGAAGGGGGCCTCTAGTCCTGCATTCATATCACCTGTCACCCTTCTATCAATACATTGAAGACATTCTTCGATAACTTCTAACTGTGGGTCTAATATGGTGTAGATATGCTGGAAGTGATTTTTAATGAAATTCTGCTTCCTTCTTTATGTGGCACAAGCATAGAAGAATCTAGTGTTCTTATCACCTTGTTGATACCAGTGCCTTTTTGTCCTTTGCCTCCATTTTAAATTTTCTTTATCTAATAAAACCCCCAACTCTCTTTGTAACTTCTTCCTCCACATTGTGTTGCCTTTTATCGTCTTGCATCTGCTTTATCAAATTCGACTTTTCTTTTATAAGTTTATCTGAACCAGAATTAGAAAGCTTGCTCCACCCTGCTAAAGCTACTCTACTTTTCTTTAACCATTCTTGCACCTCCTGCAAAGACACTCCAGATACACTCACCTGCCTCCGCACCTTATTTATAATTTTCTTACATTCTTCTTCAGAACCCCAGACTACTTCATATCTAAATGACTTGCTTAATCTACCCTTATTGAAGCATTTATGCCAAAAAGAATATAGAAAGGATCTGTGATCATAACAACTTGCAACCAGAGTCTCCACCTTAACAGTTTTTAAATGATCTAGCTAGCCTCTGTTAGCTACCCCCTATCCGATCTTTCTGTAGTAAATGTATCATCACAGTGCCTGTTGCTCCATGTATACTTTGTGTCAGTCCAACCTAGATCAAACAATGCACACCTCTTCAAGGCTTGTCTAAACTTATTCATTTGAGCTTCACTACGCAATCTACCTCATTTTTCTCCCATCTTGTGAGAGTATTTCATTGAAATCACCACATAAAAACTAGGGCACATAGTCTTGTGGTTTCAAAAACAAAAGTATATCCCATGTCTTGCCATTTACTTGTTTCTAGGTGGCCATAAAACCTTGTAAACTGCCACTCTCATATTCCCTCTTCATTCATAATTCTCGCATTTATATGGAACCTAGATAGGCATATAAAATGAATTTCATAATATTTATTGAATATTGAATGTAATTAAGAAAACTCACATAACAAATAAATATATCGATACTATATCTCTCGCAGTTTAAATCCTAAAATTCGTAGAAGATCTTGATTCGGATCCATGGAGCCTCTCCCCTTTTGTTCTAGCATCAACATGAATATCTTCATGAGTTTAATTCGCTCAATGGATGACAAAAACATTAAACTCTCTTTTTTCCACATTTACTTGCTAAGATGGATTATTGGCTCTTATTGGAGATTTGCAGTATTAAGCAGTCAAATGGAAACTATCAAGGTGGTAGCCGAGTTGGCAAAGGCTAGGGGATCTTCCTTCTCTCCCTTGCCCTAGGTCATAAGTTTGAAACAACTTGCCTTAGTAAAACTTGTAAACTAAAGTCCTGGAGGCCTTTGCATGCTGGCACCTTGGTGGGGTTGCGGTGATGGGTTGCTTCACTCGGGGTCAGTAGTTATAACTCAAACCGAACATCTCCCAATGAGTGGGGGCCCTTATAGTCATGTCCAGAGGGAAAGTTATACCGGCTACCCCTCCCCACTCTTTTGCGGAAACAAAAAAAGCAGTCAAATGGAAAATCAATAACCTACTTTTTGAGAATTACGCTGTCACACAAAGATTACAATATGCCATACTTTCAAGTTGGGTGTTTTGACATAGGAAGCAGATGCACTAAATTTCAACAATACCAAAGTTACTCTTGAATTATCAATCCAAATTCAAACACGAAGCAACTTTAGGATTAGAAATAAAAACGGAAAGAAGAAACTTAATCCATATAGCACATTGATGTTTAGGTTCGCTACAAATGCATCACACCAAAACACATTAAAATATAGCTGCCCAATTCACAAGCTTTTGGAAAGTAGTAGAATTGTGCAGAAAAAACGACAGGCCGAGAGAGAATTCTAGAGAAAACTTATACAAGAAAAAAGGAGTGGCAGCGGTGATATTGTACTTAGAATCGAAGGGAATGCAGAATCAGATTCACTTGAGGTTGGATTCTTAGCTAGTCAATCTTACTTTGATTGATCTCCAATTTAGTACTGTTTGATGAAACACAGGGCAGCTTTCCACAATCATAATGCACAACATCAAGTACTATAGTGTAAAGAAGCCTATACTATATGACATCCTTGAAGAATTTCATTAGCCATCCAGACCCATCTTGTTGCACCCACCCTGACAAAAACGAGCTCATGATCAAGTGAGCAGCACACCACCTCCTCTCCTTAGAATATATTTTCAAGGCTCCAGCCACATGATCTCCTGCTAGAATTCCTCTGCTAAGGATAATCAAGTCCCTAAAATGTCTGCCTAAAACTACTGCATCTTCCAATGCTGCACAACCACCTTGTGCTAGGTCTGGTGTCATAGGATGCATGGCATCACCTACGACTGAAACCTTCCGTTTGCTCAAGTTTCCGAATATGATGTCCCATGGAAACCTAAACACCAGCGGAGCCTATGTCAGTGTAGAAAGATCTGAGTGCTGTACGATTCTCAAGTACACTGGGGGAAAGTCCTTGGCAATGTTATCACTGACTTTTCTTTTAATCAACTCAGGGTTTTGTGCCAAGTCTTCACCTAGAATGATAAAAGATTTCCACTGCTTTTAGTAACAGGCTAGTGTTGGCCTGCAAGTAATGGTAACACATAACCCCCAGTACCTATTTTGACATGGCCAATCCAATTATGGTGGTCCAAATTAGCATCACTTTCTTGTGAAACTATAAAATATTTGAGAGTTGGGTCTGGCATTCTATAGCTTATTAACATGAGCAGAGGTGAGTTTAGATTCGAACTTCTAGCTAGTGGGTTTATTTTGCTTAGAAGTGGGCTTAAAGATGGGTAAGCCTGCTTGACCTGATTGTCTTTCAATCTTCATTAGGTTAGAAGTCAAACTTTCCACAACCACATTGGTTCATAGGCATGACATTTAACTGTCGCGAATTCTTTAGTCTTTACTCAACAAATTTTTAGAAAAGAAATAAACAAAAAGAACTGGTATGGCAGGGTGGCTCGAATTCAAGTCCCGTCAGGGCAGTCGACTCCATGCTTAATTAAGTAGGCTACATTACTTTAAAAATAAGAAAGGTTCGGGTAATACCCCAACAACACGAGTTCAAAATGGATTGAAACTCGAAAACCTCTGATAAGGTAAGTTGCAAAATGAGAATAAGAGGTTAAAAAGATCAACCTTTGGAGGAGAATTTGTAGGTGATAAACCAGTATAGCTCATTATCATTGAGAGGAACGAAACGAGCTCTTTTGCCATTAGTCACAAACTGTTGGAATTCAAGGTTCAGCCCATGGCCTTCAGGAAATATGGCCAACCCACGCACTGACCATCGGCCAGAATTGACTGGCGACGTGAGTCCTAACCACTGTGCCACCATTGAGTGCACCCCATCACACCTTATAAGAGCCTGTGATATTGAGTGCACCCCATCGAAATAGGTCAGATACAACTTTTTCAATATATATATATATATATATACACACAAAATAGGGATGCCATGCCGAGAAGTGCGCTTCAACAAGAGCTTTATATTTCTTTCATTCCTGTGTAATGTACCTTTGGTTTGATGCTAGCACCATCAGCCAAATGAATGATGGCAAGGGAGGTGCCGTTTTGTGCTTGGTTTCCAATGGACTTGAGCTTGGAAGAGAAACGGATGGTGTCAACCGGTAATTCTTCTGCCAGAGCTTCCAGTAAAGCTTTACGATGTATTACTCTAAATACATGTCCACCCCTGCATCACCACAGAAGGTGAAGTTTGATGGATTAAATGGCAGTGAACGGAAAATTAATTAAGAACAAAAGAAAAGTTAATGATCCTATTTTGGGCTCATGCCTAGTGAAATTTGGAAAGAAGGAACCTAAAGAAAAACAAATGAAAGCTGAAGGCGTTGTGAAAACATAAAGGACGTTCAAAAATCATACCCTTTCGATTTGGCAAAGGAGAACTTTTGAATAGCTCCCGTATCAACATTTGTAATGCTTCCCCTGTTAAAAAAAAAAAAATGACCTTCTTAAGAAGTTGATAGTAAGTTGTTTTTATCCATACAAGACCTGTTAACTAAGGTGTAGTCATTAATAAAGAACAGATAAACAGATGTTAATGAGATCCATGCTAAGACACGTTATTAAATCTATTTCTTTCTATCATTTGAAATTTTGAGATAATAAGTAATTTCACGTGATATCAAGGAGAAGTGCTGAGTTCAAATTTTGACTCTATACTTTATTTTATATAATTAAATATTTTACATATTAAGCATTCTCATTGAGGGAGAGTTTAGTTTGTAAGCATGCCTTTTCTATTGCTAACTTGTCTTTCCAAATTCATGGTCAGGTAACTTCGTACTTTTTTTAGGCATAAAGATTAGATATATACGCAAACTGTGCCCCAATGAATGAGTATTGATTACCTAATCAATAATTTCATCGTAACATGCCATATAGACTTGGGCCTGTATTTTTTTTTTTTTAAATCAGATAGCTCTACCACAACATAACAGCAATAATCATTCCATCATTTGCAACAAAAGCAGTAGCAGTAATAATGTTTCAGATGTCGGGATCGATGTCAAAACACTTCAAATAAAGTTAAGCAATCAAATCAGACAAATCAAAACATGAAAATGTCTAAAATGGAAAAGGGTTGAAAGCGGTCCAACATTACTTGATGCAAGGGGCATAACTAGCGGTGAGCTTGTGAGCTATGCCGAGGGCATCCAGGGCGAGCCATGCATTTTTGGAGAGACCCAAGGCCGTGCCTTTGGCTCTTAATCCTTTCGATTTCTCTAACACGAAGGCTCGAACTCCTACTCTTTTCAAGGCTACTGCTCTTGCTAAACCTGCTATCCCTGCTCCCACTATCACCACATCTTCTTCTTCCATCTCTCTGATGTTCTGTTCCCTCCCTCAAGCATGTATATATATATATATATATATATATATATATATATGTGCAGATGGGAGTTCTGGGTATTCCAAACATGTATGCATATAAATTTTTTATAGTCATAGCCGCCTGCACTCGCAAAGTAAATTCAAAAGAGTTGGAGAAATTTATTGTTATCGTCTCCATAAAGCGAACCTGCACAGGTAGAATGGAGCATTTATGGTGTCTTTATGGATAGACAGATTCTCATAGGGCGAATATTGGAGCATTCTTTGGTGTCATTAGTCAGATTTTAAGGTTCTCTCCGGATATGCATACAAAGTTCGACAGGTTTGTAAGCTCTATTAATTAGGGTGCTTATTTAGATGTAAAATGTAAAACATACGTGGTACATATTGAATTGTATTTCTTCCAAAACATGAATATATTTATTTTTGGCATCAACGCTTACTGTCATTGATTTATTTTTAATATACCGAATAAGTGATTTTGACTCGTTATCAACGTCGTTATTAAAAAAACCCAGCACCCTGTTTCAATATATGTAAAACCCAAGCCCAGACTAGAAAGGGGCATTACGGCGTCGTTTTTAGATAAGGCTTTAAGCCTTTGTTTTGTTTTATTTCTTTTCCTCTTACGGTTTCTCTCTCCCTCTCTCCCTCTCTGATTTTCAGTTTTGCTTGTTCCGAATTCACTCCCACTTTTTCATCAACTTCTTAACCGTATCTGTTTTTTTTTCTTCACTTTTAGAAGTTTGACTCTCATTAGACTCTCTCCCTCTCCCTCACATCAGTTTCTCACCCTTGCCTCCAAAGCCCACAGTCCCAGACCATAAGGCAACGCCACTGCCGCGAACCACCTAGCACTGAAGCCTAGCCTCCTACCAATTGGCCGCCTCTCAACACCTCACCAGACCACCGCTGGAAGCCACCAGTCGTGCCTGGCTGCAGCAAGATGGGATACCCCCACTGCCCAGTGCCCCCGTGTCCTCAAACGAAAACCACCCCACGGACTTGCACTAACCAGCCACTGCCTTGTACACACCACCACCTTGTAAGCCTCCCACGTTCCCTCTGTTCCAGCCACCACTTCATGAAGGCAGATCCACATTGCCGCCACCCTTCACCGTGAAACCAAGCCACCATCGCACGCAAAGATGCCTCTGTTTTCACATGCCAAAAACAAAGCATGCTCTCCTTCAAACTTTGCCTCCATGCAAGCCGCCCAGTCACTTGTCGTTTGTGCGCCGTAGCCTAGCCGTGAATCCGCAAGTGGAGCCACCACAGATCATGAAGCAAGATTCCATGGTCGGACTGCAGCCCCTTTGCATGGTCCATAACTCCATCTTCCTCTTTCTCTCGGTTTGCCCAGACTTTATTGCACGGTTTGTATTTCTCATGTATTTCGTTTGCATTTTCGTTAAGTATTTCCGTTTCTAGTTTTTGGTCCCTACCTAAAGATTTGTTGAATAGTATCAATAAACCACTTTTAATACTTTTTCGTATAGCATTTGTAAGCATAGTAAAGAAATTGTTTTAAATATATTTATATTACTACATCTAATTTTTAAGTCAGTATGCTTTCTTGCCATTAGATGTTTATTTTGACGTTGAGTTTGATTTATTTGAGATGTTTTATGTGGGTAATGTTTAGCGTGAAATTATAATTTCATATAAGATAGTATTTAAAGATCTGAAATTTTAGTTACATAGTAATAATAGTTATAATTATTTTTCAGTAGTAAATAATAAGATTTTAGCATTTTATTCTAAATACTTTAAAATCGATTTAAGTATATTTTACTAAATGAGTTTTTCATTGTTTATATTATTTGGATTCGAATATTTTATGAATTAATATTGTATAAGAAATTTATGACTTTCTACTAGATTATATGTTTGCAGTATTAAATTAGTGTTTTAATAATAGTTTATAGAGATATGAGTTTTTATTATGATTATGTTAATTTTTGAAATGAGTTTAAGTTGTTTTGCCATATTTGATAAAATTATATTATAATAAGTTAAGATTATTTTTTAATGATAATATATCTATTAGATTTCTGGTAACTATACAGTTATCAAAACTATTTCTGTAGTATGAATTTAAGTAGATGGAGAGTCTTAACAGTTCTTTAGAAATTTAGTATCGTTTAGTATTCCGTATAGGTGATGATTGGTATTCATTCCACACGATTGTGGAAAGATTAAGAAAAACTAAAAAGTCCAGGTAAGTGGGGTTCCTATACTAGGTTTTATACGAGTTATTAAGATTGAGGTTGACTTTCTGAAAACTTTGCATATTTTGTGATGAAATAATAACTTGGGAAAAACCAATCTCGGTTGCTTATTTGTACTACTCATGAAATCTATATGAAAAAGGAAAAATATTTTCTGATATGCATTGTATAGACATGAGCTAAATTTTGTCATGTTATCTTTGAAATCTGAAAAAGTGCAATATTGAGAATTTGAAAAATTATGCATTGATTTAGAAAGATGCTCTGAATTTTGTTTTCAGTATGTGAGAATGATCTGATTATGTTTTGGTACTCTATTTTATTTTGATGTGGCATCTGAAAACCTTTGGCATAATGTACTGATTTTGTATCTGACTCTGTCTCTGCTCTGTTATGCTCTGCTCTGTTTGGGTTGGTACCAACTACTCTGTCTCTAAGTGCACCCACTTTGAAAATAAAGTGGTTTTATGTGCTCTTTCCTGTATGCACACTCGGGATGCCGACAGTAATAAGGGAAATATTTCACCTTTGTCTCTGTTTGGTTTGGCCACCGGGATTAGCACAATCCTACCATAGGGGTGAGACATGGTCTCTGCTCAATGAGATGCTCTGTTTTGATGTGATGATGATGCACTGGTTATGTTATGCCAAAGTACTCTGAGTTTTACTTGTCTTAAAGCCATCACTCTGTTACTTTTAAAAACATGTTTTGTTTTGTATGATAACTCTGGAAAATATTTTGTTCTACATACTGTACTTTGTAAATGCTCATGTTTGCACCCTAGTATATATCTTCTGCTTACTGAGTTGTTGATAACTCACCTCTTATATTCACAATATTTTTTCAGATATTTTGGATACTTCAACGGAGGTTTAAGAATAGGAAGCATGGGTAAGCTTTGTGAGCATAGTTTGTTAAATACAAAGAGGGTACTTGTTATTGGAGATTTTTTATTAAATAGTTTTGTTTTGCTCTGGTGACTTAGTACTTCAGGAAGTTTTTCATTTATTTTGAGACTTCGTCATATTCTTAGTTATTTATTTTGGAGTAGATGGTTTAAAGTAATGAGGTATATGAGTAATTGAGGAATTTGAGTTTATATTTGTACAGTGAGATATTATTTTAAGTGTTAAGAAGTAACTCTTCGACTCATCTGGGATCGGGACGTTACAATATATATCCGAAAAAGAAAAATAAATCAAAAAGAAAAGAAAAAGAAAACGTAGAGATGCCAAAATGCCTTATTTGTCACGTAATGACTAATATTAATGGGATACTTAGACCAAAATTTTCATCAATCATTTAAATGAAATGTATGCGAGAAATGATTTGTACAGTCTTAAATTATCTCGTGTACTTCCTTTAAAAATCTCTTTAAAAAAGGTTAATAGATTTAAAATTCAAATGAAAAAATTATTTTTTTAATAAAAGTATGCGGGCTTGCACACCCTAAAACTAGACCTAGCATTACTCTTAACAATTAAACGCCTAATATAATGGTTTACAAGAATCGTTTAAATATCAATCCAACTGTTTTATTTTACAATCTTTTGAGCAACTCAACAGCTTGTCAACGTATACATAACACATCCCCACCAACTACAATGGCAAAGCAACATTTAATCCTAATCTGTATATTTAGGATTCAGGAAGAAAAGAGGATATTTATATGAAGGAACAAAGGGGATACCGACTCAAATACACTAGAGCTGGGATTCTGTCTACTCAATCTTACTTCGGTTCTCCAATTCAGGACTGTTTGATGAAACACATTCAGGACTGTTTGATGAAATACAGGGCAGCTCCCCACAATCATACTGTATAAAATTAAATATTCTAGTGAAGAGAAGCCTATAGAAAATCACATCCCTGAAGAATTTCATCCACCATCCAGATCCATCATGTTGTACCCACCCTGATAGATACGAGCCCGTGATCAAGGTAGCGGCACGCCACCTCCTTTCCTTGGCATATCTTTCCAAGGCTCCAGCCAACGGATCTCCAGCAACAAGTCTTTTGTTTCGGATAATTGAGTTTCCAATGTGTCTGCCTAAAACAACGGCATCTTCCAATGCAGCGCAACCACCTTGTCCTAGGTCTGGTGTCATAGGATGCATGGCATCACCTGCCACTGTAACATTCCCTTTGCTCAAGTTTCCGAATATCAGGTCCCACGGAAACCTAAACATCAGTGGAGCCCATGTGAGAGTAGAGAGATCTGAACGCTGTACAACCCTCAAGTACAATGGGGGAAAATCCTTGGCAAGATTGTCAGTAACTTCTCTTTTTATCATCTCGGGGTCATGTGCGATGTGATCTTCTCCTGGAATGATAAAAGATTTCCACTTATTTTTGTCATTTATAAATGTTAAAGAGCTATAAATCTCGCTGCAATAACAAAATATATTGGTATCCAAGACGTATAGGCTTCTTTCGCTTAAAAGGTGGGGTAGCCTACTTGACTTATATATGGTAGGAAAAAAAGGCAAACCTTTTGAGGAAAATTTGCAGACCAGAAACCAGTAGATCTCCTTATCATTGAGAGGAGCGAAACCAGCCCTTTTGCCGACTGTTACAAATTGTTGGAATTCAGGGTTCAATCCATGCCCATCGGGAAATACGGCCATTCCACGCACTGCCCATCGGCCGGAGTTGACTGGCGCTGTGAGTCCTAACCACCGTGCCACAACCGAGTGTACCCCATCACACCCTATAAGAGCCTGCCATATTCAGGACGGAAAAACGATCAAATCAAAGAATTTCAAAGAAGATGTACAATCGAAATAGAAATATTGTACATAGTGAGAAGTGGGCTAGCTTCAACATGAGCCTATTACATTTCATTCCTATGTACCTTTGCTTTGATGCTAGCTCCATCCTCCATATGAATGATCGCAAAGGATGAGCCTTCTTGTGTTTGGTTTTCAATGGACTTGAGCTTAGAAGAAAAACGGACGGAGTCAATTGGCACTTCTTCTGCCAGAGCTTCCAGTAAGGCTTTACGTTGTACTACTCTAAGTCCATGTTGACCCCTGCATCACCACAGACTGTACGTTCAGTATAAAGAAAAAGCCTGCTGAAGTTGGGGATGTGAGAAGATGGATCTAAATGAAAAAGAAAACAACAAAATCATGTGAGCAAGAACATTAAAGATAGGGTTCAAGTAGCATACTTGAAAGAATTTGCCGGGAAATAGGCCTCCTGAATTGCTCCAGTATCAAGATTTGTTATCTTCGTCCTACAATAACAAAAAGAGTGGAAAATTGAAAAGTGGATATATATGTACACAAACTGTACGTGCATCATCAATTGCATGTGTCTCTTCATACAGAGCACCCTTGAAACCATTCATTACTTCCATTCTAGCATGCTAGACAGAAAAAATCACCCAAAATTCCATACATCCACTGAAGAATTTACTAAAAGTTCCAGACGAAATAAAATTGAAAATACAAATGTTTGAAATGGAAAGAAAAAAATTGAAGGTTGTACGAAATTACATAGTGAGGGGGTAGAAGTAGCGGTGAGTTTGGAGCCTACGCCGAGGGCATGAAGGGCAAGCCAAGCATTTGGGGCAAGACCCAAGGACGTGCCTGTCGCTCTTAACCCTTCGGATTTCTCTAACACCAACGCTCCAACCCCTACTCTCTTCAAAGCTACCGCTGTTGCCAAACCTGCTATACCTCCTCCCACTATCACCACATCCTGTTCTTCCATCTCTTTCTGTCTGTCTGTCTGTTTTTCTGTGAATTATGTATGTGGACTTGGATGTATGGATGCTGCTCTATATATATAGATATATGTATTCGATACCAACCCCAATGTGTAAGAAGATCATGCAAAAGATCTGGTTTTGTTTTTCGTCGAAACTTGCGGTCGAATTTCATTTTTTTTTTTTTTAATTTTTGTTATTGTCTTCTCTCGGTCTGGAACTCTGGATACGTCAGCCAACTTCTAGCTAGCTGTGACATTTTGACAAGTACATCGTCAAATATAAGAAAAATAAGTACGAAAAACGAAAATGCAATCTAGATATTTTGAATTCATAATAAATAATTAAATAAATATAGATAGCCGTTACTGTTAAGAATAATCATTTTATACATATGATGTGGTATCATCTAGACCATACATTTCCCAAGTCTAAAAAATAAAAAATAAATAAAAAGAAGTAGAGAACTAGAAGCAGCCATATAATGAGTGTAAAGTGTGTACTGCTACAATAGTTTCTCTCTAGCATTACTCTAAATAATTTTGATTTGATGTGATTATAAAATCAATTTATAGAATTACATTTTTATTATAGTACCTTTGTTGTTGTTGCACTTCTCAACATTTTTTTTTTTTTTATCTTTTTGAATAATGCGTTGAATTAAGAAAAAGTTAAAAAATAAATGCTGATTTAATAAAACACGAAAGATATAAATATTGAAGTTAGCTTAATTTGGATCCAAAGAATTTTAAGAAATATTAATACACAAATACCAACTTATATAAAAATGAAAATTCATGATTGAATGCACCGAATCGAGTGCAGAAGCAAATTAAGCAATTATATATATAAAAAGGTTAGCGTATGGCCTTTAGATACACCATGCATGCCTAGCTTTTCAATTAATATTTCTATGTAAATATGAATTTTAACTGAATAAGGTTTTGTTCTTAGTTAAATACATTAATTGCTAAAAGTGATACTCAAAAGATTCTTTTATTTTTATTAAGTATTTGGTCAAACACGAAAACCGCCGACGGCTCTATTTGATGCCAAATCGAACTCGTAGTCCGTAGAAACCTGTGGAAAGGCTGCTAAGAAACAATAATTGATAGTTTTACAAGGGAAAGAGAAGCTTCCTGGTACTCGGCCTTTGTTGTAAAAATCATAAATTCTGTTCAAAAATGACATGCAGAGGTTGTTTGGAAAAGAAGGAAAAGCAAAAATGAAAGAAAACACAAGAACAACAGTGTGAAGTGGCTGCTGAGTGCTGAACATTTGGCTATAAAAGTTGCTTGGTGCGACTTGTCAATCTATTGGGGCACGTGGCACAAGCCACATGGTGTTGGGTGTGACCTAGAGTCCTTTAGGGCTTAAGCCCACTTGGTTGGCCGAAACTTCAAGGGCTTAAGTGGCCAGTCTCTTGAGTTTTGGATGCCCAATATTGAGACCCAAGGCCGTAATCACCATATACCTAATCCATGACCCTTAATAAAATAAAAATTACGCAACGAAATACAGACAAAAATCTAGCTAAGTCCGGGTTATCACACACAATTCATAGCTAGCAGGACGAGAATGTAGAGTTGACTATAAAAACCCCCACTACGCTGCAAGAGTTCATAGATCAGGATGATGGCTTTATCAATGCCGAAGATACACTTCGGGCCTTGACTGAACCCAGAAAGACGAAGCTAGAACATGCATACAGGAAAGCCAAGGCGTCAGGTAAAGTTAAAGCCCTTGAGAAAGGCAAGGGGAGCCAGCTAGATAGGAGGCGGGATGAGGCGCCCATCTTGAGAGGCCTGAGACCTCGATATGGTGGGGTTACGTTATCTATACAGGATGAGGGCAGACCAACAAGCAAGGAAGTTGACAACCGGAATAGAGGCCGCCGCTGGCTCGCTACTGCACCACCGGACGAAATCTCACCACACTGCGAATTGCACCTCCCTCAAACCAAGACAAAAAGTGCTAGAGTACTAACCCCCTCAGCACCATATTGACTGGAGAGGGGAGCGGGAGCAGAGTAAAGGAAGGTATGATAGGTCAAGAAGGAGCGAAGAAGGTGGCAGGTGGAGCAAGGGCCCTAACAGGACTACCCTCGGATGCCACCCCTTGAGGCTAAATGAGAAGCATATGGCATAGAAGCAGTAGATGAAGGAAAATGATCCATATAAACAGCATGAATAGAAGACTGAGACATCAAATAAAATCGGTGAATTGTATTAAACAGTTGTTCTCTGAAGCGTCCAGCACCAAACAACTCAACCAAAAAGGAGATACTGTTCATCCTACTGATCAACTCCTCCAAGCAAAAGTTTCTAATCCATGCAAGTTGCTTGGTGCGACTTGTCAATCTATTGGGTCACGTGGAATTCTTCTCTTCCAAAGCACAGCACGAGTACCGCCATTCTCAAAAAAGAAAGTACAGGCAATACGGAACTCTCGACAGCTCCCTCTCCTTGGTGAGGTAAAACATTCAACTCTTTATTTAAGAAAAAATTTAATCGTAAGTGATTCTACACATTAATATGCTTACATATTTAATATGATTGGTCAGAAAATAAATTTTATTGAAAATAGTGCTAATTTAAATTTAGAATATGAAGGCAATAATATTAGTATGCAGATTAGTATGCAAACTTGTTTGTACATAGCAAAACTCTTGTTTATATATCGTATACTTGTTTTTATTTTTAACATTTTCTATGTTTTTCTTTAGCAATTTTATGATGTAATGATGATAATAAGTAAAAGAATTACTTTATTTAGTAGGAATAAAAAAATAAAAAAATAAAATCTGGTGTGCAGTGTAGACAGTTGGATAAAATGTCTAATTTTCATACTCATTATTAATAAATGTTTTACTTACAAAAAGATCTAATGAAAATAAACTTATAAACTGATATGTTTTGATATGGTATATCAGATTGTAAAACTATTTTTATTTTAAAGCAAATCTAAATTTCATATAAAATCGCATCAATTTATAGATTTACTTTTAAAGAATATTTTTATAGCTCTAGTCGTTCTCTTTATTATTATATTCCTATCTAGCCGCCTTCTGTCTTGGATCGAAAGAGTACTCGTCTTACCAAATGCATTCAGGAAGTCCAGGTTAATTTGGCGACAAAAGATGTAATTAAGTTGACTTGGAAGTAGGGGTGTAACCGGTCCAGTCCGGTCCAGTTTTGAACAAAATCTAAGACCGAACCGGTATGTACCGGTTTTTCATTTTTCAAAACCGATTACGCCTCGGTTACCCTCCTAAACCGGTACATCCGGTTTTACCGGTTTCCAGTCCGGTCCGGTCCGGTTTTCTCCTTTTTTTAAAATGTAAAAAACATATAAAAAAGTGTTAATTCTTATGATAAAATATTATTAATAATTTAATATATATATTATGTTTAAAGTATATGATCAATTAAATTTTTATCTTTAAGATTAAATTTTTATTTTATAAATTATAATAACATTATCTTATATATAATTATATTAATAATATATGATCAAACAAATTACAAATGTTCATATTTAAGATTAACATTTTATGTAATAATTTATAAATTATAATATGAAATTATTTCATATATGATATATAATTATATATTATATATTATATATAAAAATTTAATATATAATTATATATTATATATAAAACTTATATATATAAATATTTTGTATAATATATAAAATTAATTTTTATAGATATATTTTTTCCAACCGGTCCGGTTTAGTTCCGGAAACTACGGAACTGAAATCGGACCGGTTCCGGCTGGTTTTCATAATATAGGAACCGGTTCCGGACCGGACCAGTTCAAAACCGGACCAACCGGTCCGGTCCGGTTCAGTCCGGTCCGGTTTTCTGGTTTATTTACATCCCTGCTTGGAAGGGATATTCCACTTTCGGCCCATTAGCTTGGTCCTGGGCTAGATACTAAGGCCCCTCTCGGACTAGAGTCTACCCTCCCACATCCCAAGAATCATCAAAGAGACCCGACCCACGAGCTATGTTAACAAAAAGAAAATGTATCGCGTGAGAAACAAGTCGAAGGGGACATATGGGATGTGTCAACCCTGACACTCGCCTACAATGACTAGCATTAAAGGATCCACGCTAGTAAGTGAATGGGAAGCACAAGCAACCTTCCATTCTCTGATGATGGGGACAGGAAGTGACAGCATTGATCGCCAACCGTCAAGACAAGAATTGGGAAGTTACGTCGCATTAATGGTACCACCTTAAGTACCACGCCACATTAAAGGCAATGACTGGGGGAACTGTGAGTGCGCCATAGGCCCCTAACACAAAGTACAAGAATGTTCCCTCCAGAAATCTCGTATAAAAGTCATGCTCTAGGGACAAATGAATCAGTCTAGAGTCGATGAGTCACCAACAATTTCTCTCGGACGAAATACTAACTTTGGCATCAGAGGTTTCCCGAAGAACCACCAAGCCCATCTTTGTCCTTGTGATCTCAAGTAGAAACATCTCGGCCTAAGTTGCATGAACTTAACCCAAGTGTACAAAATATGACATTAACAGTGGCGCCGTTTATGGATCTATATAGACGTAACGTGTACTTCATAGGTTGGCTACTATGTGCTCACAAGCAACCCTCGAACATGAAGCAATGTTGAAAAACATGGAAGAACGCTTTGTAAAGATGGAGGAATGTTTGAGAAAGATGACGGAGGAAGTTGGGAATCCTCACCATGAGAATGAAGTTCTGAGACAAGTCAACATCAAACTACAAGATGAAGTCGGGCCAAGTAGGAATGAACAAGGAGAATTCCGGAGTGCTGGCAGGGTTGACACTAGTGAAGAAGAAATAGAAAGATGCACGAGCTACGAGGCCTTATGGACAAGTATGAGGAGATGGCGAGGAGGCTGGGCACCTCCTCGTCCGGTAGATCAGCTACTCACCAGTATAGATTTACCCTACAATGTCGAGGTAAAGGCTGCGCTGTTGCCACCAAAGTTCAGGGTCCCTCAAATGGAAATGTACAATGGGACCATGAACCCCCTTGAGCACCCAGAAACCTTCAAGGGCTCACATGATTCTGCACAGGTTCCTTTGGGAGATTGCTTGCAGAGCCTTCCTGCTGACTTTGAGGGGCTCGCAAGGGTGTGGTTTGTGTTGTTGGCGCTCAGATCAATGGACAGCTGTAAAACCTAGGTGATAAATTGGTTGGCAGCCTCTAGTCTATCTACCATAGAGGGCTCCAATGAGCGCTCAGTGCCCTTCAGTGCCTCCTTGACTATCGGGGGTACCAACCTCTTGCGCTTCCCTATGAGGGATTTTTTCGTATCATGTTACAACTTCTACTATTTCGAGAAGGGAATGGTAGTGAAAACTACCACAATAAGATTTCGAGAAATCTCAGCAAGTAAACATACAATAGTAACATAAGCATACAATGATAAATCATGAAATGCGTGCATGTAGATGTACTTGACATAAAACTTGACTTATGCAACTTGGCATTTTTCAAAACATGAGACATAGGTCCTTAGAATTTTCAGAAAAAACATGTTTTGACATCATTTTCATGTTGATCATTACACATTCATATCATATCATTTCATGTGAGCTCATGGCCTTGTTCCTTTCATATAACATATGGTGGACACATCACGGCTCCCTTAAACACTACTTGTTCCTGCTAGTTACCACACCATTAATGGTCTGTACACTGTGGTGAATACGTTTTATTCATATTCATTATAATATGACAGTACTTCGTTGAGTTATTTGCCTTAGTCATGGCACCCACTAGCGTTTGGTGTTACCTCGCTTCAGCATCCTTTCTAAAAAGATCAATTCGAGGCATGCCGACAGTTCTTTGTCGGCCCTAGGAGTTACCACTCAATTCTTAAGCACTCCAGAGTGGACAGAGAAGTTCCACTAGGACATTCACCCGTCCTAGGAGTTGGGGTCGTGATAAAACATTTACTTGACTTTTGAAAATATCATTTACCCAAATGCATGTGACATGAGACTTAAAACGTGCTTTTTCTTACTTTAAGACATGTGACGTATGAAATGCCGTGTATGCATGAACAAGCATATCACATTCAGTTTCATGGCATGGTAACATATGAATATAACATGATACATAGGCAATATCCGAAGCATATTACAAATAAAACATCAAAACGCTCAAATCAAACATACACAAACATGATTGGCTGAAACTTCTAGGGTTCATTACCAAGTGAAATTCATCTTTAACATACATCAAATCTGAAACACAGTAGACTATACATCATGGAAAAGATAATCACATAATTCGAATCATGAAAACATGACAAATCATTACACAAGCCGAAACCCTAATCTCTAGCTGAAACCCTATATTACATAAAATCATGGCGTAAAGTCATGCAAACTGAAACCCTAATACACATGTGATCTTAGAATGGCATCATACAAAATGAAACATGTAATCATGGCATGTTCTTATACAACTTACAACAAGATATTTGTTCACAAAATCACTAAATAACAAACATACACAATACCAAACACGACGAAAAATTCACACAAGTATATACATATGTTAACCAAAAATAGGTTGAGGGTTTACTTACAAAAATCCTTCGAAATATTCACTAGCAAGCTGTAATAGAGTGATATAACTTATTAGAACAAGGGTTTAAACCTAATCCGCGTGTGCGTGTGTTATGAAATTGCTAGGGTTGGTCGTTTGCTTAAGGTAAGGCTTCAAGTGTTTGGTTAAGTGCTTAGAACACATGGACGAACTTGTGTTGGCGTGTGCAAAGGCCACCTTTGAAAGTGGCGTGTGCCTTGCCCTAGGTCAGTCCAAAGTCTCTCTTGCTCCTCTCTGAAATGTTCAGGTTCGTTGAACCTCAAGTGCAAAAACGTAATCAGCCTCAAAGCCCATTCATATTCCCAAGAAAGTGGGTGGTGCATGCATGCCACGTGGCATGGGCGTGTGAAGGGTGTGCGAGTTAGGGGTGGGCAGCGGGGCCCCGCCCCGCTTCCGTTCTGCCCCCGCATGGCGAGGCGGGCAATCCCGCCCCACATCTAGCTCCCCTAGCGGGGGCGGGTGGCGGGAGGGCCCAACCCCACCCTGCCTCTGCCCCCATTTTTATATATATTATACAATATATATAAACATAAATATATTTATATTTTACAAATTGTGTATATATAAATATATATTACAATTTGTTAGACTTGTTCACAAAATATACATTGGCAAATTTAAAAACTGCATAGTTTAAAAATTAATACACTACAATTTACACAAAATATGCACTAGTAAATTTAAAAATTACACAATTTTTAAATTATAGTCATATTTAAAAAATTTAAATTTATAATTTGGATCTAAAAATATATTTTTAATTACTTTTGCACTTATAAATAATTTTTAAATCAAATAAATGTAATGTTTTTTTTAAGTGAAAATAGGCGGGGCGGATTGGAAATTTGGCCCTCCCTCGCCCACAGGGCCAGGGGACAGGGGACATGGGTGAAAACCCCACCCCCCGCCCCATGCGGGGCGAGGTGTGGGGAAGGGGTGCCCCCACCCGTAGGGGGCGGGTAGTACCCCTAGTGTGAGTGCCACTCCCGTTTTCTTTTCCCCACGAGGATCCTTCCTCTTTCCTATGCATGTATCTTCCTTTTCCCCATGTGTGTCTCTTCCTTTTCCCCATGCATGTTCCCTAGGTGGCTTATCCCAATCTCTAAAGTCTTCTAGAATCCCTAAATATCACATGTGGCAAGTGAGGGATGGTTGGGTGAGTGCGGTGGCCGAAATCCTAGGGTTAGGAGGGTAATTTCGTGTGGCGCCTCTTCCATTTCCCTAAGGCAAATCTTCTAGAACATCTCTTCCAACAATGAGTGAGTGACAAATGGCATAATGATCTAAAAATGCCCTTCGGTGGGCCTGTGGCCTAAGAATCCGAAATGCCTCTTTGTGTTCCCCATACAAATCCTTAGGAAATCAAACTTTGGTCTTCCCCATGTGTCATTCCCCATGCAAAATCTCTTAGAATTCTTAACAAAGGACAAGTGGCGTGAGATGGAGGTGCTTGGGAGTGTGAGTGGCATGTTGGTCGAGGGGCCTTTGGCCTCCCCTAGGTGAATCTCATTATGTTTCTTCTAGAATCTTCATGCATGGATGACAAGTGGCAAGCCCAATGGCTTGTCACTAGGGTAGGCGTGCAAGCCTCCTATGGGTTTCCTAAAACCTTATTCTTTCTCCCCTTAGCCCACAATCACGTCTAGATACATTAAGTTGTGCATGGCGACAAGTGGCACCAGCCACATGGTGTTGGGTGTGACCTAGGGTCCTTTAGGGCTTTTGGGCTTAAGCCCACCTAGTTGGCCTAAACTTCAAGGGCTTAAGTGGCCATTCTCTTAGGCTTTGGATGCCTAATATTGAGACCCAAGGCCTTAATCACTCTATGCCTAATCCATGACTTTAATAAAATAAAAATTAGGCAATGAAATAGAGACAAAAAATCTAGCTAAGTCCGGGTTATCACACACAATTCATGGCTAGCCGGACGAGAATGTATAGTTGATTATAAGAGCCCCCACCACGCTGCAGGAGTTCATGGATCAGGATGATGGCTTTATCAATGCCGAATAAACACTTCGGGCCTTGACTAAACCCAGAAAGATGAAGCGAGATCATGCATACAGGAAAGCCAAGGCGTCGGGTAAAGTTAAAGCCCCCGAAAAGGCCAAGGGGAGCCAGCAAGATAGGAGGCGGTATGAGGCACCCATCTCGAGAGGCCTGATACCTCCGTATGGTAGGGTTATGTTATCTGTACAGGATGAGGGCAGACCAACAAGCAAGGAAGCCGACAACTGGAATAGAGGCTACCACTGGCCCGCTACTGCACCATCGGACGAAGTCTCACCATACTGCAGATTACACCTCCCTCAAACCAAGACAAAAAGTGCTAGAGTACTAGCCCCCTCAGCACCATATTGACTGGAGAAGGGAGCGGGAGCAGAGTAGAGGAAGGTATGACAGGTGAAGAAGGAGCAAAGAAGGTGGCAGGTGGAGCAAGGGCCCTAACAGAACTACCCTTAGATGCCACCCCTTGAGGCTAAATGAGAAGCATATGGCATAAAAGCAGCAGATGAAGGAAAATGATCCATATGAACAACATGAATAGAAGACTGAGACATCTAATAAAATCGGAGAATTTGAAATAGGTATGTAAATTGCACTTGGGAAACTTGTAGAAGAGCCATCCTTGGTAGTAGACTCAAATATAGAGGTTTCAATAGAGATGAAGTGCAGACCTTGGCTGGGAACAATGAGAAAAACCACATGATGACTTAGATACACATGCTTTGAGATGGGATGATCATAACATCTATATTCTCAAGAACTAGAACTATAGCCAAGAAAATTGCACTCCCTTTGAAAAAAGTAGACAAATTTAGAATTCAAATAAAAAAATTATTTTTTTAACGGTAGGATTCACTTTTTTTAAATGGAAATATGTGAACTTGCACACCCTAAGACTATATCTAGCATTACTCCTAATAATTAAACACCTTATAATGATTTACAGGAATCGTTTGAATACTTTTTTTTTATGTAGCATGTCAACGTGTACATAACACATCCCTCCCAACTGCAATGGCAAAGCAACTCTGAATCCTAATCTGTATATCGAGGAACAAAAGGAGATATCTATATGAAGGAACAAAAGGGATATTGACTCAAATTCACTAGAGCTGGGATTCATTCTACTTTTTTTTTTTTTTTTTTTTTTTTAGGATAGGGCCTCATTTATTAAAGAAAAGCCTCACTTCTGGCGGAGTAAAACTTTAACAAGGAAGCATTAACATGGAAGGACTTATGAATTGCTTCAAGTGTTGAACTTATAGTGCCATAAAAGCCGACCGACTCTCTTACGATGAGTTCTTCCTCCTCTCTAGTAGTCTTATCCTTTATGAGCCGCACCTAACCTCTCTTTGATTCCTTCTTATTCTTTTACTCCCCTATACCATAACCCTAACAGCCATTCCACCCACCAATCTACCGTAATGACAAAAGACAAGTCAAGCATTGATCTTCTCATTGAACAAACAAAATCTTTGACTTGGGACAATATCATCTTGGTCCCAACTTCAGAAACAACCACAAAGAGTTTCAATCACGCTCTTATAGGTAAGCTGGTCTCAGACAAAACCCTTAACAAGCATATTTTTCATTCCATTATACGTGCGGTATGGAGTTTTGTCCCGGATCTCCTGATTGAAGATTTGGATACCAATACTTTCCTCTTCACTTTTCCATTAACCTTAGAAAAAAATAGAGTTTTTCTTCAAAGGCCTTGGAATTCTAAGGGCTATTACATGGTCCTTAAAGAATGGCCTCCAGGCCTTAGTCTCTAGGAAATTGACCTTACTTTCTCTGCGTTTTGGATCCACATTTGTGGTTTACCCATTGAGATGATGAAAGAGGAAAATGCTAACAAAATAGGCAGAGTCTTAGGAAACCTTGTTGAAATAGATCAGTCCTATCTTCCGCACAACTGTATGAGGCCATGCTTACGTATTAGGGTTGAAATAAATGCAATGAAACCACTCTTTGAAGGCTTCTCCTTACCCAGACTCAACAAAAAACCTGCACAAATTAGATTTAAATATGAAAGGCTTTTTGAGTTATGTTATGGTTGTGGAAGATTGGGTCATCTCCAACAAGCATGTCCCATTTACACTAAATTTGCTGAAGAACCATGGTTTGGTCAATGGATGAGAGTAGAGTCACAGGACTTGCGTCATTTTAGTACCATGCAGCAAAAACCTGAAGAACAACCAAGAGGCCATACCCAGTTGATTACTTCTTTCAGGAATCTGAACTAAATCCCGCCTAGTTTATCCCCAGTAAGAATCAGAGAGGCCTTTGAAAATTCCCTGCAAAGTCTCAACTCAGCATCGAAGGAAAAAACCTAGGCCAGATACATGGGTAAGGGCAAAGCGGTCATCATCAATACCAGTGAAGGAAACAAAAAGGAGTTTTGTATTAAATAGTTATTTTCTGAAGCGTCCAACACCAAACAATTCAAGCAAGAAGAAGATACTGTTCATCTTACTGATCAACTCCTCCAAGCAAAAATTATTGATCCATGCCTAATCTCACCACCTACACGTGGCACCGACCAACGTCATCATCAGTCTGAATCATTAAAGGAAAGCAGCCATTCAATCTCAATCAAAAACCCTATCCCCTCTAACCCAACTGACCTGACAAATGTCATTAGATCACCTCCCCTTCAAATTCCTTTTTCAGAACCAACTGAACCAAATGTTTCCCCATGTTCCCTAAAGAAAAAGGATCAAATACCCTTCTTACCAACCGCAAACACTAAAGAGATTAGTCCACTGCCTAACAAGCCCAAAGTTAGCCCATCTTTTTTAACCAAATCCTTTCTCAACTTCAAAACAAAGAAGGCCCGGATGCATTTACCAAGCCCAATCACAACCTTTCCTTACTCGTAAGTCCCTCGGGTAGAGCATGCATTGCTTTCAATACTTTCCAGGTCAGCCCAACCCAACCTTTATCTCAAGCCCATCTCGCCCCTTATCCATATTCTCTCATCCTGTCTGAGGCTCCCCAGATTGAAACCTTAACCACAAAAAAGATGTCCTTTACATTCTCAACCCCATCCCTTACCCCAAAATCATCCACTGAGACTACTATAAAGAGGAAGGATTTCATCGTGGAGAAACCTATCCCACTGTTTGCCCACAAAAATGCTTCCATAGGTCAAAAATCATAATGGAGGCAATCGACACTAAAAAATTATAGTGGAGCTCAGACGAAAGGAACTGCACCAATCAATCCAGGAGCTACATCAACAAAAGCAAGGGCAAACCCAAGAGAAAAAAAGGAAAGAGTTCAAAGGAGGAATTTGAAGAAATCACTTCCTGTCCGCTATGCTCCTTACCAGAATCAGGAACTGAAAGAATCGGGTAATAATGTTCAGACCCAAACAATGAATCTCTTCCACATGAATCCAACTACTGAGGTGGCAGGGTCCTCACTACCACCAATGAGTCCATGAGGCTTATAGCATGGAATTGCCGAGGTATAGCTTGACCTCGTGCAATCAGATCCCTAAGGGCCATCATCAGGGTTCATAACCCTGAAGTCATATTTCTTTTTGAAACTTTACTTTCTCCTAATGAAACTGTTTGTATCGTAAATTTGCTGGAGTTTTCATTTTTTGTGCATGCTCCCCCTACTGGAAAATTGGGGGGAGGGGGGGACTTTTGTTATTGTATCGATCTGGTATCGATACTGAACTTGTGACTATTTCTAGTAATATTATCTATGTGTTGGTTTATTCTGATCCCATCCACACACCTTGGCTCTTAAACTTAGTATATTGTCATGCCCTTTCTAGCAAAAAACAAAAATTTTGAGATCGATTTAGCCTTTTAATAGAATCCTTCTCTAGCCATTCCTTGGTAGTGGGAGATTTCAATTCAATTTTGTCCCAATTAGAAAAGCTAGGTGGTAAACATTTTGCCCAAGCTTCTAATCCGAAAGGCCTTCAATTATTTATGAATAGATTTGACTTTACTGATCTTGGTTCCATTGGACCAAAGTATACCTGGTCCAATAATAGTCAGAGGCATAATCTGATCAAGGAGAGACTTGATAGGGGAATTGCAAACCTATCTTAGGTTGATCTCTTCCCCCAAGCAACTATTTCTACCCTCAATAGAATCTCTTCCGACCATGCTCCTATTTTTCTGGATACCTCCAATAGAAACTAGTTCCCTAAATCTTTTAAATTTGAAGAATTCTGGCTTCGTGATCCGTCAATCTTTAAGACCATAAAAAAGCTTGGAATTCTCAATTTATTGGGACCCATTCATTCATTCTTTCAAAAAAGCCCAAATTTACAGAAAAAGCTCTTAGACCCTAGAATCTCAAATGCTTTGGACATATTCAAACCCAAATAAAAAATCCATCAAAAGCTCTTTCTTCTATACAAGGGCGAGACTTAATCTCTTCTTCTAATCAGTAGGAGTTTGATTTGCGAGAAAATCTGAATGGGTTGCTTTTAAGGGAAGAGAGTTTATGGAGGCAGAAATCCAGGGTTACTTGGCTCATTACCATTGATTTGAACAAAAAATTCTTCCATGCCTCAACTTCTATCAGACGTAGAAGAAACAACATTGAGTGTCTCAAATTAAATGGACTTCTGATCACTCGGTTATCATTGAAAAAATCGATCACTTCAAAAATACTTTCATCTCCTCAAATCCTACTCCCCAGGTAGGATCGGAACACTTATTCCCTTGGAAGGTTACTAATACCGAGAATGATTTCTTGTGCAAAATTCCCACTGATGAGGAAATCACCCTAGTTGTCAAAAAACTTCATTCTTTGAACTTCTTTGAAGGCCCCTGGTCCTGATGGTTTTACTGGATTATTCTATAAAATTTTCTAGAAAATTATAAAAAAGTACCTGATTGCTACTGTTAAGAGTTTGTTCATCCATGACAAACTTCTCAAAGAACTCAATCATACCAACCTGGTTTTGATTCCCAAAGTTGATAATCCAAATGATGTCAGTCAGTTTAGACCTATTAGATTCTCTAATGTTTGCTATAAGATTATAGCAAAAATCCTTGCTAATAGACTTAAATCCATTCTTCCAAACATCATATCTCCATGTCAATTTGCTTTCATCCCGGGTCGAATCATCCAAGAAAATACAATTCTCGCTCAAGAAATCTTCCATTTAATGAAAAAAAGGAAAAGCAGAATTGGTTCCATGGCCATAAAAATTTATATGGCCAAAGCCTTTGGTTCCACAGAATGGTCATTCCTTTTTGCTGCCCTTTACCAGGTTGGTTTCAAAAATCAATGGATCAATTGGATCAAAGAATGCATATCAACAGTATCCTATTCGATCATTATTAATGGGTCTCCCCACAGATTCTTTCAACCTTCTAGGGGTTTAAGACAAGGAGATCCTCTATCTCCGTTCCTTTTTATCTTAGGAACTGAAGTGCTCTCTAGACTCATTGCCAAAAAGGAAAACCTCAACCTTTTAAAAGGCATCAAATTGTCAAGGAATGGACCTTTATCTCTCACCTTCTGTTTGCGGATGATTTATTTTTCTTTGGTTTTGCTTCTATCCAAACTGTACAAGCGTTTGAAGATTGCATTGATGCCTATAATTCTTGGTCTGGGCAAAGTATTAACCAAAAAAAATCATCCCATCACTTCAGTAGGAATATCACCATGGACTCTATTAACATTGTTAAAAATTATTTTGAGTTCAGACTCTCTCCCCCTAATTCTAAATATTTGGGATTACCTCTCTTAAGTGGGATTGACAAGAAAAATCTCTTTACAGAAATCATTGGAAGGATTCAAACAAAACTTCAAGGTTGGAAAACTAAAATTCTCTTTCAAGCCTCTAAAACTGTCCTAATAAGAGCCGCTGCTAGTTCAATTCCCTCTAAAACTCTCACAAGCAATCTGCTCCCTCTATCCATGTCTATGTAGAATGAGTCTTCAAAACCTATACACAGCATTCAAGAGCTTGGGCAGCAAAAAACATTCTGATTGGAGAAAATGAAGTGAGACATCGTACTGGATATCATCTCATTACCTTTGATGTGGCGATTAGCAAAAAAGGATCCATCCTTGCATCCATTTGCTGGAAAGATAATGGAGAAGTATTATTTGTCAAATCAGACTTTATTAATAATGTCAATCCAAATCAAGGAGAAGCAAGTGCAGCTCTTATGGCCATCAAGGAAGCTAAAAGACTAAAGCTGGAAGAGATAGTGCTGGAAGGAGATTCAAAAGTGACCATCCAAGCAATTTCAAATTCCTCTCCTGTTCAAGAATGGATTTTGAGCCCCATCATAAATGACATTAGACACCATTTAAGCTCATTCAAAGAATGAACAGTGAAGAAAATTTATCGATCAAAAAATCGATGCGCGCATAACCTTGCCCAATGGGCAGCAGCAACGCAAGCCTTCGAAAACATCTCCTTAATCCAAATTCTAGCATCCTAACTGCAATTGCACAGTGGAAAGGACCCACTTGTATCTAAGTAGTTTTTGTAGTTTCTGAAACTCCAATTATATATCAGACTCTTTATGTTTTAATATATCTTTAGTAACTTGCGAAAAAAAAAAAAAAAAAAAAACTTTAACAAGCAGACCATAGGACAAATAGCCCAACAAGCTGGGATTCTGTCTACTCGGTCTTACTTCGGTTCTCTAATTCAAGACTATAATTTGATGAAACACAGGGCAGCTCCCCACAATCATACTGTATAAAATTAAATATTCTAGTGAAGAGAAGCCTATAGAAAATCACATCCCTGAAGAATTTCATCCACCATCCAGATCCATCTTGTTGTACCCACCCTGATAGATACGAGCCCGTGATCAAGGTAGCGGCACGCCACCTCCTCTCCTTAGTATATCTTACCAAGGCTCCAGCCAACGGATCTCCAGCAACAAGTCTTTTGTTTCGGATAATTGAGTTCCCAATGTGTCTGCCTAAAACAACGGCATCTTCCAATGCTGCGCAACCACCTTGTCCTAGGTCTGGTGTCATAGGATGCATGGCATCACCTGCCACCGTAACATTCCCTTTGGTCAAGTTTCCGAATATCAGGTCTGTTATGAGGTGGCTTGAATTCTGATTGAACAGTGCAAGTGTCGTAGGTTCGCTCGAGCGGAGGTTCACTCAACTCGAGCGAGTTCAGGCAGAGAGCTTCGCTCGACTCTCGCACAACTGTTGGCTTGAGCGAAGTGCAGAATATCTACGTTCGCTCGACACTCGCTCGACGTTCGCTCGAGCCAATGTTCACAAAAGTGAATTCTCACTTTTCTTATAAATATCAAACGGCGCCTCTCTCATTGTTAAGACTTCAGAATTCATTTGTCATTTGTTTTAGTGTTTTCTTGAGAGAGAAGTCTAGAGAGAGTTTTGAGAGATAACTTTCTTGTGAAGTTTTGTTGTATTGATTTGTACTCCATCTCTGTTGATAGTGAAATCTTCGATACCGACTCCACCAGTGGACGTAGGCTCGTTTTGAGTCGAACCACTTAATTCTTGGTGTTCATTCTGTGTGATTGTCATCAATTTCTTTCATTTTTTTAGTTCCGCTACTATACTTCGCGTTAGTCCTAGCTACACTTATTCCCAACAAACTGGTATCAGAGCTTGGCTCAGGATCTGGAGGGATGGCTATGGCTAAGTTCGAAGTGGAGAAATTTGACGGTCAGAACAGTTTCAGTCTATGGCGCATCAAGATGAAGGCTTTACTGCGACAACAGGGCTTGTCAAAAGTATTAGAAGTCTCGGTATCTGAAGATTCTCCGGCTCCTTCGAAAGAAGAAGAAGAAAAGGTACACAGTACTATTCTTTTGTCACTATCTGATGGAGTTTTAAGAGAGGTTGCTGATGAGGAGACTGCAACTGGTCTCTGGTCGGCACTTGAGAATCTGTACATGAAGAGATCTCTCACTAACCGGTTGTATTTGAAACAACGGTTATACACTCTCAAAATGAAGGAAGGTACTCTTATTTCTGAACACCTAGATGAATTTAATAAAATCATTATGGATCTGAGGAACATAGATATTAAGCTTGAAGAAGAAGATCAAGCGTTAATTATTTTATGTTCATTACCCACATCTTTTGAGAACTTTGTAAATTCCATGTTGTATGGTAGAAATACAATTTCCTTGGTAGATGTAAAGTCTGCTTTGAATTCTAAGGAGTTGAGGAATAAATTGAGTGTGAAGAACACTAATGAACAAGCTAGTGGCTTGTTTGTTAAGGGGTCCTCAAGCAGGGGTAGATCGAATGACAGGGGTTCAGAAAAGAATAAGGGGAAATCCAGGGGCAGTTCACAAACAACGTTTAGTAAGAAAAACGTCAAATGTCATTACTGCCATAAGTTTGGTCACTACAAGAACGAGTGTCCAAAATTGAAAAACAGGGAGGACGGCACTAGTTCATCTAATGCCGTTAGTGTTGCTGATGATAGGTCTAACGACCTAGATCTTGTTCTAGCAATAAGCGACTCCAATAGTCGCTTTAGTGACAAGTGGGTTTTGGACTCAGCTTGCACTTTCCATATGTGTCCCAAGAGGGACTGGTTCACTAACTATGAATCGGTCAACGGAGGTTCTGTTTTGTTAGGGAATGATATGGGTTGTAAAATTGCTGGAATTGGTTCAGTCAGAATCAAGATGTTTGATGGAATTGTCCGGACATTGTCTAATGTTCGACATATTCCAGAGTTGAAAAAGAATCTCATTTCTTTGGGTACTCTTGATTCTCTAGACTATAAGTACACTGGTGAAGGTGGAGCTATCAGAGTCAGTAAGGGCTCTATGGTTGTGATGAAAGGAGATAAGACAAATGGTCTTTATTTCCTTCAGGGCTCTACAGTGACAGGTGCAGCTGCAGTGTCAGTGTCAGATGATCTAGATTCAGATGTCACTCGTTTGTGGCATATGCGTTTGGGTCATATGAGTGAAAAGGGAATGTCAATTCTGAGTAAGCAGGGTTTGTTATGTAATCAGAAGATAGGGAAACTGGATTTTTGTGAGCACTGTGTGTTTGGCAAACAGTGCAGGGTTCAGTTCTCTACAGGGGTTCACAGAACCAAAAGTTCTGTGGACTACATTCATTCTGATCTTTGGGGCCCATCTTCCGTCCCGTCAAAAGGTGGAGCTCAATACTTGCTTACGTTCATTGATGATTTCTCTCGGAAGGTTTGGGTCTACTTTTTGAAGCAGAAGAGTGATGTATCTGTCAACTTCAAACAGTGGAAAGCTTTGATTGAAAATCAGACGGGCAAGAAAATCAAGCGACTTCGCACTGACAATGGTATGGAGTTCTGCGGAGGTGAGTTTGATGAATTCTGCAGAAATGAGGGTATTGCCAGACATCGTACAGTTAGACATACTCCACAGCAAAACGGGGTAGCTGAACGGATGAACAAGACCCTTTTGGAGAGAGCTCGCAGCATGCTTTCTAATGCAAGCTTGGCTAAGGATTTCTGGGCCGAAGCAATCAACACGGCCTGTTACTTGATCAATCGCTCTCCAGCCACAGCGATTGGTTTGAAGACTACGAATGAGGTATGGTCTGATACTCCTACTGATTATTCAAATTTGAAAATTTTTGGTTGTCCTGCATATTTCCATGTTAATGATGGAAAACTTGAGCCAAGGGCAAAGAAGGGCATATTCATTGGATATGCCAGTGGGGTGAAGGGATTCAGGTTGTGGTGTACTGATCCTAAATCACCCAAGTTTGTAATCAGTAGGGATGTCACTTTTGATGAAAAGTCCATGCTTAGTCCGAGGAAGGAGAATTCTGAGTCTACAGGACAAGAACAGGATGTTAGAAAGCAGGTGGAGTTTCAGGTGGAAGCATCACAAGGGCTGCCCAACGGCGCCCAAGATCATGCTTTTGAAGATGAGCATGATTCCGATTCAAGTAGCGGCGCACAAGGTGAGCAAGACTACAGTATAGCGACTGGTAGACAGAGGAGGCAGATTAGACCACCTCAGAGGTATGCTCATGCAGATATGGTTATGTATGCTCTTACTATGGCAGAGAATATTGTTGGTCAGGAACCTTCCAGTTATTCAGAAGATGTCAAGAGCGTAGAATCTGCACAGTGGTGCGCAGCTATGACTGAAGAGATTGAGTCTCTTCACAAAAACCAAACATGGGATTTGGTTCTGTTGCCAAAGAAGGTAAAGACTGTTGGCTGTAAATGGGTTTTCAAAAGAAAAGAGGGAATCCAGGGTGACACAGATGCAAGGTACAAGGCACGCTTAGTTGCTAAGGGCTTCAGTCAGAGAGAAGGCATCGACTTCACTGAAGTCTTCTCTCCAGTGGTGAAACACAGTTCGATCAGATTGCTACTAGCTTTAGTAGCATTGTATGACTTAGAGCTACAGCAACTCGATGTTAAAACAGCGTTCTTACATGGTGAACTTGAAGAAACCATTTACATGCATCAGCCAGAGGGATTCATTGTTGAAAACAAGGAAGATCAAGTGTGCAGATTGAAGAAGTCTTTATATGGTTTGAAGCAGTCGCCAAGGCAATGGTATAAGCGGTTTGATTCCTTTATGATTGATCATGGTTATTTGAGAAGTAACTATGATAGTTGTGTTTATCATAAGGAATTATCTGATAAGTCTTTCATTTATTTGCTATTATATGTTGATGATATGCTTATTGCTGCTAGAAGCATATTTGACATAGGGTTGTTAAAGACCCAACTCAGAAATGAGTTTGAAATGAAAGACTTAGGTGCTGCAAAGAAGATTTTGGGAATGGAAATCTTCAGAGATAGGAAAGCTGGAAAGTTGTACTTGTCCCAGGGAAAGTACATTGAGAAAGTGCTTCAGAGATTTGGAATGTTTGATTCCAAACCAGTAAGTACACCACTTGCTACGCACTTTAAGCTTTCAGCTTGCCTATCTCCTCAGACAACTAAAGAGGAACAGTTTATGGCTAGTGTTCCTTATTCAAGTGCAGTTGGCAGCATCATGTATGCAATGGTTTGCACCCGCCCAGACATTTCACAGGCAGTGAGCGTAGTTAGCAGGTATATGGCTAACCCAGGTAAGACTCATTGGCAGGCTGTGAAATGGATACTCAGGTATCTGAGGGGAACCCTGAACTTTGGGTTAATATTTGATAGAGATGTCGATCTCAGTTCCAAAGTTACTGGTTTTGTTGATTCAGATTATGCTGGAGACTTAGATAAAAGAAGATCATTGACAGGTTATGTTTTCACTCTGTGTGGGTCAGCTATCAGTTGGAAAGCAACACTGCAATCCACTGTTGCTTTATCAACTACCGAGGCAGAGTACATGGCAGCAGCAGAGGCTGTTAAGGAGGCCATTTGGTTGAAAGGCTTGGTCAATGATTTGGGTTTACAACAAGCTAGGATCTCAGTATTCTGTGACAGTCAGAGTGCAATACATTTGACCAAAAATCAAATGTATCATGAAAGAACGAAGCACATTGATGTCAGGTACCATTTTCTCAGAGAGATTGTTATAGAGGGTGCTATACAGATTCTGAAGATTGCTACTACAGAAAATCCAGCAGATATGATGACTAAGCCAGTTGCAGTATACAAGTTCAAACTTTGTTTGGACCTGATTGGCGTTCGCATTTTGTTATTCCCGTAAGGGATTTGGTGGTGGGGATTGGTTTTGTGGTCGGAGGTTTTTTGTGTTTTGGCAGAGTTCAAGCCAAGGTGGAGATTTGTTATGAGGTGGCTTGAATTCTGATTGAACAGTGCAAGTGTCGTAGGTTCGCTCGAGCGGAGGTTCACTCAGCTCGAGCGAATTCAGACAGAGAGCTTCGCTCAACATTCGCTCGACATTCAGCTCGAGCGAATTCAGACAGAGAGCTTCGCTCAAGTATCGCTCGACATTCAGCTCGAGCAATATCCAAGTCAGAGAGTTTCGCTCGACACTCGCTCGACACCCAGCTCGAGCGAGTTCAGGCAGAGAGCTTCGCTCGACTCTCGCACAACTGTTGGCTTGAGCGAAGTGCAGAATATCTACGTTCGCTCGACACTCGCTCGACGTTCGCTCGAGCCAATGTTCACAAAAGTGAATTCTCACTTTTCTTATAAATATCAAACGGCGCCTCTCTCATTGTTAAGACTTCAGAATTCATTTGTCATTTGTTTTAGTGTTTTCTTGAGAGAGAAGTCTAGAGAGAGTTTTGAGAGATAACTTCCTTGTGAAGTTTTGTTGTATTGATTTGTACTCCATCTCTGTTGATAGTGAAATCTTCGATACCGACCCCACCAGTGGACGTAGGCTCGTTTTGAGTCGAACCACTTAATTCTTGGTGTTCATTCTGTGTGATTGTCATCAATTTCTTTCGTTTTTTTAGTTCCGCTACTATACTTTGCGTTAGTCCTAGCTACACTTATTCCCAACAAGGTCCCATGGAAACCTAAACATCAGTGGAGCCCCTGTAAGAGTAGAGATATCTGAATGCTTTACAACCCTCAAGTACATTGGGGGAAAATCCTTGGCAAGATTGTCAGTAACTTCTCTTTTTATCATCTCGGGGTCATGTGCGATGTGATCTTCTCCTGGAATGATAAAAGATTTCCACTTTTTTGTCATTTATAAGTGTCAAAGAGCTATAAATCTTGCTGCAATAATAAAATATATTGGTATCCATGAAGTGTAGGCTTCTTTCGCTTAAAAGGTGGGGTAGCCTACTTGACTTATACATACATACATATATATGGTAGGTAAAAAAGGCAAACCTTTTGAGGAAAATTTGCAGACGAGAAACCAGTAGATCTCCTTATCATTGAGAGGAGCGAAACCAGCCCGTTTGCCGATTGTTACAAATTGTTGGAATTCATAGTTCAATCCATGGCCATCGGGAAATACAGCCAATCCACGCACTGCCCTGCGGCCGGAGTTGACTGGCGCACTGAGTCCTAACCAACTTGCCACAACCGAGTGTACCCCATCACACCCTATAAGAGCCTGCCATATTCAGAATGGAAAAACGATCAAATCAAAGAATTTCAAAGAAGATGTACAATCGAAATGGGAATATTGTACATAATGAGAAGTGGGCTAGCTTCAACATGAGCCTATTACATTTCATTCCTATGTACCTTTGCTTTGATGCTAGCTCCATCCTCCATATGAATGATCGCAAATGATGAGCCTTCTTGTGTTTGGTTTTCAATGGACTTGAGCTTAGAAGAGAAACGGATGGAGTCAATTGGCACTTCTTCTGCCAGAGCTTCCAGTAAGGCTTTACGATGTACTACTCTAAGTCCATGTTGACCCCTGCATCACCACAGACTGTACGTTCAGCATAAAGAAAAAGCCTGCTGAAGTTGCGTATGTGAGAAGATGGATCTATATGAAAAAGAAAAGAACAAAATCATGTGCAGCAAGAACATTAAAGATAGGGTTCAAGTAGCATACTTGAAAGAATTTGCCGGGAAATAGGCCTCCTGAATTGCTCCAGTATCAAGATTTGTTATCTTCGTCCTACAATAACAAAAAGAATGGAAAATTGAAAAGTGGATATATATGTACATAAACTGTACGTGCATGTATGTCTCTCTTCATACAGAGCATCCTTGAAACGATTCATTACTTTCATTCTAGCATGTCAGATAGAAAAAATTACCCAAAATTCCATACATCCACTGAAGAATTTACTAAAAGTTCCGGACAAAATAAAATTGAAAATACAAATGTTTGAAATGGAAAGAAAAAAAATTGAAGGTTGTACGAAATTACTTAGTGACGGGGGTAGAAGTAGCGGTGAGCTTGGTGCCTACGCTGAGGGCATGAAGGGCAAGCCAAGCATTTGGGGTAAGACCCAAGGACATACCTGTCGGTCTTAACCCTTCGGATTTCTCTAGCACCAACGCTCCAACCCCTACTCTCTTCAAAGCTACCGCTGTTGCCAAACCTGCTATACCTCCTCCCACTATCACCACATCCTGTTCTTCCCTCTCTCTGTCTGTGATCTGTCTGTCTGTTTTTCAGTGAATTATGCATGTGGACATGGATGTCTGTATGCTGTTCTATATATATAGATATATGTATTCGATACCAACCCCAATGTGTAACAAGATCATGGAAAAAAACTGGTTTTGTTTTTCGTCAAAACTTGCGGGCGAATTTCATTTTTATTTTAAATTTTTGTTATTGACTTCTCTCGGTCTGTGACATTTTGACCTGTACATCGTGAAAGTTAAAAAAATTAAGTACGGAAAGCGAAATACATTCTAGATATTTTGAATTGATAATATTTAGATATTATGAATACTTTAATTATAAAAAAATATATAAAAATAATCTTATAAATTGATGTGATTTATTGTGATTTGTCAAATTATAAAATTATTTTTATTATAAAATAGATTTATCAGAATAGATGAAAGTATATCAGTTTGTGAAATTATATTTTTATTATAAAACCTTTGTTGTTATTGTTGTTGCAGCTCCCAACATTTTTTTTATTCTTTCTAAATAAAGCGTTGAATTAAGAAAAAGTTAAAAAATAAATGCTGATTTAATAAAACTAGAAAGACATAAATATTCAACTTAGCTTTGGATCCAAGGAATTTTAAGAAATATTAATACAAAAATAATTACTAATTTTACTCGGGAAAGAGAAGGTACCCGGCCTTTCTTGTAACAATTTCAAAAATGACATGCAGAGGTTGTTTGGAAAAGAAGGAAAAGCAAAAAGGACAGACAAAACATGAATAAAAAAGATTAAAAAATTAATTCTGTTGTACAGCATAGGTAGCTGGATAAAAGGGCTAAATATATATAAATTAATATTTATATATATTATACAAAATATATAAAAATTAATTTAATATATTATACAAAATATTTATATATATATATAAGTTTTATATATAATATATAATTATATATTATATTTTTATATATAATATATATAATTATATATCATATATGAAATAATTTCATATTATAATTTATAAATTATAACATAAAATGTTAATTTTAAATATGAACATTTGTAATTTGTTTGATCATATGTTATTAATATAATTATATATACGATAATGTTATTATAATTTATAAAATAAAAGTTTAATCTTAAAAATAAAAATTTAATTGATCATATGCTTTAAACATAATATATATATATATATATATCTATTAAATTATTAATAACATTTTATCATAAGAAGTAACACTTTATTATATATTCTTTACATTTAAAAAAAACTGAAAAACCGGACCAGAAACTGGTAAAACCGGAGGTACCAATTTAGGAGGGTAACCGGGGCGTAATCGGTTTTGAAAAATACAAAACCTGTACATACCGGTTCGGTCCTAGATTTTGTCCAAAACCGGACCGAACTAGACCGGTTACACCCCTATAAATTGCTGACGTGTTTTGATATGATATGTTAGATTGTAAAAATACTTTTATCATAAAGTAGATATAACATTTCATATAAAATCACATCAATTTATAGATTTTCGTTAATGGAATCTTTTTATGGTTATAGCAGTTCTTTTCATTATTATATTCCTATCTAGCTACCTTTTGTCTTGGAGTGAAAGAGTACTCGTCTTACCAAATGCATTCAGGACGTCAAGGTCAATTTGGTGACAAGAGGAGTAATTAAGTTGAAAAACTCTAAACCCAGGCATACGGGGGGAAGGTCGCGCGCACGACAACCTATGTGCACTAATAAAACGCTGCGTTTAGTTGAAGACAAAAATCGCGATGATGAACCCCTCCTCCATTGAAATGGTTCGTTTTGAACATTCCTAATTCCCTAATTCCATCTCTCTACTCGAGACTCCCCTGCCCTCCCTCTGGTCGAGTCCCCTTCCCATTATAGAACCCTAACCCTAAGCTCCATGTGACCCTTCCTCTCTGTGTCTGAGGATTTCGCTTTCTCTTTAATTTGGTCCTAAGTAACTCACTACTCCAATCTTAGTCCATTTATATTTCTATTCCACTTAATTTTATTTTTTTATTTTAGAATATTTTTCATCCTTGGTACTATTTTTCCTTTCGTTTCATTTGATTTTTTGTTTGATTGTATGTATTCTTGTTCGCGTCGAGGGTTGTTTTAAAATGTAGATTGGTTGTGATGCCTTAGAATTTTTTTTTGCTTTTCCTCATTGTTATTAGCGACTCATTGCGGGGTATTCTAGTTTTCTTTTTGATATAGTAGGTTTTTAGCTCTCATTCTCCGCTTGGTTGAATGAAAAGAAAAGAAATCAAGCAAGGAAATTATAAGTCATTTTTTTCCTTTTATGTTGTTTGTAGGTTTGGTTTGATTTCGCAAGAAAATGAGAACCCAAGTCAACTAAGACTCTATAGATGTAGGGTTTTGTTAGTTGGGTCCCAAATAACTCAGTCTGATGCATGGTTTTACTTAAAACATTGTTTTCTATTCAGTTAAACATTGTATGGAGCATTAGAAATTGTTCTTTTGGAATCATTTCACCTCAGTATTGTGCTTTAGGTTTTCATAAGAATTTGAAGAGTCTATTTCAAAATGCAAAAGATGTAGTTTCTTGTCATCTTTAAGTATTCCTCATCTCTTATGAAGGGCCTCCATTCGGGTTTAGAATGATAGAGGGAAAAGAAGTGAAATGAAAAAATGGGTTTTCTTCAGCAATCATTGTTCCTTATTTTGTCTAGCTTGTCCATAAGCCTCGTAATAACGCCATTTGCATGATTATTTTATCCATAATAATATCAAATTTAGTTCATTTGTTTCAAAATTGGAGTACACACTACAACAAAAATTGGTTTTTGGGACGATTTTTGTTTAGAACGAAATAAAAATCGTCCCAAAAAATGAGATGTAGGGACGAAATTCACAGTTTGTTAAAAAAAAAAATTGAAACATGTTCGAATGTGGTAATAGTTCGTATATGTAGGAACGATAAATTTCATCCCTAATAAAATAACAGTTCGAATGTGGTAAAGAAATTGGCGAGTTAAGAACGGGAAATTGATTTTTCGTTCGAACATACCGCTTTACTGTTTGAACATGTAGATCATCAATGTTCGAACGTGGATAACAGAATTCAAATGGTTATTTTTCGTTTGAGTGGTATATATGTTGTTTGAATGCTAACATTAATTTTAATTAAAGAATATATAATAGAAATTAACACTTAATTTATATAAAAAAATATTTAATTCATAATTAATTAAATTTACCAAACATATTGTCCATACCAAAAACAAAAGAAAATATAAATTAAAAATACAAAATACTAAGATCCTAACTCTTTACACACATCCTCGACTAAAGTTAGGTGGGTCTCTAGCTGTGTCAGTCGAGTACAGATCGTGTGCTGAGTTTCAGACAGGAGATCAATCTCCATAGGTAACTTAGAGAAGGCAGTCCGGATCTCTGTGCTTACTGCAGCAACAATCTGCGAAGTCTGTACGTGGATCTATGCACGCATTATATCAGCAATCTGGCCAGGAGTGACAGTGCATAAGGCCTCGGGCTATGTGAATATCTCATCGGCTGATACTCCATGATCTGTCGGGTGTGCATCTCTGACTTGAGTATCGATCGGCTCCTCCCTAGGAGCATGATGATGAAGTCTCGAGTGCCCCATGCTTCGTGACAGGGTGGAGGAGTTGATTGGTCCAATCGACTCCCGTACATACTTGGCAATATCTAGCAAGACCCCTGCCTGTAGTAGAAATCGCGTGATGAGGATCCCAAAAGGCAAAATATATCTCGTAACGTAGGATCCCTCTGATTGAATCCTACTGAATATATAGTCCACTATGTTGATAGGCACCATAAAAGCGATCCGTATCATAAACTTCGTCCGATCAATGCCAACCTCTGTCCTGTGCTGCCTCGGATCAATATTGTTGGCAATGATCAAGTTCATGATCTTGAAGAAAGAAGATAAATCAACATGTTTGATACTCTTCATCTCATCATAGGGAGGAACATCTGGACCAATAACCACTATTTGACCTCATGATCTGCGAGGCCGTCGATCTCATCTCTAGCAGAGCCCTCATCCTCAGTCGTCTCCCATCAGTTGTAGACTCCCAGGGCACTACGTTCGAATATGCAGTTCGCAAACATTAGATGTTGATGAAATCAACAAGTTTGCTGAAAATATAAATGTTGCTCCCCGTATAGTGATCAGATATGCATCATCAGCATCTCGACTGGAGCCACGATGTTGATGTCGATGTCGATGTCAATGTATGTATGAGGTGGAACGTCTCATCCCAGTGGTCTAGAATTGGTGTCCAACTGCACTCCACAAAGACGGACGCCAAGGAATGCCTCCCCCAAAGAAGATCTTGAAAGTCAAAGATCTTCACCCGACGCTCCAATAACACTTTCTAGCCTGTAAATGTATCACCACTAGTACTAGCGGAAGTATTTGGCCTTGATTTGCTACGCTTCATTCCCATAGAAGACACTTTCAACTTGAAATATAAATAACAAAATTAAGAAAATGAGTTATAAAATATCAAATATAAAACAATCACAAAATTATATAATGACTAAAATAATTTAAAATTGTTTTACTTTTAAGCGTTCGATCGAATTACAAGGCGTTCTAATGCCATAATGCAATTTAAATTAACCTTTCGCACAATGTTGTATACGTTCGAACGGAAACAAAAGTGTTCAAATGGTTTTCCAACCGTTTGAAATTAAAACATGTCAGTAATACGTTCGAATGCGTTAGAACGTCATTTTTATGTTTGAACGTCATCTTAATAAATGGTCAAGCGGTATCCTAACCATTCGAGATTCTGACACTTGAGCTCTATCCGTTCGAACGGAATCTGGATCGAGCTCAACAATGGCTGAGTCAACTCAGTGGCTATTGAAACGAATGGAATCCACCGATTCGTTTCGTTTCTTCCACAAATAATACACACACAAGGTCGAAAATTGCATAGAAGCATTCCGACCTTGTGTTTTCTAGCCCTAAGAACAGAGTAAATTACCTTCAGGAAATCGACTCCAGCCGAGTGGATCAGGAGACGAATGGGAGGGAAAATCGACTCCAACCCACTTTGATTAGGAAACGGGTCGACGATGATGAAGAACAAAGCCTTAGGGTGTCAGAAAAATGAGACTTTTTTCACTGGTGTGGACTCGACATAAACTGATGAAGATGCCGATTAGTGGGTTTTCGATGGGGTGGAGTCGCGTACATTGCTTACGCTCGAATCACTGGACTGGAGCAGTGCCAATGTTAGTGGTTTCATTTGGTGGAAGTTGATCCCTAGCAATTTTGAGTGGGCGGCGATTAATTTGCAGCTAGAGAGAAATGAAGAAGGAGAAAGTTGGGGACGACGAAGGGGGAAATCAGATAAATTTTTGGGGTTTTGGCGCCGTGTACTTTAAAAGCACTATTGTAGCAAAATTGTGCGTCAGCATAAGGTTTTCACCTTTTGCGGCAGTTAAATTTGCCGCACTTATCATAAAAATCGCCGCAAAAGTAAAAATATATTTTGCAGCGAATTTTTAGCGCTGCAAATGTGTTTAAAATCGCGGCAAAAGGTAAATCTAAAAACGCGCCCCTTCGAAGCAGCGTCGACCCAAAAATCGCCGTGAATAATTGCCTATTGCGGTGATATTATTTGCAGTAGACAAAAAATCGTCACTATAGACCTTTTTTCTTGTAGTGCGTGTTGGGATCCAACATCATATCTTCGATGTTAAAATTTGACCCAATGGTATTATTTAATGAGTCAGTTCGCTATTATCAATGGTAGCCAATGTAGAATTCAACCATGTATTAAACGGCCAACAGCATTAACTACACGTGAATATTCTAATGTTATTAAAAAGGTCGGTCTATTCGAGTTAACATTCGTAAATTACAGTAGAATATTCTTAAAGATTACGAAAGAATATATTCACATGTAAGCATTCTGAGTATCTAAGTCGGACATTGACTTCAAGTCTTCCTTAATATCAAAGACAGCAATTATTTGGTGGGTTAAAAGGCATCCGCCCCTTTCCTTTCGATCGGTCCTGTGATCTCCAACGATGATCAATTGGAGATATTATTGTAATGTCCTAAAATTGCTAATCGACCTCTGATATATTTCTCTCGCTAGGTAGGCAAAACTATGATATTATTTTAACTATTATTTATCATTTTTGTAACCATCATCCTTCCATTTTTTTTTTCATCAAATGATTTGTAAATAATTAAAAAATAACAAATACCTTTTCAATAGAAAAACTCTTGTTACAGGCGATTTTGTGCACCCGCTTGTGCACGAAAATGACATGGCAAATTAAAACGCTGTGTTTTGGTGTGGGACTGAGACAACCCTTCTCCACTTCTGAACCACGCCGAATGCCCCATAGCCGAACCCTTCTCTCGGTTTCTTCCTTCCTTCCTTCTTTCCTTCTTTCTTTCTCTCGGTTTCTTTTTTTCCTTCCTTCCTTTTATAATAGCTAGGGTCTAATGTGATGGAATAATGTCAATGAAGAATGAAATTGTCATAAGTATGTCATGTATTGAGTATCGTCTTGCCTACTTCGAGGGAGCCTTCTCTGTTAAAAACTGTTAAGCACAGAAAGTGAAAATGAGAAGAAACTGATTCTCATTTATTCCTTTGATTATACAAGGGTCATATATATATATACACACACACACACACACACACACACACACACATTACAAAAGCCAGAAAAGTAAAAAGCTACTGAAAAAAATAACTTCTGATTATCTACACAATTACAAGCATCAATTCAGAACTTTTATGGACAATATGGTAGATGTAGCTTTATGCATCGTGTCCCTCATACTTCTTTGTGTGCAACCATGCATTTCCTTAGCTAAAGTCTTCTTTTATGTGCCATCTCTTGTCTCCTTTTTGTTGTTGTTGTTATCTTTTTCTTTCCATGTATTGCAGCATACTTTATCAGCTTTATGCATCTCTTAAGTGCTGCAGTGTATTTCAGGTATGCTTTGGCTGTTGTCCTCGTGTAGAACCAGATTGCATTTTACTTTGTTAGATTGTATTATGTAAGACTCCCCGTCAAGATGGGTATATATGTTAACAATTTCCATCTTGGATAGTAGGAATTGAAATGTAGAAGTTGGTAAGGCCTTAGTGAAAATATCTGCCAACTGAAATTTTGAGGACACGTGCATTGTTAGAGAGAAGCAGATTGTGCATTGTTAGAGAGAAAGCAGATTCTTTCATGAAAAATTGGATTCTTTGTAATGTAGATGGCTGCTTGGTTATCACATTAGAGGGAAGCAGATTATGCATGGTCAACATTAAATTCCCTTAGCAAACCAAGAAGCCACATGATCTCACAACTTGTAGATGCTAGTGCCCTATATTCTGCCTCAGCTGAAGATCTAGAAACTGTTGCTTGTTTTTTAGATTTTCAGCTTATTAGTGAGTCTCCAATGAATATACAAAACCCTGTGACAGATCTTCTTGTCTCGAGGCAGGCAGCCCAATCAGAATCACTATAGGCCCTTAGATGTAAAGCTGATTTGGATGACAAGAAAATGCCTTGACCTATGGATCCTTTAAGGTACTTGAGAATCCTATAGGCTGAGTGCATATGAGATTGTGAGGGTTTGTCCATGAACTGGCTTAGAACACTTATAGCATAGGTGATGTTGAGTCTGGTGATGGGTAAGTAAATTAACCTTCCAATGAGTCTTCTATAAGTTGTAGGATCTTGGAGGATTTCTTCTGTGGCGTGGCTCAATTTATGGTTCAGTTCAATAGGTGTGGAAACTGTCTTTGTGCCAAGTAGACATGAATCTTCTAATATCTCGAGGGTGTACTTCCTTTGACAAAGGTTAATTCCAAGTGAGGACCTAGCAACTTCCAATCCTAGGAAATACTTGAGGGGTCCAAGGTCCTTAATTCTGAACTTGCTGTAAAGGTAAGATTTGAGTGAATCAACTTCTTCTTGACAGTCACTTCTAACTATGATGTCATCTACATAGACTAAGAATGCTATAAATCCATTGGGACTAACCTTAGTGAACAAAGAATAGTCAGATTTTGATTGATGAAATCCAACGACAGCGAGTGAATTTGAAAACTTTGAGAACCATTGCCTAGATGCTTGCTTAAGTCCATAGAGAGACTTATTTAATTTGCATACCAAGTTCTCCCCCTCAATCTGCTTACTCTTGATGTGATAACCTGGAGGTAATTGCATATAGATGTCCTTATCAAGGTCTCCATGGAGAAAGGCATTGTAAACATCCATTTGAGTGAGGGACCAGTTTTTAATGGCTGCTATGGCAAGGAAAACTCAAACTGTGGTGAGCTTTGCAATTGGACTGAAAGTCTCTTGGAAGTCAAAGCCTTCTTTTTTAGTGTAGCCTTTCGCCATAAGTCTAGCTTTGTACCTTTCAAAAGATCCATCTGATTTCAACTTGGTCTTATAAACATATCTGCACCCAATTGCAGTTTTGTTGGGAGGTAAGGTGGTGATAGTCCATGTGTTGTTTTCTTCTAGAGCATAGAGTTCAGCTTTCATGGCATCTTGCCAATGCTTAAACCTGACAGCTTCATTGTAGGATTGAGATTCATGAAGTAATGAAAGTGAAACAGAAAATGATTGGTTAGAGGGAGAGAGATTTTTGTAAGTTATGTAATCATGAAGGGGGTGGATTGTGGAGGAGGGAAGGAAGGGATGAGATGATGCAAGCTGGCAATGATATTGATGAAGATAAGTAGGTTGGTTCCTATTTCTAGTGGACCTTCGAAGTGGGAAAGGGTCTGGATGACGTGAGGGGGTAGGTGAAGGAAGTGTAGGAGCAGTAGGTGAGGGAGGGGTGGAGGGGTCAGTTGGTGAAGAAAGTTCTTCATCAGCTAGTGAAGAAGGTTTTGATGAAGAAGGTTCTTCACTAGTGTGTGATTGAGTGAGAGTTTGAGAAGTTTGGGGAAAGGAGAAGATGTCATCTGGTGGTGCAGGAGGAAGGACCAATTTATTAGGGAAGGAGGACAGGTCATTGTCTGAAGGGAACCAAATTTGAAGGAGAAAATGGATTCATGAAAAATGACATTTCGAAAGATGAAGGTAGAGTGAGATTCAATGTCATATAGCTTATAACCTTTGACATTAGCAAGTTATCCTAAGAAAATGCAAGGTTTAGCTCTATGTTCAAATTTGGTTCTGTTTTGATTGAGAGTGCTAGCATAAGATAGACAACCAAAGACCCTAAGGTGAGAATCTGAAGGTGGTGATGAGAAAATCATCTCATGTGGGGACATATTGGAGAGGAGAGGTGTGGGGATTCTGTTAATGATATAGGCTTCTGTTAAGATAACATCTCCCCAAAATTGGATTGGCAATGATGTTTGAAAGAGAAGGGCTCGGGCAACATTCAAGAGATGTTGGTGTTTTCTCTCAACAACACCATTTTGTTGAGGGGTATACATACATGATGTTTGATGAATGATGCCATATGTTTTGTAAAAATCAGTCATAGCAAATTCAAGTCCATTGTCAGTTCTGATTTGCTTAATGATTTTGTTGAATTGGATTTGTATGAGATGGAAGAAAGATTGCAGGAGAGATCTTGTGTCTGATTTTTGTCTCATTAGGAAAACCCAAGTAACTCTAGAATAATCATCCACAATGGTTAAAAAATAATGAAATCCTTGAAGGGAAGCATGGGAGTATGGACCCCATATATCACAATGGATTAAATCAAAAGGAAATGACCTACTTGAAATACTTGAAGGGAATGAAAGTTGTTTCTGTTTAGCCAAATGACAAACTGTACAATGAAATTTTTCTTTGGACTTTACATTAGGTACATTAGAATGAATTGAGTTCATTCTTTGGGAGGATAAATGTCCTAATCTGCAGTGCCATAAGTCAAAATCTTGATGTACAATTGCTTGGTTGACTCAAGTTAGACAAGATGGGCTTGAAGATGGAATATTGGTGTTGTCTGGTGGTGAAGACAATAGGTAATAGAGATGCTGGACTTTAGCAAGTCCAATCGTCATCCATGAAGAGAGGACCTGAATGAAAAAAAGATTATTTAAGAAAAAAAGACAAGTGTCTGGCCTTTGAGTGAGTTTACTGACTGAGATGAGATTGAAAGTAAATGAGAGAACACACAGGACATCAGTAAGAAGGAGAGAGTGTGAAATTTTAACAGTGCCTATGTGTGTTAGTTGAGCTTTTGTACCATTTGGAAGTTGTATAAAAGCTTGAATGCAGCAGGAAGAATTAGTAAAAAATGAGGTGGAGCACACCAAGTGATTAGTGGCTCCTGTGTCCATGATCCATGGTGTGTCATGAAAGGTATCATGCTGATCTTGTGAAAGAGCAGTGAATTTATCATGACTTGTGACATTGAAAAGAGAGTGATTATGAGAGATGCTAGGACTGGAAAAATAGTGATGATTACCTGCTAGATTGGAGTGAGATGTTGTTGAAGGGGCAAGTTCTGAGATAATTGGTGAGGGATGCACATGTGGTGGCATGAGTAGTTTATTGTGTCCTGAGGTCTGCTGAGGGAATTGAGTATTGACAAGAGCCATGAGGTATTGTGCTTGGCTTGAGAGAGGTTTAACTGAGAAGTACTTGGTGCAGGAGATGCATGGCCTGCAGCAACAGTTTGATCCATAATGGAACCCTCAAGGGTAACCTGGTTTGCAGAGTGAGCAACAAGTTTTCCAAAACCATTTCCAAACTTAGATTTGGTGAATTTGAAAGTGGGTGGAAACCCTATTAATTTGTAGCATTTCTTCTTTGTGTGTCCCATCTTCCCACAATGTCCACAAACAAAATCTGTTTTTCTCCTTTTTCTTTGAGAAATTTTGATAAGCAAGCAAGGCAGATGGTTCTGTGGTAGGAACAACTATGTTTCTTGCTTGCCTTTGCCTCTCTTCTTGTAAAATAAGTGAGAAGGTCTTATCTAGAGAAGGCAAGGGGCTCAACAAGATAATTTGCCCTCTAACAGCATCATAGCTATCCTTTAAACCCATTAAAAATTTGAAAACATAGTCCCTTTGCTGAACTTCACCAATATTCTTTAAAGCATCACATGTACATAAACCACAAGAGTAACAAGGAAGTGGTCTATAGCTATGCAGTTATTCCCAAATGGCATTAAGTTGGGTGAAGTAGTCACTTACAGAAACATGCCCTTGAACTATGCCACTAAGTTTGTGTTGAAGGTGATATATCCTAGCTTCATCAGGCTGTGCAAAACGCTCTTTGAGTTTATCCCATGCCTGTTTAGCTGAAGTCATGAAGAACACATTAGAGGCTATGTCCTTGGAAACTGAATTCAAGATCCAAGCAAGCAGGATGTTGTTGCATCGTAACCAAGATACATAAGAAGGATCTGCAAGGTCAGGAGTGAAGATGGTGCCATCCAAGAAACCTGACTTATTCTTGATTGAAATGAAGAGAAGGAAATATCTGCTCAAAAAAATGTAGTTGAAGCCAGTTAAGGGTGGTGAAACAATGACAGTGTTTGCATTGTCACTGTGATGTGGATCTTCTGTAGGAGAAGAAGAAGAGGAAGATGAGGAGGCCATAGGTTTAATGAAATATAATCGAGAAGGTATTGCAGGAAATTACTCCTGCTCTGATACTTCTTGGAAACTGATTCTCATTTATTCCTTTGATTATACAAGAGTCATATATATATATACATTACAAAAGGCAGAAAAGTAAAAAGCTACTAAAAAAAATAACTTTTGATTATCTACACAATTACAAGCATCAATTCAGAACTTTTGTGGACAATATGGTAGAGGCAGTTTTATGCATCCTGTCCCTCATACTTCTTTGTGTGCAACCATGCATTTCCTTAGCTGAAGTCTTCTTTTATGTGCCATCTCTTATCTCCCTTTTGTTGTTGCTGCTACTATATTTTTCCTTCCATGTACTGCAACATGCTTTATCAGTTTTATACATCTCTTGAGTGCTGCAGTGTATTTTAGATATACTTTGGCTACTGTCTTCGTGTAGAACCAGAATGCATTTTATTTTGTTACATTGTATTATGCAAGATCCTCCAATTGAGCAAACACTTACACGAATATTCTGGATGATCATTCCATTACTAGCTACTTGGCTTATATAATAAAGCAGGTAAAAATATGAAAGTATCCTTACTAATATAATAAAAAAGTACCCTTAGTCTTCTTTGTCTTCATCTTTTAGCCCTTCTTGCCGTCAACACTTTACCTTTACCTTTACAGCCCCGCACGTCTCACTACCCTGTCTCTTCAAGTGTTCCCTCACGATGGCGTGTAACACTTTATCTCGGTTTCTCTCCCTCTCTCTGCTTCTATTTTCTTTTTCGACTGCTTTGCGTAGGAACCTGAGCAGATATATCGGAATTCAAATTCCCAAAATTGAAAACCTTTTCGGGGATTGTCTCCGAAGGGCATTTGAAGATTGGAGTGATCTCTGTCTATAGCTCGCTCGAGTGACAACGGAATCAAAATGTCATACGCTTTTTTTTTTTTAGGAAGAGGACGTAACCCCAATTTTATTTTATTGATAGCCCTCACTTTTTGCAGAGGAAAACTGTGATTACAAGAAGATACCTGGGTGTTACAATTTAGGTAAATAAGCATAACCCAGGTAATTCGGAGCCGAAAATTCCAACCAAAATACAAATTACCCATAAATTCAGAAACAAGGACCAAAACCAGTAAGAAAAATAGAACAAAGAACCAAGTGCACGTAAAAAGGCCAAAGAAAAACCAGAAATCCTAATCACAATGCATATAAGGAATACCAATTATGTCCATCCTAAGAAGACCTCTTAACTGACTAGGGAGATTATCACATTCAGCAGACCACTCCATATCTAAGCCTGCCCTCAGCACCCCTCTTAGCAAGAAAATCAGCCACAACATTCCCTTCACAATAGATGTGACTTACACGATAGTCCATGTAGTCGAGATAGGAGAATAATTAATCCCAGTACTCCTCCAGATACCAAATATTACATTCACCTTTAATAATCTAATTAACAAGAAGCTGAGAGTCCATCTCAATCTCAACCATAGAAAACCCAAGTTGGTAGCACCTCCTGATCCCTTCCAGAATACTTCTCATTTCAACAAAGATATTGGAACCCTGGCCTAAATAAGTAGAATAAGCTACTCGAAGCCTACCACAATTGTCACGAACAGCACCGGCCGGCCCAAGATTACCCAAACTACTTCCATCAGTGTTAAGCTTCACCCATCCTAGTTGAGGTCTAACCCATCTCACCACACGAGCCGGCTTAGACTTAGGTAAAAGAACTGGGATATCCATCCTATTTAAAATAGCAACATCCTTATTTGAAATTCGGGCAACTTTCATGATCATAAGCATAATCCTACAGATCCAAAACTTAATAACTTTCCAAACCGACTCAATCATATCAACCTTATCTTCATACCTAGCTTTACAACGCCATTCCCAAATTTTTCAAGAAACAACAGAAGGGAGAAACCCGAAAATAAAGCGAATCTGAGAAGACTTGTCTGCTTGATGAAACCAGAAGTTAATTTGCTTGTTCCAAGTATGAAAAATACCCATGTGCACACCTAAGTGAATAGCAGCCGTATGCCAAATTTTCCTAGCAAACTCACCAGTGCAAAGCACATGGTTTAAATCCTCCTTATGACCCAAGGAACAACAATTGAATTTAGAAACCTTCGGGATGCCAACTTTTCTAATCTTTTCATCAACACTCAAGCAATTATTAATAGCCTTCCACATCATACTAGAAATTTTCTTAGGAATGTTGGTGTGCCAAATCCGCAGAACCCAAGTTAGAGGGGTTTCCTTGGCTCGGGTACAATTCCCATCACTTTTGGTAGAAAATTTACAATCATTTTCCTTCAACCAAATTAAAATGTCCGTCCTGTTTTCCTCCTTTCCAAAAAATGGCACAGATCGAAAGCTTTTTGATGACCTACAAGCCTTTCCAATAAGGAGAAATCCCACCCACTTCCAAGATGACAATCTTTAATTTTTAACAAAGGATTCTCAATCACAGGATATTGATTACTCAGAGGCCCCTTCTCATCCCAATTATCCAACTAGAAGGAAATATTTCCTTCTCTAACAATCCATTTAGAGTTAGATAAGACATCAGGAGTACAACGAACAATAGATTTCCAAAACCGAGTACCCTTGTTAAGGGAAGATGGTTACCCCGCACATATTTGCCCCGATAAAAATCCGCCCATAAGGACTGACCCTAAATAAGGCGCAAGCCAGCTTAAAATGTAAAGCCCTTTGGGTATCTTCAAAATCCCGAATACCCAGACCACCTTCCTTAGTAGGCCTACAAATTTTTTTCCACACGATCCATTTCCTCTTACCGTTCCCATAAGAAGCTCCCCAAAAGAAGGAGCTCAAAAGCCTATTCAAAGTCAAGATCACAGTTTGAGGGATCTTAAGAACAGTCAGGAGGTGAGTGGCCATACTAGAGAGAACATGGCGAAGAAGAATAGTTCACCCCCCCAGCAGATAGCAACTTCATCATCCAACCTGCAATTTTCTTATTAATTTTACCAAGCAGATCCCCAAAGTCACTAACTCTGAGTCTCCCATCCACAATAAGAACATCCAAATACTTAAAAGGAAAAGTCCCTTCAGAAAAACCCGTAGTGCGAAGAAGAGAAGACTTCCTATGGAGAGGATGTTTTTTGGAAAAATAAATAGCACTCTTCTCTTTAGTGAGAATTTGACCCGTCCAAGTTTTATAAAGAATTAAATCCTGCATTAATCTCCTCAAGGATCTCTTGCCACCGTTAGCAAAAATAACAATGTCATTCGCATACATAAGATGAGACATTATAGGGGTGCCTCTAGTTTGAGTAAACTGACCAATTCTATCATTCCCAAAGGATTTCTTAAGGAGACGAGTGAGAACCTCTTGCATAATGATGAATAGATAGGGCGAAAGAGGATAGCCTTTCCGCAACCCACGTTCCCCTTAAAAAGACCCAATGACATACCATTCATCATGATGGAATACCACGGAGTATAAATACACAACTTAATCAGTTTACAAATATTGGGGGAAAAACCAAAAGCATCCAAGACATGGAGTAAAAAATTACAATCAACTCTGTCATAAGCCTTGGACATATCAAGCTTAACAACCACGTTACCCCCATTAGAGCATTTATGGATGGAGTGGACCATCTCCTGTGTAAGACTAATATTCTCAAAGAGACTACGACCAGAAATAAAGGCCCCTTGTTCCTGAGAAATCATCTTTTTTAGCAAGTTCGTCATACGATCCACAATAATCTTAGCACAAATTTTGTTAATCACCGAACAAAGGCTAATGGGTCTAAACTTGTCAAACCCTTTAGGATTGTCCACCTTAGGGATCAAGACAATAAAAGAGGCAGTATAAAATCTAGGTAATGAATAGTTTTGGAAAAAATCTGATATGCTTCCAGTAAATCATCTTTAACCAAATCCCAACAGAACCTAAAGAAACCTGATCCGAAACCATTCGAGCCCGGACTGCTATCGATAGGGATACTAAACAGAGCCCCCTTAATGTCTTCAAGGGAAGGAGCTCTACAAAGTGCCAAATTCTCATCTTCAGTGATCACAGGAGAGATCAAATCACTTAAGGGCAAATCTCTACAGCTCCTAACACCCATAAATTGAGTAAAATAATCCACTGCAGCCTGATGGATTTTAAAAGGGGAATCTAGTAAGGTACCATCAACTAGACACATATTATTCACCCTTTTGTGATTCTTAGCTTTCAGATAAGCATGAAAAAATTTTGAGTTTTGATCTCTATCTTTCAGCCAACTTTTCTTAGCCATGTGCGACAGACGGGTGTCCTCTCTACCTATCCAAGTTAAAAGCTCCATCTTAGAAGCCATGAGATCATTGTCATCATCTGTGTTGTGGCAGACTTGAAGACTATTTTCCAGACTCTCAATACGATGTTCTAAATCTCTAATAATAATATCAGACCTCCCAAACACATTCTTATTCCAATCCTTTAACGCCACCTTAACCTGTTTCAGCTTAGAAGCTAGTTTAACCAGACCAAAAGCATTCCCCTCTTGCTTCCACACCCTCTCAATAAAACTAATAACATTCACATGATCAGTCCACATATACTGGAAATGAAAAGGACAAAGACCATACCTGAAAGGGTCTTCGCCCATTTGAATAACCAACGGAGAATGATCGGAAGTAGTACGAGCTAAGACCTGATAAAAGACATTAGAAAAAAAGAAAGTTAGAGTCAATGAGACATTGATCTAACCTGGCCCAGCTGCGAGACAAACCAGTTTGCCAATTACACTAGGTCATCAGCGATCCTTTATGGGGCTTTTCCAGCAAACCGCAATTTTGAATGCACATGTTAAAATCTTCCATCGCAGCAAAAGGGCGGGGTTGACCCCCTTTTCGGTCTGAGTCATTTATGATGATATTGAAGTCACCACATACAACCCAAGGAAGATTTCCAACTCTAGCTGCTTTCAGATCCTCCCAAAGCTTCTTCCTCTCCATCTGGTTACACTTAGCATACACAATAGTTAGAGCATACGCATGTCCATTCTCCTCAACTTTCACCGAGAGGAATTGGCTAGACCCAGCTAGCCAATGAGTAGAGACGGTAGAATTCCACAACAACCAAATTTTTCCACCTTGCATTTTATTGGTGAGAAACAATTCACAATTGAACCTCCCCAAGAAATTTGTAATTTTATCTTCTAGCATAAAGGGCTATGCCAGAGCAAGAACATTCGGTCAAAATTCTTTTATGATTTTCCTCAAGCGCATCTGGGAGGTGCGAACTCCCCTAATATTCCAAAAAATAAGAGGACTAATCATAGATTAAGTTTGGAAGGACGGATAACCGCCTTGGAAGAGCTCCTTTTTGGGAGCTTGCTAACTGATTTTTTGGGGTCTTTCGAGTCAGAGCAATATTCTTTTCTCATATCTTCTTTGATCCTATCTCTCTCAAATTCGTGATCAGATTGTGTTTCACTTCTAGAGTCCATCTCATTAACAACAAAATCATATCTATGACTAGAGTAAACACCTAAATCACCAACATGTCCCATTGGGTGAAACATTACCTCTTGAATCTGCTCAACCACTCCAAAACCCACATGATCATGATGGTCTTCAAACAGCCCTTCAAGATCCGATGGTTGAGAGCTGCCATTCCCCTCCTTAGTCTCCTTGTCTCTGGAAGCTTGCTCAAGGGTCTCGAGGATCATGGAAACTTCCACTCCCAATGAGGCATCTAGAGCTAAATCGTCAACTGGATTGGGCATATCCTCCATAAATGGTTCTTTACTAGATTCTCCATGCTCTTCCACCACTATTCCTTTGAAAGGCACCAAGCTCTTCTCAACATTAAATGTCTGATCATCCCCGGCCACTTCTTTCACCCCTTCGACCTCAAGTTTGCCAACTTTCTTCGCCCAAGCCTTCGAGGGTATAGTCCCCTTATTTCCATGCTTACAAGTCCTCTGATTATGCCCTTGACAGCGGAAGTTTACACAGTTGGCCGGCAGCGTTTCAAAGACAATCTCTTGTCTCCTACTACATGGCATCCCAGGTAACCCAATCCAGAAATGAGAGATAGGTTGCTTTGAAGCATCTACCTTAATACAGACCCATGCCCCATCTGTACGGGTAGCACAGATCATGGGGTTATCACGACAGATAAATTTTCCTATTGGTGCCGTGAGCATCTTCAAAACAAAGGCATGGTAGAAATTCGGCGGGGGGCCCGACAAGAACACGCAAACCAGAACAGAAGGTAGCTCAAAATCCTCATTAAAGTTCGGTGACCAAGCAAAAGGCCTGTAGTGGACACCTTCCATTTCACACTATTCCCTTGGCATCGCCTTGTTGAAGTCGGCTTCATTTGATATACGGATGAAAATGTTTCTGGGGCATTGCATGGCAGAGACAACAGGCACACTAGACAGACCCCAGCAGTAGCGTATAAAGGCACAAATGGCGTCAGCGGAAGGTCTCTGCCTTAGGAATTTTATCACCATTGAGAACCTAAAGGGTTCAGTTGTTTTAAGGATTTCCTTAGCTGAAAACATGAAAAAGATTTCACCATCAACAGTTTTTGGGTGTCGGAAAGGGACTACCATCTTCGGCAACAGTTGTGGAGCTGCCGAAACAAGATTAGCGAAGGACCGAAGTGGAGCTGGCCATCGACGGCCTCCATAGAGGGTATGAGAGGAGCTTATGAAACTGTATCAACCCAGCCGAATTGATCCACTATCACCAGGTGACCGATGAGGATCCTCCCGAGGCTGGCAACTCTGGTTCTGGCCACTGCAAAGATGAAGCAGATCCATTGGAAACAACGGTCAGATCCCACTGGGATGTCGGGCAGAAGAGATCGCAACAGGGATGGAAGACCCTCGGCGGAGTCGCCTGAGCCCGACGATGAAGTCTGTGCTGGCGGTGAGCAGGCACATGCCGGATTAGGCCAGCGATGGATCTTTTCTCTCCTCATGGCTTTTCTCTGTAACGGGTCTCTTCTCTCTCCTCAAAAGTATGTCTAAGGCAGAGCCGTGAATTAGTTATTGTGCGAAAAAAAAATGTCAAATGCTTACCTCTTCAAGTACATCATCATCGGTGATACGATATTTTTTTCTTTATCATTCTATCTCAAAATTCGATTTAGATCTTGTGAATAGAATTGATGTATTCTTTCATGCCGAATGGATCAAATCCTCTGTCCACGATTTCGACCAGGTTGTGATTTCTCTTTAGATTCGAGTTTGTTTCCTTGCTTGTTTGGCAGGAGTTGGAAAGTCATGTCTTCTGCTACAACTCGCGCACTAGTCTTGATCCTATTTGCAGTCTTATGGAATAAATGATGGATACGGTAGAATCCCAAGACCATTAGGAGGCAAATTAGATGTCTCTTCTCAAGGTGGAGGCTTTTTTTTTTATTATTTTATTTTTTATTTTTATAAAAGAGTTATGGCAACCTGTCCATGAGCAACCCTTCCCCAAGTTTATTAAAACAACTCTTATTTATGACGGATGAATACCATGGTTATAACCAAACATCTGGGAGTTTAAGCAAAAAAACCTCCCAACACAAAAGAAGCAAAACCAGCTACAAAGCTAAAAACAACAAATACAACACTGAACTAAAATCGGCCAAACTAACATGCCTAAAGATACCCATCTAAACAAGCCTAAAGACCACCAAATAAAACAAAGTTAAGTACGTATAGCGGGTAATCCTGCCTTATCGATTCGAATAACACCCTTTAAAAACCTCGGCAACTGCTGGAGATCATAATAAAAAAACACTATTTCCCAACTCGCCTTGTTTAGCCAAAAAATCAGGTGCTTGATTCCCTTCTCTAAACTGATGCAATACACGTATCTCCATTCCTTGCATTTCAGAAATCAACTCATTCCAATAGTCCCATAAGTACCATAGGGAGTAGTTACTTGACTGGACCCAATCCACCACCAACTTGGAATCACTTTCCACAATTACATTTAAAAAATTTAATCCTTTACAAAGCCGAATCCCACCCAACATAGCTCGTAATTCAGCTTCATTATTAGTACCAACACCAAAATGAGCTGAGACTGCCACTTTAAAATTTCCATCCATGTCCCGCAAGATACCCCCACCTCCCGAAGACCTTGGGTTTCCCCGACTACTCCCATCGCAATTAAGCTTGATCCACCCGGACAGTGGTTTTTTCCATTTCACAAGTATGCATTTCTGGGGAACAACTCTCGGCATAAACAAATTTAACTCATTTAACACATAACAGTCCTGCTCATTAAGCCGCCTCTGCACTCTCAATTCACCCGCTACCATTTTAAGCCATAATTTCACTGCAGTCCACACTTGCAGTGCATTAATTTTCAACCCCTCCATATGTACTTTGCATCTCCTATTCCATAAACATCAAGTAATAATGCACGGTATCATACCAAAGAGATTACCCACCAATGATGACTTTTTTGCACAAGTCATCCAAGCCAAAATTCTTGCTTTCCATGTATTAAACCTCAAGCACGACACATTTAACATCCTACTTGCATATTCCTAAACCTGAGCCGCTACCTGACCAGTAGAAAAACATGATCTATGCTTTTCCTAGCCTGCGGCATACAACAATCACATGCTGATGCAAGTGAAATTCTCTTATTTTGAACCCTCTCATCTACGGCTAGACACTGAAACCAAGCTCTCCAATTGCACATAGAAACTTTTTTTGGCAGCCCTTTATTCCAGAACCAATCATGCCAAGTCAATGGACCACCTTTTTCCCTAGTTACTTCCCAAGCAGTCGCCGTTGTAAACTTACCACCCAATGACGGCTTCCACACACAAATATCCAACGAATCTCGCCCACTGAGCTTAATTCGCACAATTTCTTCCATAATCGCCTCTCCCACTAAATCCTTCAAAAGCTCAACGTTCCATACCTGGTCCGTCCAACAATCACTTATACGAATTCGTGTATTAGAAATGTTCATAATTCTGGCTGATAATGGCCCCAAAGCTAGCCATCTGTCAAACCAGAAAAACGAGTTCCCACTTCGCAACAGAATTTGAACATTGTCCATTACTTCTGGAACCCGCTTCGTTATTGATCTCCACATTCTTGAATCCGTAGCCTTTGGAATATATGACAGAGGATGACCATCCCTTAAATATTTTGATTTTAAAAAATCGGCCCACAACCCTTCATTAGTCAGTAATCGGTACACAAACTTCATGTGTAAGGACTTCTAAACCTTATGTAAATCCCTTAGCCCCAAACCACCTTCATTAGTCGGTTTACATATTTTAGCCCATGATCGACAGTGCAATTTCCTCCTTCCCTCCACTTCGCCCCAAAGAAAATTGGCTAATAAAGAATTAATACGCTCAAGTGTCACCTTCGGAACATTAATCACCGAAAATATATGTAAAGGAACACTTGATAACACATGCCGCAACAAGATTAACCGACCACCTTGTGAAAGCAACTGAAATTTCCAGCCCATCACTTTGCTTCTTATTTTCTCAATTAATGGCTCAATGATGCATGATATTAGTCTACCTGTAACAAGTGGCGCCCCCAAATAAATCACAGGAAATTTTCCTTCCTTAAAACCCGTAACTCTCAATAATTCATGCTTCCAACTTGGACTTATAAGTTTAGAGGGAAAGATCCTTGATTTCTCACTATTAATCTTCTTACCAGACCACCTTTCATAGGTATTCAGAATTTCAACCAGTCTCTTAATAGATTTTTTCCCCCCATTAGAAAATATCAAAAGATCGTCAGCATACAACAAATGAGAAACTAAAGGTGCCCCCACTGGATGCGTAAATCTTTTGACCCTACCAACCTCAAAATTTTTCCTAAGCAGCCTTGTTAACACCTCCTCCATAATAATAAACAAATAATGCGATAACGGATCCCCTTCCCTTGTCGAAGCCCTCGAGTGGATTGAAAAAATTCTTTAAAAGTCCCGTTCATCATCACAGAAAACCATGGAGACTTAATACAACCCCCAATCAATTAACAAAAATCTTGAGAAAAACCGAAAGACTTGAGCACTTCCAAAAGAAAACTCCAATCAACCCTGTCATAAGTTTTAGCCATATCGATTTTTAACATAACATTACCACCCAAAATTTTCCTATGAAGAGAATGCACCATCTTTTGGGCAAGCGTAATATTCTCAAAAATACTACGACCCGGAACAAAAGCCCCTTGTTCATGAGAAACCAACATATGAATAACCCGAGTTAAACGAGCCACAATAATTTTTTTAAAAATCTTATAGGTCACTGAACACAAACTAATAGGCCTAAAGTTATCAAAACTGGTAGGATCAGACACTTTCGGAATCAAAACAATAAATGATGACATGAAAGCCTAGTTAAATGACAGTCCTTGAAAAATTCCCTGGTAGCTTCAATAACATCATCTTTAATAATCTCCCAACACTTAATGTAAAAACAAGACCCGAAACCATCAAGCCCTGGACTGCTTTGGTGTGGAATTGAGAAACATGCATCTTTCACTTCCATCTCAGTTGGCTCAGCACACAGCACATTATTCTTAGCTTCCGTAATCACTGGCTCAATCAAATTTGATAAGTCAGCATGCTCTACTTCACACAACGCAACAAGGAAACTTCGAAAATACTGTGCAGCTCCCATATGTACAGACTCCGCACTATCCAGAATAGTACCATCCGATAAAGCCATCTGAGAGATAAGAGCCTTTTTACGCCTACGATTAATCACAGAGTAAAAAAACTTAGTGTTCTGATCACCTTCCATCAACCACCTTTTCTTAGCAAGTTGTTCCAACCGGGTTGTCTCTCTCTTTTGCTAGGTATCGATCTCTAATTTAGTCACAAGATAATCCATTTCCATATCTTAAGAGTAGTCCAACTGCAACTGGTTTTCTAAAATTTCATGCCGTTCCTCAAGAGTTTTTAGCTTCTCATCAACTCTGCCAAATAACCACTTATTCCAAGCACGTAAGGCAATTTTTGTTCTCTTGAGTCTTGCTGCCAGTTTAAGCAGACCAGAACTAGTATCATGTCTACCCCAAGCATCCTGCACACAATCTAAGAAATTTTCATGTAAACACCACATATTTTGAAACTGGAAAAGAGCCGGACCATATAATGAAAAAGGCCTCTCCAGATTGACCACCATAGGACAGTGGTCTGAAGTTTTCCGCGCCAAATAGACTAATTGAGCCGAAACAAACTGAGCAGAGAAGCTACTGTTAATGACCACTCTATCTAACTTCACCCAACTTCTATTAACCCCAAGATGACCATTGCACCATGACAGAGCACGCCCACTACTGTGAAGATCAAGACCACATTTATCTAAACAGTCATTAAACTCTAACATAGAAATTAGAGGGCGAGGATGACCACCAATCCCTTCCGAGTCAATGCGAATAGCAATAAAATCGCCCATTACCATCCAAGGCACATTATTCACCTGTTGATTCTCCAATTCTTCCCATAACCCTCTTCTTTTCGTATAAGAACATTTAGCATAGACAAAGGTTGTAAACAGCCTTTGATTCTTTACAACCTTTGATTCGCCATAGATAGCCATCCTGAAACCGTTTGTGAAGTACAAAAAACTATTTGAAACTCATTCAACTCTTTCCAAAAAATCTACAACTTACCACCCTTTGTCTCATTGGATTAAAAATAATTTAGATTAAAAAAAAAAAACCTGTAGCAGCCATACGATTATTGCCCGCAAAAGGTTCCGTAATCGCACAGATATTGATATCTCTTTTTATAATTAACGCTTTCAATCTCCTCTTCGACGTCCCCAACCCTCTCACATTCCAATAAAAAATGTCATTTGCTCAGCTTTTTCGGTCGGGTGTGAACCCATTGGGATTTCCTCACCGCCTTGTCTAATGTAGTTTTTACTATCTCTGTATCCGATCGATCAGCCCCTTCAGAATCATAGGCCTTCTCTTTACCCCTAAATCCTTCTATTTCTCCATCTTCACGCTTCGAAGAATATCCCATAGCTAATTCCCCTTGTACCCTTGTATAAGAAGTTACATTCACCTTCTCCGCACCCAAGATCCGTAGCACATCGAGAACCTCCTTATCATTCATCTGCACCAGCGCCAGATCCTCTTCATTCTCTTTATCACACTAAACCTCCTCACATTCTTCATCATTAGTCTCATTTTGATCATCTGGCATTTTTCCTAAATCCTAAAGAGGAATCTTTGGCAACTCTACACTCATAATAATACTCGGCACCATCTCGAACTCATTACACTTCGCAGACTCGCCCTCAATGCTTGAAGTCTTTCCTTCAATTATTTTCGTAGACTCATCCTCACTTCGCACAGACTCACCATCTTTGCCCCTATTTGGTGCTTCATCAACATTCACAACCTGCACCACATTTGCAACAGTCTCCTCTCGGGTGACATGCAAACTATCATCCGGTAATTCAACATTTACTTCCAACTCCTTGTCATCTTTAGTTCCCGAAGTGCTACCCCTGACTTTACTAGTTTTTGTCTGCCATACCCTTTTATCCTTTTGCTTCTCATCCTCTTTGCACCTCTCTCCAACCCTGCAAACCATAGCCGTATGTCCCTGTCGATGGCATTTCATACAATAAAATCCCTATTTTTCATATCTCACTTCTTGCCAAATACACTTCGTAGGCGACACTACAATTGGAAATCTTTTCACCGGTTCCACTGTCAAATTTATCTCCACACAAATTCTTGCACCCGTGGCTCTCGAACGATTCAACGTCACATTATCTGTCCCAAGATAACGACCAAACTGTGTGGCAAAGATTTGAAGACAATCACGATGATAAAGATGCATAGGCAGTCTTGGCAAGAAGATCCACTGAGGAGCCAGTGAGGATTCTTTATGAAAATCAAAGTCCTTTGTCCATTTAAACAAGCGAAACACATTCCCATCTATGATTCTTCCTTCACGAGCCCAACCATGCACAAAATCAAGTTCATTCTTCATTTGAATTAACACATGATAATCATCCATAAAGCTAATCGTCGGAATCTCTGCAAGACCCCACTTTTTCACCACGTTCAATCTGATCGCATCAATAGAGGGACGAACTCGCATAAATTTCATGACAATTGCAAACTTATATTCATCTGCCGCTTTCACCATCTCCGTTTCATAAAAAATGAAACCCAACTCTCCGTTAATGTCCACAGGAAAGCATAAAGGAATTTTGTAGGAAGAATGCTCTACCGGTTTTGAAACTGTCGAAACATATGATGTTACCATACCACCGCCCAAGGCAGTGTTCCCCGCCGATGGCATGGCCATTAGAGGGCCTAGAGACCACAAGAAATGGCCCACCAAACCGTCTGACCAAAACAGACCACCCTAGAAAAAACCTATCACCCTTCCAAGCCAGAAGGAAACGAAAGGAGAATCTCCGCAACAACTCTCTCCAAGAAACTCCAAGAAGCTCCAAGAAACGTTTAATTAGACTTCAAGGTGGAGGCTGTTGCGGCTGAAGTAGTTTGAGATCTTATTTGCTAAACCGAAAGCAATATATCTATTTTTCTTGTGCTTTCTCATTCTTTCCCTTCTTATGGGTCTGAATATTAGACTCCCCCACCCCCTTTTCCGCTTGTTTTATGTCCAAAATACGAGATATATGTATAGTGATCCATCCTGATATATGTCTTTTCTATTCGATTGTAAATTTATCGATTGTTTCATTCATTAGTAGGTGTGTTGAAAAGGATTACGAAATTGTGAAAATGCAAGAAATGAACTTTTTTCTTCTTCGTTGTTCGTCGTGTTTTACTTTTTTTTTTTAATAATAATAAAGCAACGCTGACATGGCCAGTGTGCGTTGAGAGTGTGGGAACTTGACTGATCGTAGAAGAACTGTTTTCAATATCACATGATCAAGAGACAATGAATGGATGATAGATTATGGGTTGATGAATAGTATTACTTCTAAGTCCTTGTCGTTGCTATGTACGTGTAATCCTCATGGACTCTTAATTAAGTTTGGTTGCCGTCGATCTGATTTGTTATTTACAACCAACGTCACAAATCAGCCACAACTTATGAGGCAAATTTTTATATCACTATTTCAAAACCTAAGAATCTTCGCCAACATAAAGCAAAATCTCTCTTTCATGCTTAATGGCTTGCATTAAATTTAACCCTTTTTCATGCTTATGGACTCTCAAATTTAGTTGCATGCTTTATAGTCAAAGACGGCTTAATCTCCGGTACTCTTATTTCACTAATATATAATATGTATTTGGTTCTTTATTTTAATTTTGCCTAAAGTGAACCAGCCATAAAAGAAATCTTATAAAAATAAATTTATAAATTGATATGATTTCATATAAAACGTTAAATGATCTATTTTATAATAAAAATAATTTTATAATTTAATATATCAGATCAAAATACGTCAAGTTATAAATTTATTTTTATAGAATTTCTACGTGACTAAAGCATTTATCTTACCTAAAAGCCAAGATACTATACAATGGAGTAATCCTCTAGTCACCACCTATACATGAATGCTAACTTAGTAACTTAAATGAAGCTGGTTGGATTAATTAATTGTATATTTATGTTAATCCTCTGAGTAACTTTCACGCTTTGTATCTTTTGAAGCAACGTCATAATCTTTGAGTATTTAGATTCAGTTCTTCTATTCAACAATCTTACACTACATATCTATTGATTGAGTATTTATTTTTAATAGAAAAATTATATTTAAGAGTATTACATCATTATGTATGCGGTGTAAGGCTACTTAATAAAATATCCCTTTTTAATATTTTTATTTATTTTCTTTGTGGTGTATGATTTCTTAATATAATTTCATTTAGAATATTAAAATCATATCTTTGGCAGGCCATACCACAGATACGGTCCATGCGTCTTCTTTCAAGTGGCCCACTCAACTGTGATGGCGGCTCTATCACTTCCTTCTAACCTAAATTGGGCTCCCGACTCCCAATCATTAATAATAATTAAATGGACAGTACTACTGGGACGATATTTAATCGAAGAAAGTGTAGTGACAAGTGTAAATGTATTTTTTTTATTTTAATATTTTTTATACAGGTTTAAATACTTTTAAAAAATAAAAAATATCAATCTATTAATATCTATTTCCTTAATTATTAAATAAAAAAAATTAAAAATTCAATTGATCACTTTTATCGTATAGATGGCTGACCCCAAAATATGGTTTCAAAATGTAATAGGTACATGAGTGAAGATAAGATTAGTGGTGTTTGAGAAATTATTAAATATTTTCAATGTCAATTATTAAAATTAGTTATATGAGTGTTAATTTTGAATTAAGTATAATAGCTTCTAATAAATTTTATTTTAAAATACAAAATGATATTTGTAGTCGTGTAGTGTACAAGCGTCGCACAATTCTTTTAAAAAAAACAAGTAAATACGAGACGTATATAAAAAAAATTAATTTTTTAATAATGAACTTTATTCTTTTTTAAAAAGATTATACAGTACTTACCTACTGTATGACTGTACGTGACCTTATTCTTTTAAAACTATTTAGTAATCATTCATTTCTATCTTCATTTGTTATTTTTACTCAATGGTTCTATTCTCCTCATCTCTTATGTTATTCAGTCTAGACGAGTACAAACTTCGCAATTCTATGATTTGAAATTTGTAAAGAAAAGGAAAAGGAAAAGTGGTTCCCAAAGATTTGCACAAGAAAGGAATGCTATTCTTCCCTGTTTTCCATGACATTTTCTTGAACTGTTTTTTCCCCCCCATTTTTGGTTACGTGTTTTTCAAGAAGCAACCATGGGGGATCAGTGGAGAAGTTTCTAATTTCACGCTCAATTCATTTTATGAAAATCCTGCAGCCATTATCAAGTTGTCTAACAGCTACTCACCTTTCTGACTCAGAGGGTATGTATAATTCAAAATTTAAAATTAATAATAGAAAAAAAATATTTTTAACTATGAAAAGGTTTTATAAAAATAAATTTATAAACTAATATGATTTGATGTGATATATTAGATGATAAAATTATTTTTATTATAAAATAGATTTAATGTATCATATATATGAAACCATATAACTTTATAAATTTATCTTTATAAAACTTATTCATGAATGTAATACTTCTAAAAAAAAAAAAAACAAAATAACCATCGATCAAATGAGTTAAATATTAAAATAATTTTTGTGTTTTAATCATTAATGAATTACTCCCCAACTTTTAATTTTAAACTATTTGAAATATTAATTTGAAATAAGAGAGGATGGTCCCTTTCGATCAAGGGATAGTCTGGTGAAGAAATTCATAAGCGTAACTCATATCATAAAATCGGTTTTACAAGAGAGGATTGTTCATTACTTATAAACATGTCTAAGATCTTATCCACAAGCGATGTGTGATTATTCCTCAATATCTGACCACCCTCTTATAGATATTGGCCACCGTCCACCCCTAGATCTCTCTAGAGACTGCCTTAGAGACCCCATCATCCTAAGCTGGGATGGGAGGGTCACCTCCTGAATATTTTCAATTTTTATATTTATATTTGATTTGTTGTGACACATTGGACGTTTCAATTGGTGATAACATGACTTTCGTTTGCTAGGATTAGGTCTTCGAATAGTAAGTTTCAGCCTCGTTCCCCCTGCTTGCCTTGCTCTCAAGTCTCAAGTTGGCCTTCTACTTGTCTAACTAATATTCCACAAATAGATTTGATGAATGTACGATGAAAGGATAAAAATGATTGAAGATATTGATGAAAATGCCCAAAAGTTATAACAACCAAACCACAAGGTCTATTTTAATATTTAACTCCAATAAAATAAACAAATTAATTATAGTTTTTTCCCTTGTAATCTTGTGGAGAATGGTTTTTAGATTGAGATATTTTTTATTTTAAAAAATTTTCATCTCTAATCATATTTATTAATATGATACATTTTAAGTGATTTTAGATACCATTCACTTAAATGAATAGTTATTTAAAATATGTTATATCCAATCGCTCTACTATGAATAATGATAAAATTTAAGATTTGAAATGAAGGCCATAGTGATGTTATTTGACATGAAGTTTGAAGTTTCAAAAAAAAAAAAAAATGATAAAATTTAAGATAAAGATAATAATCTATTTTTTAAGATTTCTAGATAATAAAAATGTTAATTGAATTATACTTATCAAGAAATATTAGTCCTAATCGTTTTAATCATCATCAATTTATCATAAGTGAATGGACTAATTCAAAATTTACTTGTTATTTCTCAAGTATATATCACCATAGGAGGAGGATTAGATTACAAAATAACCATAACTAAAAACTCGGAAGTATTATTATATCCATTAAAATCTTAAATAAAGCTTCATATATAGGTAAGAATAATAATAGACTTCTTTTTAATTTTTTTTTACTTCGTAATTAAGGAAGTGTTTTTTAATAATATTCTAATTTTTTTTTATTTTTTAAAAATATTTAAACATGCTAAAAAATATATATAAAAAAAAAGAAAAAAAAAACACATAAAATACACTTGTGGTGGCTCCCAGCGATTGGCTCTAGAATTACTCTATAGGTAATTTCCGATGAAATATAGGTAATTAATTTGAGTTGAAGTAAGAACAGCTTAATGCTTATCGAAACACAGTGGATATGACTCGCTAAAAAAATTATGAGTATAGTGGACGATTGGAGAAACAGAAAAATCTTGCCTGGATATTGGGCACTGCAAATCCACAAGTCCACGTTCATTTAATATTCCATTCCACCAATAATGCAAGCCGTAATCTAAAGTTACCCCATTGTTACTAATACTCTCTCTCTCTCTCTCTCTCTCTCCCCATCGCCCAACCCACAACAAACCCAACCCCAGTTTCTCAGAAAGACAGAGAACCCATGACTACTTCGTAGGTCAACATAAACTAAACTATTTCATAAAACAAATAAAGAACATAACTTGATTACAATTTTTCATGGAATATACCCTCACAGTTTAATCCCCAAAGGTAACAAAAAACAGGAGGAAGAATAGGAACAAAGATCACCACGGTTCTGTTCTGCCCCCACTACCCCCAGAATCCAGTTCAGCTTTTTCATTGTTCTCAGATGTGCCTTTATTCTTTTGTTTTGCCCAAACGGGTTTACGATGATTGGTCATATGTATATATTGTATGGATGCATGATTTTCTAACGTAACTCGTCAGACAAAGGTTCATTGATTTCAATCTCCGAAAGCGCTCGGAAAATACGATAGAAAAAACCCATTTCAAGCTGTCCTTTTTTCTGTTCTTAACGAATTGAATTTATCGGAACAGCGACGGCGATGATGGATTTAGATGATTTCCGGGCCGTTCTGGACAGTTGTGGGGTTGACGTGTGGACGTTCATTGACACGGCCATAGCGGTCGCGTCTTTAGACTACGGCGGCGAGCTCAAGCACCGGAGGGACGGGATCGTGGAAAGGCTCTATGCGGCGACCTCGCCGGCGCAGACTCGGTGCCGAAACTGCGACGACCTCGATGATCGGAGGCCTAATAATCGATACGAAGTGAAGGCTCCGGCGGGGAAAAATAGCAGCGGCCAGGAAGGGAAAGAAGGGTCACCGGTGACACCTGAGTCGGTGGAGAGAGATGACGACGAAGATTTGGATCCCTACGGTGGTTTGTTCGATGACGAGCAGAAGAAGATTCTTGAAATTAAGGAGCACCTTGAAGATCCTGACCAGGTTTCTTTCGTTACTTTATAGATATTGTTTCATTCATATTCCAGTTTTTATCTTTCTGGGTATGATTTTTCTCTTTGGTTTTTTTGTTTCTGTGTGTCAGTCTGAGGATTCTTTGGTTGAATTGCTTCAAACTCTAGCAGACATGGATATAACATTTCAAGCACTCAAGGTAAACTGTGCTGCAAATTATCTTTCTCTTGTTCTTTCTGACTGATTGTTTCTAATAATTATAGTTTTCGTTTTTCTGTTGTAATTGTTAATTGTAGGAGACTGATATAGGAAGGCATGTGAATCGATTGCGAAAGCATTCATCAAATGATGTCCGGAGATTGGTGAAGCTACTAGTCAGGTTTTGAAGAAACAAAAATCTTGGAAAATATGTACCAAATGTTTTATATTTTCTTTCTAGTCATCTTAATGTTTTTGCACATGGTAGTGTTTAAGTGTTGGAGAAGGCTGTTCAACATTTATTGATTTGGTTTTCTTTTGTTTTGGTCAGGAAGTGGAAAGACATTGTGGATGAGTGGGTGAAGTTGAATCAACCTGGAGAACAGACTTCTGCTGCTCTAATGGGTAAACATTATACTAATAAATTAAAATGATCTCAGTTTCCCTTGTGGGAAAGATTTGAAGATTCTTGAAGCACAAAATGTGGTTAAGAAATTAAGCTAAAAGTTGTTATTGATGCTGTTGGCAGCTTATGGAGACTCACCCCAGCAGAAAATTCCCCAAAATGGTCATCACCAGGTGAAAGAAATCAGTTTTTCCCCCCAATTCCAGATAATTTGCGTTGTCTGGGAAAAAAAAGGTTGCAAAATTCTGTCTTTTGTTTAACTTTCTAATATTCTCTTTTTTTGTAGGTTCCTGATTTTGGATACTCTCCAAATCCACACAGTGAGTGGTAGAATCAGATTCAAAGTAAAGCTTTTAATCTTTGTTTGCGTTCTTGTTTGGATTTGTTGATCTATCTTACCTGCACAGATGGGAGTTCCGGGTCAGACAAGAATAATTCAGAATCAGAGCCAAAGCCAAAAGCGATTCCCCGAAAAGAAGCTCCTCCTAGACCAGCCCAATTAGCACCTGTATCTGCCTCTGCACATCAAAATGTATGCATACCAACTTAAGAGTTTCCAGCTCTAGCTCTATGTTTGGTTGATTATTAGAGAGAAAAACCAAGTTTTTTAAGCATTATGCTTCTAGAGAATATAAGAAACCAAAACTCAATTGCATCAAATGGTTTAATTTGGTTCATTGAGAAGGAGGTGCAACTTTTATCAATATGGACTTTCAGAGATTTTCCTGCTCTTTACTTCTTCTTCCTAACCTACCAAATGGATTGTAAGTGGCTTCTACTCAATTTGAATCACTTCATTGGGATTTATGCAGAGACAAAAAGAGCAAAAGGATTTGGACTCTGACAAACTGGCTTCAGCGAGAAAACGGCTTCACGAGAATTACAAAGAAGCTGAAAATGGTTTAGTCATATGGCTTTTGTTCCTATAATTTTGCTGCAATTCAATGTAGTAGTGCATATTTTGAGCTTATGCTGATGGGTTTTGTGCTTTGTGTGTTCTACTGATTGTGAAGCCAAAAAGCAAAGAACGATTCAAGTGATGGACATCCATGATATACCAAAACCCAAGAATGCATTCTTTACAAAGAACAAAGGTGGTGGTGGTGGTGGTGGTTCTCACGGGAGGCACTGGTGACAGAATACTGTAAAATCATATGTAGAAAGAAAGGGTACATGACATGGGACAGAAGGGAAGAGTTCCATAACCGGTTTTTGCCTCTTTTTACTTTTCTTTTGCTCTTTTTTTATTTTTTTGAAGTTAAGAAAACAAAAGCAAGAACAGTTTCTTTAATTACTTAATCGATGATGACAAAAATTAAAATTGCATATTTTGGGAAGGAGTAGAAAATACAGAGCTCTCTAGGTTATCGTAGGCGGGTCCATGTACAGATGCTGGTATGGACCATTGAAATGGATATTGCTTTCTCTCTTTTTCATTTTTTCCATTGGTTTGGGTTGGGGAATAAGGTGTGAACAGAGTGAAAATGAAGCTTTGTTTTGGTAGTGTTCATGTGACGCAATGATGCCAACCTGTGAGCCAATTGCTCTCTTAGAGTGAGTGGAGGGTCAAAAAGGATTTGGATGGTGGTGGGGGCAGCTTGGTGATGGGTTTTGGTTGGAGGTGCTCCGGCCTCAATTATCTTCGTTAGTATCTAAGTTGTTTATTAAAATAAAATAATAATAATAATAATTATATTATTAGGGATGGAGCTTCCGAGAAATTGAAAATTGACAGTGTCAGTCATAAAGAGGGGTTGGTTTAGAAAGATGGAAATGTCATTTGCTTACAGGCTTTTCCCATGTTAGTAGTGTTTTTGTGGATTCCTTTTTTAAGCAGAAACGCTCACTTATGTTGGGCTTAAAAAATACGAGCATGTCTCTTCATTTTATATTTTACCAATGACATTTTAAATGATGTTATTTGAATGCACTGTCACTTAAGATATATCATATCTTCATAGACTATAGAGGATTAAAAAAATATATATTCTTCAAGTAAGATGAAGAATACTATTTTTTAAAAATATATTAAAAAATGCTTCAAAAACTTTAAAATGAAGAAAGTTAATTTTCAGAAAATATTTATGACCTCTCTCTACCTTTTGAGTGTAATGACAGGGTTCGATGAAAGTGATAATATATGCTTTTGCGATTTAAGGTGTAATTAGGCCTTTGTACTTTTTGAATAGGGTACCTTTTTATTTTTTGAAAGGAAACTTCAATTCATTGAACTCAAACAATACATGATTTGTCAATAGAGATGATAGGAAGAACCTCAACAAGTCCCTCCATCCATACATGCTCTTTGTTTAAAGATAATGCCAGTTTTGCAGCTGTATGAGCAGCTTGATTTCCTTCTCTGCAAATGAATGAGAGCAGCCAACTTGAGTGCCGTGACAAAACTATCTTGATGTCTTCAATTACTTACTTTGTCCAAGATGAATCTACTCTGGTAGAATTAATAAAATCCACCACAGCCTTAGCATCCCCTTCCAGTACCACCTGCCTAAATCTCAACTCATGACACAAATTAACAGCTCTCAGCAAAACGTAACTCTTAGCAATATAAGCAGATTTGACAAACTTCTTTGAAGCAACAAGCACAACCTCCACATCTCCCCTATAATCTTTAATCACAATACCAATCTCCATCCTCTCATCCACTTTGTCAAAGGCAGTATCAACATTCACCTTAAACTAAGATGTAGTCTCCAAATTTGTCTTTATGCAAATATCACCACCCTTTTAGGTGTATTACAACTCTTAAAATGGGCTAATTTGTAAGTTTCAAGATCTTGTATTGTCAAATTGAACACAATAGTAGGACCTCTAAACTTATTTTCAAAAACTAACTCGTTTCTCCTACTACACAACTGATGGAAAACTACTACAATCAAGTCCAAGCTATCAGAATCGAGTATAGTAATGAGATCAGACCACAAAGTTGAAAAATCGTCATAATTCCTTCTGCACTTCTTAACTGGACTTCCTTCCTCCTCCCATACATTAGCTGATGCTAGACACCCCCATAAAACATGAATGATTGATTTCTCCTCTTTGTTGCAAATTGGACAAACTGAGTTCTCCACTATTTGTTTCTTAAACAGATTACCTTTGGTAGGTAAGATGTCATTGAGAGCTTTCCACACTAGTTGTTTGACCTTACCTATGCCTATTAAGTTCCACAGTTTCCTCCATTGTTCCACATCTTGGACACCTCTTGAGGATTCCCCACCCATTTGTTTTTTCTTCACCAAATCAGCATAATAAACACTTTTTACAGAGAAAATCTCATTCTCTGATAAACCCCATATAATTTTATCTTCAGATCCTCTTGCACTGATAGGAATGCTGCAAATACCATGAGCCTCTTTTAGACTAAAAACTGCATCAATCACCTCTTTTTTCAAAGTCTTGTTCTCCTCATCAATTAAAGCATCCACTGTGACATTAGACTCAAACTTGTTAATGGGAGTCTAGATCTGGTAAGGACAGGGACTAGGCACCCATTTGTCCCTCTAAACTCTAATACTCTTTCCATTCCTAACCCTCAAAACATATCCATCCTTAACCAAATCCATGACTGACCATATGCTCCTCTAGATATGAGATGGACAATAGCCTAACTTGGCATCTACTAGCTGACCATCTTTAAAATATTTTTCTTTATATATAAGCACCACCAAAGAAGAGCGCCGTCAAAGCAGAGCGCTGTGCTTGCACCTAATGCAATCGAGTACATATATTGCCAAAGCATAGCTCGGTGCTCGCACCTAATGCGGTCGAGTACATCTCCTGCCTATCTCTCTATGCTGAGCTGTTCACCGCTTAGCACAAAACAAAAAAAAAACCAAGACCAAACAGAAAACCAGAGACCAATTTTCAAATTTTATTCTATAGATTATTGACTTGAAGATTCTCAAGACCTTTTTGTTGAGAGAATCGACCTTAAGAATTGTGGATATTTGTAAGGGTCAAATCAGCAATCTAAAAGTTAGCCTCGAGATAAAGTTAAAAGTCAAGCTAAGAGATAAGGAAAGAGACTCAGACTCTTAAAAGGGAAATGTTTCATGAGAGAGGTTGGACTCAATCACTCTAAGGAAATAGACTTCTATATAAGGAGCAGATCTCCCACAAATCTAACAAGAACTCTCCACAGACTCTACATAGGCTCTTGACAGAAGCACTCTATAGCCCAGATTCGCCATAACTTCTCTACATTTAAACTAAATTCCTCTATTGTATTGTGAGATATGTGAGACTATGAGAGATAATAAAATTACCTATCATAGTGGATTTATCATAGTGGATTTCTCCCCCAAACAACCTGTAGATGTCGACATTATGACAAACAACGTAAATCTCTCTTTTTATTTATTTTTATTTGTTTATTTGTTATTTATTTTAAGGATGAACCGAAAAGTACTGTATCGACACCCGAATCACAATCATGAGTCAGAGATCATTCTTTCCTCCCTTCTGATTTGTTGTACGAATTTAGGCATTAACACTCACATTTTGGGACTCCTTGTCGAAGCGTCTCCCCGAGGGTGCGGAATGGGAAGAGGTTGAGAAATGAGAGATTTTAAGAATCATTGAAGAAGAAAAAGAAGAAAGACAAGGGTTGTTGGGGAGAGTAGTGTCTCCTTATAAAATTTGGGTCTAGAGTAAGGGTCTGGAAATGGGAGGCTTTGAGTGTGGTATTGGACATTCCGAAATGGGGTTTGTAATTGCACGGTACTGGTTTCGGAGATTCGAAGTGGAATTTTCAGGTGGATCAGTATTCAGTAGTCAGTACGTCTGTGAGGGTTTAGAATTAGAGTTTTGCTATATACAAGCAAGTTTGCGTACCAATCTGCGTACTAATGTTATTACCTTCATATTTTAAATTTAAATTAGTACTGTTTTCAATAAAATCTACTTTTTAACCAATCATATTGAATGAGTACGCGTATTAGTGCGCAGAATCGCTTGTAATTAGATTTTTCCTTAGAATTAGGGGTAATAAGAAGACGTAAGTAACTTAAAGCCCGGGTGCACATGTGGCGCACACGCGGTCTCTATGAATTTTGGTCCTAATTGGGCTCATGCAAAAAATATTATAGAACTTGATTGACCCAATCTTATTGGACTTGGGCCCAGTTGGAAGGCATATTTGTTGGATTTGTCTTGTTTAAATTCACAGCTTCCTATTCCTATTCCTAAAATCTATAACATAATGTCAAGAGTGTTCATTAATTAATATTACTTGGTACCTTATTTGCTTTGCCTATAATTTGGACATAATCTTAAGTGGTTTCATCTATGTAGAACAAAATGGGTCTTTAGGATTTGTAGTTTTTGAAAAATGATTTGTGCGAACCTAATGATTTTATACACATAATATACAAGTCTTGTACTGCAGTTTCTTTAGAAAAAAAAAGGTTTTATATGAAAGAATTCACTTTTTTTTTTTTGTAAGGGTCTTAATTTTTTCAATGGGCTACACAAGGCTTGCATGTCCTAATCTTGTATCTAGTTTTAATATTTTTCAATGCTACATTTTCCAACCTTCATCCGCATGACCTTAACAACTAGTTGCCTAGAACTACTGAGACATCATCCAGCTCATGACTAATTAGGATCTACTTCGTATTCTTCCGTGTAAAAATATTTTAACACACTATCGGAATTTTTTGGCAAAGAATTCAATGTTGTCTGCACCCAGGCCTAAAAGAAGAATGAATACATGAAAAACAAGTACTTCTTCGTTAACGTTACATGATGTTGTGGACCTTCAAATTCGCTTTTCATAGATTTGGGAAAGGTGGTTTTGCTTTGGGAAGTGACATTCATGATCCAGATTGAGCATACATGCATGTGCGACAAGTAAGAAAAAGGGAATCTGTTTCATTGTGATCATGATCTGCAACCTAGCTATGTATATATAAAACTGAGGAATTATTTTATTAACACACAAATAAAAAATGAAAAATGAGCCTTTTTTCTTTATTTTGATAGAAATAAAAAAAATAAAGAAAAAATTTCAAATATTAAAAGTAATATTTCATATTTTGAGGGAAAAAAAACTAGTGTACCTGAGGGGATTTCCTCCTCACTCATAACTCATAAGCCCACTAGGCGTTCGGCTGAGAGTAATGAGCTTTGCTCCGATACCCGAACCTAGGGCCCAAACTTGCCCACGAAGCAACTCGTCTGCAAGGGAAAGTAAGCAATGATGGCTGATGAGACGGACAAGTTTGATGCCGCTCTGCCGCATCTCGCTCATAGGGACTCGGTGCAGGGCAGAACAGGAAAGACAAAAAGCTTTTGATCTTCTGACAAGGGAACATCAACGGACGGCCAACAAGGCTTACAGAATCAAGCGATCAGGAAGCCATGTCGCATTAATAGCACTACTACCTAAGAAACATGTCACAATAATAACGTCATCGCAGAGGCACGCTGCGTTAAAGGACATTAATGACAAAAGGAACAATAGTGAGAACGTAGGCCCCACGAGGGTAGGCACGATCTGTTTCCCCAGACTCTTGATATAAATAGTAATTGTCAAGTACGAAAAAGCTCTTTCGCTCTAGACTTTCTCATTATTTACAAACTTCCAAAGTACTCTACTGACTTTGGCATTAGAGAGTACTCCCCGGCCCCAAGGCCGCCCTCTCCTAGTTTCTTTATTTTTTATTTTCACAAGCCCAACTTTGAAGACTTGAGTTGTTAGAACCTGACTCAAAGGTATACGAAATACGACATTGACAATATGGTACGTTTTACATATTGTTTCTAACAATATAAAAATAAATCTTATACTATCGAAATGGAACAGAAACAGAAACAGAATGTTATACCAGAGGTTTTCAGAAATCACATCATATCATATTAGAGTATAAAACATCTTCATAATAGAACAGAATCAGATCACACAATCATAATTTATCCACAAAATTAAATATTCGCTCTCTTTTGTACAATTCAGAAACAGAATGTCAAAAATAAGCTTATGTCTACACTAGTCATACTAGAAAAATACTTTATTCTTAGACAGAATCTCATGAGTAATGCAGAACAAATAACTGAGGTAGTTCAAATTTTTTTTCATAACAAAATATGCATACTTCTCAAAAATCGACCTCAGCCCATTTTATTTTTATGTAAAGTCTAGTATAGGAATCCCACTTACCTAGACTTCTTAGCATTCTTCAGAATTTTTCTCAAAATGCCGAACAATAATTAATCGTCACCTATAAAATAATCACGTAATTTTCGTAAATTTTCAATCAGTCACGTATTTCGATATTTAAGCCTAAGCTTTTAAAATAACCTATTTAATTCCTCAAAACCTAAAATTTTATAACCTCAAATTATATCATCACTTCCTAAAATCATGAATGTCAATTAAATAACTCCGACTATGATATAAAAATCTAATCTATTTACTATCGAAATCAAATTATAAAATTTAATACTAAATAATATAATTATAACCAAATATTTTAAATTATACATACAAAATTTAATAAACTAGATCATAATAAAAACAATACAACATTATTGCTTACTTACCTTTGAAAGGAACAATTTAAATCACTTATAAAAATTTCTATATTGAAGAGTTTTTTAGAAAATTATAAAATAAAAATGATGCTCACTTTTAAATATTAAATATTAAAAATTAAAACTAACTAACATGACTTGTAATTAAAAGGGTAACATTGTAATTATAACTCAAAATATTTACTACCCTACGTAAGTTTACGGGGACCACTTGAACACTTAGGCTAGAACACAAGGCGGCGTCGTTGAGAGTAACAGAGGACTTACCGAGAGATGGGAAGCACGACAGCGACGATCTGGGCAGTTGTCTACGGTGGTGAGGATAGTTGCAAGACACTGGTTAGAGAGAGAGTGATGAGCGAGAAAGAGGAACCTCACGTAGAAAAAGAGAGAGAGACGGAAAGAGACAGAGAGGAGAGTGGGTGAGTTCGATGGTAGCTTACTGAGAGGAGAGCGACGGACCTGGATGGAGTGCAGCGCCCAGCGATGCTCTCTGTGTGGTGGCGATGTCGTGGAGGAGGTTGGCAACATAGGGTGGTAGGTTGGTTGCACACGATGGGGAAAACTACTTCCTCTGTTTCGGGGGGTCAAAAACAGAGTATTTCATGGGTGTTTTTCCTTCAACGGCTGGGCGACCGTGGTGGTGGTCTAGGCAGTGGTTTACGTGGGGTGGAAGAACCGGAGTGAGAAGGTGGTGCGACTGGGTGGCCCATGGGCGAGCTGGGGGGTGTTGCGCTATTGGGCTTCGCCCGGGAAGGATGTTCCCGATGGCTAACGACTACTATTGTTGTTCTCCCACGGTGGTTGAACGTGTAGGCTTGCGGGTTGAGTGGTTTCTTGGGTGCGGTGGTGAAAGGCAGCGTTGTGGAGGATCTAGGCACTTTAGGGTGGTTTCAGTTCGGCTGAGTGCACACGGGCATTGGTTTTTCTGATGCAGGAATGCCACGGAAAGTGACCCAAGTTGCGTCTCGGGCTGGCTAGTTTGCGGCAGTGGAGTGGTGGTTGAGTTGCGGCAGTAAGTGCTTGGGTAGCTTCTACAAGCATGTGATAATATATGTGTGTATATATATGGGTGACGGAAACCCTAAGGGAAACACTGAGATGAAGAAACGTGCATGCCGTGGAGAAAACTGACTCAAGTGTAACCCTAGTTGAGGGAAAGTGGCGTGCATGTAGAGGAAAAAAAAATGGACGTGAAATCGCATAGTACGTAAAGAAAATAAGGTAACACGGGCTTGGGCTTTTTCCGTGAATTATAGGCCCCGACTCAAACTAAAAAAAAAATACTACAACTTTCTAATGAATTTTCTCAGCCCATAAAAATTCTATATCCACCGAAAAAGAATCCTAGGCCCGTACTCTCTTCTAAAAAAAATTTACTCATGATTCCGAATGGGCTTTTCATGTTTATAAACCCAAAAAAAAAAAAAAAAAAAATTGAAAAGCGAGCCTAGTTGGGACCAGGTATTACACTCCAAATCCATTCTTGAATAGGAAATGAATTTGAAATTGCTTGAATGGTCACTTGTGAATCTTCTTCCAACACTATCTTTTCCAACTTTAGTCTTTCAGCTTCTTTGATGGCCATAAGAGCTGCACTTGCTTCTCCTTGATTTGGATTGATATTATTAATAAAGTCTGATTTGACAAATAATACTTCTCCATTAGTTATTTAGTTCTCTCTGTTTTAAGTGTGCACGTGTAATGTTTTTGCTTCTGTTTTCAATAGCTTTTGTTCTATATAATGTATATAAACATAACAGTGTAACTTTAATTTACCTTTTTAGAAGAAATAGAATCATTTTTCCTCTTGCAACCCGAGTCTCTGAACTTTGGATGTTATCAGCTTAGGGTTTTTTTTTCCTCGACGATGGCGTCTTCCTCCGATGTTTCCTCTGTTATTTCTGTGATTCTTTGAATCCATATTTCCTTCACAATGGAGATCATCTAGGCTCCATCCTGGTTACTCAACCTCTCACAAGAGAGAACTACTCTACTTGGTCCCGATCGATGATGATGGCGCTACAATCAAAGAATAAAGTTGGGTTTGTTGATGGTTCGATTCGACAACCTATTTCCACTGATCCTCTGTTTCCTGTTTGGGAGCGATGCAATAACATGATTTTATCATGGATCCTTAATTCTGTTGCTAAGGACATTATCGTGAGTGTGATCTATGTTGAAACTGCTCATGAGGTATGGTCTGATCTTAAAGAATGCTTTGATCAAGGTAATGATCCTCGTGTTTTTCAAATAGAGAAGGATATTTTTTCTTTAGCTCAAGATAAATTGTCTCTTAGTTCTTACTCTACACTATGAAAGGGCTTTGGGATGAATTACAAAATTATTCTCCCATGCCACATTGTTCTTGTGGATCTTTGAAGGTTTTAACTGATTATCAGCAACGTCAATGAGAGTTTTTATAATGGGCTTAATGAGAGCTTTTGCCTCCCATCAATAAGGTTTTTATTCTTGTTTTATAAGAAGGAAAACAACGACAAGTGAGTCATATGACCATTTTCTCTTTGGAATCCTCTATTTTGTTTTCCAAGTTAGTGACTAACAATTGAGCCCCTTCTGGAAATTCATTTACTCATAAGGATCGAGCAACTTGTTCTCATTGTCGTATGACTGGCCATGTTGTAAATAAGTGTTACAAGCTCCATGGTTACCCACCTGGTTTTCGCACTAAGTCTAAGACATTTTCAGCCAATCAGGTTTCAGTTCAAGACCCAGATCCTATACCTTCTATGGCTCTAATTCCTCAGTTGCCTATCCTTGCATAACAATGTCAACAACTGTTGGCATTTATCAATTCTCAATCTTAGCATAGCATTGAATCTAATTCTGGTCATGTGACAACTACTGTGGCCTCTAATAACACCTTGCCTAATGCCATTCAACATCTTTCAGGTAATCAAATTTTGTTCCTTGACATTACACATTTTGTATTTTCTAGTAATTTTCAGTTGTCTCATTTGTCCTTTGACGCTTGGATCATTGATACAGGCACCATTAATCATATAGTGTCTTCCCCCATTTTTTTTTGTTCACTTCCACTAATCATTGGATCACCTTCTGCTGTTGATTTTACTGTCAAGTTACCAAATGGCTCTTTTGTTCCAATTTCTCATATTGGAACTATATAATTCTCTGATTCATTTATTCTTACAAATGTTTTTTGTATGCCATCCTTCTCTTTCAATCTCATTTCTATCAGTAAACTGATTAGTTCTTTACATTGTTGTTTCTTTTTCCTATCTCAACATTGTTTCATTTAGGACCTTACTCAATGGAGGACAATTAGACTGGGTAGCAGACATGACAATCTCTACATTCTGCAGTAGACATTGTATCACAAGTCTTTCATTTCTGTTTTCCCTATTTTTCACAATTATGTAGATCTTTGGCATCATCTTTTAGGTCGCCCTTCATTTTCTAAATTGACTATTCTTCATGATGTTGTAAACTGTCATTTCCTACTAGTACTCGAGTTACCAATATTTATTGACAATTGTTGATGACTATTCTAGACATACTTGGGTTTATTTGATGAAATATATATCTGAAGTACGCCCATTGATTCATTTCTTTTTTTCTTTTGTTGAAACTCAATTTCAAACTAGAATTAAAACCATTCAGACAGACAATGGTGCATAATTTTCTATGCATGATTTCTTTGCTCTCAAGGGTGTTGTTCATCAGCGTAGCTGCATGCAAACACCCCAACAAAATTCCATTGTTGAACGTAAACATCAGGACATTTTAAATGTTCCTCGTTCTCTCAAGTTCCAAGCTAATCTTCCTATTTGCTTCTGGGGAGATTGTATACTCACTACTGTTCATCTCATTAATAGGCTTCCTACACCTGTTTTGTCCAATAAATCTACTTTCAAAATGCTCTTCATGTTGTCCATTCTTATACTCATATTAGAGTTTTCGGTTGTCTTTGCTATGCTGCAACCCTTTCTCATAATCGAGCTAAATTTGATCCTAGATTTCGTCGATATATTCTCATTGGTTATCCTTATGGTGTCAAGGGTTACAAGCGATACTAATTCCATCTTTGTCTCATGAGATGTTTAGTTTCATGAATCTATTTTACCATTCCATTATTTTAACAATTATACTTCTCAGCATTCTCCTGTTGCTGATTCACAATTTTCCTCTTTTGTTTTACCTTTCCCTATCTCTGATTCTACCACTTCTAATTCTTCATAGTTTCCTTAACATTTTAATTCAGCTCCTCTTCCTTCTTGTCCTTTGATAAGATCCACTCGTGTTTCTCGATTACATGGCTATTTGCATGATTATAATTGTAGTTCTGTTTCAGCTCCTGGAGTCCTAGCTCCTCCTACAGGTAAGCCTTATGACCTTTCTCATACACTTTCATATTCTAAACTATCTTCCGCCCATCGAGCTTTTCCCTTATATGTTTCTGATCAATTTGAGCCCACATCTTTTAAGCAAGATATGCATTATAGTCATTGAAGAGATGCAATGGCAACTGAAATTACAACTTTAGAAGAGAATAAAATCAGGTCTCTTACTGAGTTACCTGTTGGGAAGCAGCCTATTGGTTGTAAGTGGGTTTACAAAATTAAACTTAAAACTGATGGTTCAGTTAAAAGGTATAAAGCCCGCTCGATTGCAAAGAGTTATACACAGCGTAAAGGTTTGGATTACTTGGAGACTTTTTCTCCAATGGCTAAAATGGTGACTATTCGATGTTTACTTGCTTTGGCTGTTGTCAAGGGCTGGACTTTGAACCAATTAGATGTTAATAATGTTTTTCCTAATAGTATTCTTGATGAAGAGGTTTATATGACTCTTCCACCTGGCTTTGGCAATAAGGGGGAGTCTCGGGTTTGTTGGTTACACAAATCTCTTTATGGACTAAAGCAAGCCTCCTGCCAATGGTTTGCTAAATTTTCCTCCACCATGGTTCAGCATGGTTTTGTTCAATCTAGGAATGACTATTCTTTGTTTACTCGGGTTCAAGGTTCTTCTTTCATTGCTCTCCTGATCTATGTTGACGATATTGGCATTGCCAGTAATGATGTGCATGCAGTTTTTGTTTTGAAAGAGCTTCTCAATAGTTAGTTTAAACTCAAGGATTTAGGGCCTTTAAAATATTTTTTAGGCTTTGAAGTTGCTCGCTCAGCTAAAGGAGTTTTTGTTTGCCAAAGTAAATATTCCCTTGACATTCTTAAAAATACTAGTTTTCTTGGAGCTAAACTTGTCAATTTTCCTATGGAACAACACTTGAAACTGAATAATTTTGAGTGTGAATTATTATCTCAACCTGGTGCTTATCAACATTTGATTGCTCATCTATTAAACTTGTTTGACTCGACCAGATCTCACTTTTCAATTCATACCTTAAGTTAGTTCATGGCACATTCATGTGTTCCTAATCTTCATGCTACACATCGTATTCTACGATACATTAAATCCGCACCTGGTCAAGACTTGTTTTTTCCATCGGATTCTCCACTTCATCTTAAAACTTTTGCTGATTCAAACTAGGCAGCTGTTTTGATACAAGGAAATCTATCACTGGTTTTTGTGTGTTTCTTGGTACATCTTTGTTGTCTTGGAAATCTAAGAAGTAGTCTACTATCTCAAGATCTTTTGCAGAGGTTGAGTATCAAGCTATGGCCTCTACAGTTTGTGATCTTACTTGGCTTTGTTCTTTACTTGCTGACTTTTCCATTTCTCACCCACAAGCTGCTTTACTTTTCTGTGATTTCACATTGCAGCAAACCCTATTTTCCATGAGTGCACGAAACACATAGAAATTGATTGTCATCTTATTTGTGAGAAGCTTTAGGCTGGATTAATTCGGACATTACATGTTGCTTCTGCTTCTTAGTTGGCTGACATTCTCACCAAATCACTTGGTTTTCAATCCTTTTATGTTTTGTTACGCAAGATGAGAATCTTAAACATTTATTCTTCATCTTTAGGGGAGTCTTAGATGTATATCAATCACGTGCTTATAATTAAGGACTTTGTTATTTAGTTCTCTCTGTTTTAAGTTGCACGTGTAATATTTGTGCTTCTGTTTTCAATAGCTTTTGTTATAATGTATATAAACAGAACAATGTAACATTACTTTACCTTTTTGGAAGAAATAGAATCATTTTTCCTCTTGCAACCCGAGTCTCCGAACTTTACACACTGAACCTTTGAATGCATCAATCATCTACATCGTCTTCTTCTTTCTCTGAAAACGTAGCTAAAGATAAGCTCTCTACAGTGTAAATTAGCAAAATCTCCGAGCACTAGAAACCGCAACCCTTTCGATAATTTGATGATTAATCATGGGAGCATAGGAAATTGAATATATATAAAATCTCTCCGGACTGTTTCAACGCTTCGTAAGTTTGAGAATTAAGAAAATAACAAAAGATAATAAGAAATTTGGCATTTTTTCATGAGTTTTTTTTTTTTCCAAGAACTACTATCATGGCAAATACTTAGCTGATTATGTAAAAGCTGTCTGTGAAAAAAAAGCCTTTTGCAACGAGATCACATATGGCAAGCAAAACTTTGTGGGAAAACGACTTTTTGCAGTGACTTTTTATCGCCGCAAATAGTTCCGCATATAAGACACCAAAATCACTTATTAATTTTTGCGGCAACAACTTATTAGCTTTTGCGGCGACAATGAACCGTAGTAAATATTTTTTTAAGATTAAAATCACATTTTTCCCATTTTTTATTTATTCCCTTTCCTTTCTTCTCTTCTTTCTTTTCTGCCTCCTCCCACTGCGCCGTCCTCTCCAGCCTGTGCTTTGCACCCCTACCTCCTTTCTCTCGCACCGACTACCGCCAACAGCATGCATGCACAGAGCCACCATGAACAACAATCACCACAAGGCTCACGTAGGACCAACCACCCTCCACGTAGTCACCATCAAGCACCGTCCAACCCCTTTCTCTCTTCGTCTCTGTTTTCTCCCTTGACTACCATCTTGGCGTCGTGTGCCACCAGGCCACCACCAACCACGTCTGCCTCACTCTCAGAACCCCTATCTCTAGATTTCTACCTTTCCCTCATGATCTTCCCAGCCACAAAGTGCTGTCATGAGCCACTTCTTCACACCTGACGCCGCCAGTGCTCAGATCTGGTACCGACACCTAAAGCCTCCAACACCCCCCCCCCCCAACACCATCTCCTTCACCCATGGCTTAAGTAGTGTACCCAGTGGAGAACCCTGTAACCCTCCTCCAAATAGCCACTACTCAGCCGTAAACCACCGTCGAAAACTACCCAGCCCCACTGCCAGCTCCTCCATCCATGGCAGTCTAAGACCTCCACCACCACATCCTCTATTTTAAACAGCACCGTCAACCACCAAGTCCCAACATTGTCGTGCACCAAACCTGTCCTTTGTCTCAGTTGTGCAAGTCCACCAAGAACCCCACACGGCACCCATTCGATTTATGGTATATTTTTGCAAGGCCGCCCTCTCCCAATTCCTCTCTTCTCTATTTTACCAAGTCCAGTTCGGAAAACCTGAGTCATTGGAACCTGGCCCAAAAGTGTACGAAACACGACATTAACACCAATAGTGCTTTAATGAAGTGTCGAGATGAGCCATGTAGTTTTAAGATGATGCAAAATGTCAAGTTCTAATAATTTTTTATTCGTTGATGTTTATAGTTTAAGAGGGCAGTGCGTTACTTTTGATGGTTTGTGTTGCAAAGTGCAAAACCCGTGGTAGTTTGAGAGTGAAAAATGTATTCATCCCTCTATTATTTACACGTGTGTAATATTCCTAATAAATAGTGAAGTCCGAGAAAATCTTCACTTCTTTGTGTAAATATCAGACCATTTTCATATTTCTAAAAAGAATCCATTTTTATTTGGAGAGTTCTGTAATTTAAAGAACCTGGCAGAATTTTCTATCAAAGAGATTAACATTTAATAATTTATGCTACGAGGTTCCGCTCATACGAGTCATCCATATGGGGGATTAACCTGTATACTTGGTCCAATAATTGCTAAAATTCGTGATAACTTATAAAAAGAAAATCGATGCGGGGGATTAAAGTGTTTGTCATCCTGATGTTATATAGTCAAGATATCATGCATTCTACTCGCTTTATGACTCATACACTACAACATTAGTGGGTTTTTGCCGCGGTTTATTTTTCCACAGACCACAGTTTGCCGTAATAAAAGATATTTTTCAGCGATATACGTACGCAGTAAACCATGCTGTGTTAAATACACGTCTGGTGTGTTATGAACAGTTGCACCAGGTAGTTGCGTCGACAATAAACATATACGCTGCGAGTTTGGGCCGACATAAAAACTAAGACCAAGTAATCTATACCTCGGCGAAACCAGAAATGGACGTAAAAATGTATACTTGGCTGTTGCTGCAAAATCACTAGTTTCTCACGACGGGAAGTTGCGCAGGTACGAGAGTCCACCAGATTTTCACTGCAAGTTAAGATCTTTTCCACCAGTCTCTTCGAGAGTCCACCAGATTCAAGAAATTCGCATGAGAGTCCATCAAGAACACCATTGCCATTCAAGAATTTCGCTTCTCAACTTTTAACCTTCCTTCACCTCAGATTTGAGCATCCTGTCATCCCAAAAGCCCCAATTTTAACCTTCGTACCTCTAAGTGAAGATCTCCACCAAATTGTCATCCCAAAAGCCCCAATTTGTTCTTAGGCTATCGGCCCTCTTATCCCCTTCATGAAAATTGTCCAAAGCGTTAAATCATAGAGATAAACAAGGCTCCCAGCCATTGACTTCCAGCAATATTCATTGATAATCACAACGCACTTTCGGCAACAAATAGTCGGTCGCACAAAGCAACTTCCATCGTAAAGGCCCATTAGGTAATAAGTTTTTTTCCCCCTTAGATTCCCTTATATTGATGAAGCTATTAGACATTCAATAATTTTTTCAATCAGATTCCTACTCATTTAAGAATGAACATGCTATAAACGGGTTCTCTAGAATTTACTAATGACAATCAAATATGATTATATGTTTCTTGTGGCTTGCTCCCATTTTTTTTTTTATAAGTCTTGCTGCCAATTTATTGGAGTTGTTTAATTTTCTGTGTAATTTATTGGAATTTAAGCCAGAACAGAGCATTTAGACACCAATATGGCATCAACGGTTTGCTCTTAGTTCATCAAAATGCTTTAAGACAAGGAAATGACGATATGAATTCGTGTGACATAAGTAAGAGTAGAGAAAACTTGTTAATGTCTGTTTGTGGTGGGCTTAGGGTTTAAAAATTAGTTTTTTTAAGGATGTTAGAATTATGGACATAAATATTATAATGTTTGTGGCTTGATTTAAGGGGTGAAAAGGGGATGAAAAACAGAGGATGATGAGTTGCAGCAACTATGAAGTAGCAGCAAAAGTATATACTCATGTATGGCTTGTTTTGATGTTTTGATAGCTAAGGAGAAAGGCTAATGGTAGGAAAATATATGGGATTCTACTGTTTTGATAGCTAAGGAGAAAGGCTTGACTTGAGGTTGTAAAAAGAGAAGAAAATAAAAGTTTAGACCTATGAACAATATCCATGAACAATACCAGAATGCAAATGGGCATGGTTATAGATGATAGAGAAAAGAGAGTGAGAACGGAGAGATGAAAGTGAGTGGGAGTTGTTAAAGTGAGTGGGGCCTTGCATGAATCTATCCCATACTAACTTGCCTATCCCATACTAACTTGCAGATTTTATTCTATAGTTTGCTATATTACCATTCAACTACAAAAAATATTTATTTTGTATAATACATTACTCAAATACATTACTCATTTGAAAATTATATTAATAAATAAAACACATTATTGCATTAAATAGATATATTTAAATTAGTTCTATTACTTATAACTAAAAAAGGGATATTATCCTTTAAAATGATTTCTAGAATATAGGTGAGGCTGATCATATAATGGTTGGTGGAATCAATCTGTCATTCTATCATCAACCCCTTTTCATTGAGTGATAAACAAAGTGTAATGAAAAGTATTTTTTTTTTCCTCTTTATTTCATTGGTAACTTGATCGAAACGATGGGCATCTAAAAGAAAACATAAACCTGCTTTGATTAACAATTAATTAAACATCTAAACTTTGTTCAATACGCATTTCAGTGTCACTTAACACAACCTGTTATTTGGTAGTCTTTGATAGCTATGCTTCACCATATATGCAGGAACCATTTATTTTTCTTACAGTTTCAACCGACTTTGCGATAAATAATCTGACTTTGTGATAAATAATGACACACTTCACTCGATTTGTCCAATATGGTTTCACCATCCTGATGTTGTTTCTGATAAATAATGACAGAGCTCGATTTACAGAAATAAGTTGTTTGTTATTTGTTAGATATGCTTCTCTCATATTTTTTATAAAGTTAAATTTAGTAATAAATAGAAAATGGCAAAGCCCTTGTATTTCGTAAATCTAAACAGTTATGAAAATATTACTAAATCTATAGTGGCATTCTCTTTATTTTTTCTTTTTCCATATATGTTAGCTCTGTAATTATGTTCAACTTATATAAAAATGAAAGTAAAACCTTTTCCTGCTACTGGCAAGGTCTAGTTTGGCACTATTGTTACAACATTAAATTATTTTTTTATGTCTTTTGAATCCTACAATCTCCACTGTTTTAAGCTCAGACGTTGGTGGTGTTCCCAAGTATTTTTGCAATGGTAGCTTGTGAGCTATTAAGTCAATCAAAGATGGTATTTTTTGTAGTTAAATACATGTTTTTTCTATCTGATATACATGCCTTTTCTATCTGACTTATTGATGTCTATCTAGTTAAATACTCAGTTTGTAGTTAAATACATGCCTTCTCTATCTGATATATTGATGGTATTTTTCGTTATGTCCTTTTTTGGATAAAATAAATTTCATCTTGATGGTTTCCTACTCAGGAGGCCCATAAAAGCTGCATTGGCTGGCAGAATGTATATGCGATTCCTCTCAATTTGCTGATAGAATGTATCAATAGAATCATTTGATGATTTCCACAATGTGAATGGACTGGCAGGATTGGATATGGTCGGTAGGATGCAACCCTTTTTACGTTACTTCTCAAGGCAAGCATATATCACAATTTCAGTCAGATCCTAGTTCCCTGGAGCTATATCATCACAACACTTGAAGTGTACTGGTTTTTATAGAAGTCATGTACTGTTTTTTTTGAAGTGTAATGCTTGTACTGTTATTTCTTGATTTGCCACGGTTTTGCAATTCAAAAATGGTATACGTATTATGAATTGAAGTTAAATGCAAGACCAAATTTTATTTGTAGCTTCTTAGCTTCAGTTGATTTTGTAAGTTAAGATATTGAAGATGAGATTATATATGATGATGGTGAAGTTTATATTGTTCGATCGCTTTCATTTTATTTGTTATGGTTTAATGGTGATGAAGTGTACTGCATCAACGTTAGGTTGAAGATGAATGATTGTATTATGAATTGAAGTTATTCGTGGATTTTAGTTTATTTGTAGCTTCTTTATAAACATATGTGTCTCATGGGATAATTTTCAGCTTTCTGAAAGTGAAATTAGGAGGAGTATATATATTGGACCAAAAACATTAATTAAACATCTATATATAATATATAAATATTGGTAAAGTATACCTATTCATATGGATCTTGAGCACTCTTGATAGTCGAGCACTCTTGTTAAGGGACAACATTAAAACGGACAACACCTCAAATACCAGACATATTTATGCGATGCTTATAGCTTAGCTAAGTTTATTGAATAAAAAAATAATATTTGTCACTATATTGACATACTCTGGACCATTATTCAATAAATAATTCGTTGAAAACTTGTCAATATTAACTCGTCGAACATATATAAAAAATTGGTTGGACATCTTTATCGGCAGACATTTATCAATATATAGTGAAAAATAACAAGTTACAGAGAATATATATCGGCAGACATTTATATATATATATATATATATATATATATATATATATATATATATATATATCAAGGCAACGGGTGAATGTGCCTACATATCTTACAAAAGTATTAAATTGTAAGGTCCAGTACTACAAAAACTTTTTGCATACACGTGTATTCTCCACCACTGCCAAGTGTTCTGCAACATGGATTTACCTACTGCTTTCTAGACTTGCATCAACAATTAGTATAAATGCACATGCTGCTGTCAAGTGTTGGAGTCAGCCCAATAGTGACAGCAGATCCCAGAGTAACATCACAACCACGCTTTCGAAGATAGAGCCAGCTGCACCTGCGCGGGAGAAGTGTGAAGCTAGGCGGGAATATCATTGTTTTTGATCTTTTCCAGTCATAAGGAGAAACAGGTTAGGCCCTCTTACTTGTAATGTCTGAATATTTATGTTGCACAAACCCTTTTGCTGAACCAGTTGATTGCTGAAAATTTTCTGTTGCACACCTCTTGCTGAATATTTCTGCTTCACACAACTTGCACCTCCATCAGCAATTAGCTCTAAGGGTGTATATTCTTAAGGTTAACCATTCTGTCAACAGCTTAAACTTGGTCTGCTTTTTATTTTTATTGGTTTTCCAGAACTTCAGATAATTTGGTTCCAGCTTAAACATTATGTGCATGCAGGTCTAATGATTCAGTCAAAGAGAGGGAGAGGCCGAGGAATACCTACTGGACCAGGGAGACGGGTTTTGCCTCCTACATTCCGAAACCCACAGCTTGAACCAGCAGCCTGGACTTTGAGAGATGAAGCTACAGTGGACTCTGATGACTCCACTCAACCTCCAGATGAAGTACCTTCATCTTTTCCACCCTGTACTCCTGCAGAGGTTAATACAATAGTTGAGGGTAAGTTTCCATGGTTTGCACATCCTATTTCCTATTCATGATAAACACCTTAGGATAGGATTTATACATGGTGGACTTACTATTTTGTGTTGCTGGGTCAGTACAAAACACTAGTACACGTGGTAGGGGTGTAGCGAAGGGGAAAGGGTTTGAGAGGATGCGAAAGTATGAGAAAATACCACTTGAGATAAAAGATGGCAAGATAGGCCCATCATGCAACAACAGAATAGTCTACACCAAGAGTGACATGGATCGTGAAGCACTATGCAGAAATGAGGCATGTTAGCTGGAGTGTCGTGGATGAAAAGGAGAAAGAGGAACTTATTGAACGTGTTCGAGTATGGCTTTCCATCTTGAATTATTGACTTACATTTTTCAGTGCTAGTTGAATAAGTAGTTAAAAAGCAAAATATATATTAGCTTGTCAAACACAATATGCAGTTTTGATGTGTGACTAATTTCATGGGGATTGAAATATAAACAGTAACTGATTTATAAAACACAAAGTATGAATGTTACGTGATAATCTAAATATATATTAGCTTGTAAAACACAATCTGCATGTTGTTAGTTTCAGGTTAGTCATGACTAAGGCTCGATGATGATTTTTGCTTGCATGAGTTATTTCACATAATGTTTAGCAAGAGTAAATCCAATACTCATGGGGACAGAATTTATAACAATGCATTGAATTTTAAAATTCAATCTCTAATCTTACAAGATAAAAGATGGTAATATATTCGGTTGTAAAATAACTCATGCAAGTTGTTAGTCCACTTTAGCAATGTTAGTTTCTTGATGATTCTTGCCACTTATGAGTTATTTCACATAATCTGCACATTGTTAGCTCATGTGACACAATGTATGCTTAAAGACGTGAGTTTTTCTTGCATGAGTAATTTCACACAATCGTAGCAATTCTAAATCCAATATTCAAGTCTGAGATGTTAATCCAAATGTGTTGCCCAAGTGTTTTAGTACGTGCATTGGGTTTTTAACACAATGACATTGATCATAGGCTGACTTTGTCTTGGATTGGACCAAGAAAAATATCATCGGACAGTGACAAGCCAGCTATCTCGTGCCTATAACGCGTTTCATTACAAACTACACAAAAAATACTTGAGCTATGCATCACATGAGGAGGCAGTAGCTAATGGAGGTGAGTTGGTAGAAAAGCCAGTATGGGAGTGGTTATGCAATCGGTGGGCGAGTGATGACTTCAAGGTAAGCATATGTGACTGTTTTTTCTTGTAGAATTAAAATGTCAGCTTGATTTAAATATCAGTGGCTATTTAAATAAGAAAAGGAAATTGTTTTTCTATAATATTCTGCACATCCTTAGCATTAATGAAAGTTTTATTATTTGTTGTTGATGGCAATTGACCTATGGTTGAAGGAAGTCCACAATGTTTTGTTTTATTGCAGAAAATATCCAGACAAAACAAAGAAAATAGGCGTAAGCAAAGGGTGAACCACACAAGCGGAAGGACTTCGTTTGTTGTACTAATGGAAAGAAAGGTATTGAGAGTATATAATGGCCAGGGTGTTACTTTTAATGGAAATTAAGTTTTATTTCCCAAACTATGCTAATGTGATTGGTATACCTATATGTTAATGTAGAAGGACAAGAATCTAATTGATTTCTACAAAGATGTCCATTGGTTGAATAAAAAGGGGAGATTTATCACACCAACTACGGAAGACAATTATGTGAGTAGATCCTTATTTATACAGAAGTAGCCCGCTGAAACAAAGTATATTTTTAAGTGTTTAGTGTATAGTAAACGTGGACTGTCTAGTGTTAGCACATAAGTTTGAAACTTTGTGTACAAGAGTTATGGTTGTATGATGCTAATGGTTTTAGTTGTTTTGGCCACAGAATCAGATGGTTCAATTGATGAATGCAAAAGCCCCAGAGGCTCGCACAGATGAAGCAGCAGCAGGCATATTTAGGGAGGTATTGGGACATAGGTCAGGGTATTCAAGAGGGCTGGGCTACTCTGTTATGCCCGAATCTATAAAAGTGGCTGGAGTATCCAATGAGGAGTATGAACGGCTCGCGGAGGAGAATAAAGAAAATAGGAAAAATGCGAAGTATTACCGAAGTCGGGTTGAAGAGATTGAAGGTGGTTTCAAGATGATGAGGGAGCATATGCTGGATTATGAGTAACGTGTAAACATCAGAATGTCAGAAGTGGAGACGGAATTAGAGTCTCAGAGAGAGACGTCCAGAGCAGTTCCTTAACAATTTCTGCATGCCAGCAGTTACTAATTTTGTATTCTGATCATGGTACACTTTTGCTGAACTTTTGATGAAGGAATGTTGGGGATCCTAATCATATAGTAATACTTTTGAAGAGCGATTAACTATATTCTGATCGGAGCACAGAGAAGGATGGGAGGTAAATCTGCTTCTTGCTGATCTATATATTCTTTGCATGCTTTTAAATTATTTGACGCTGTTTGGAGAGGTCATCTACTATTGATTCAATGACTAACTAAAATTGTACAAGTAAATCAACTACTACATTGTTAAAACTGCCATAGAGTAATCTATGGCAGTTTTAAAAATGCAAAGAGATTTAACTAATTATAATCAATGAAAGGGACATTACTGGATATTGACAGATTTAAAACTGCCATTGAAAACTGGAATGCAATGTTTTCCAGTTGCAATCGTTACTTGGGGTGGTTTTTGGGAGGTTTAAGTAGAACAAAGCATGATTTACCTACTGCATGCTAAAAGCAATGACTCATTAAATGACAGTAAGTTGGTACTTAATCCTATGGATATTTGCTAAATTGGGCAGCAAATAAATTTTGGTTATACCCTACTGAGTTATGAAGAGGTTCTTAGCCATACTCTTAATTATTTAATTTGGGGTATTGTGTTATTGCAAAGCACAAGGTAACCACTGGTATTGCAAAATAAATTGAAAGTGTGGGGAATTGTGTTATATGCAAAAAAGGGCTATGAAAAAGGGGGTTCAATCATTGGGAGTAAAACTTTTATGCATGAAGTATATGAATTACTTCAACACAATTGAATCTGGACCACACTCATTTCCAGTACTAGGCAATGAAGGAAAAATGTGACACTTCTCCTGGTGATGGAGCAGTCATTTTGTAGTGTGTTTTAGGCTGCCCAACACACAAGAAACAATTGCCAAATTTGTTTCTATTTGGCAATTCATAGTACATTTAATGAAGATGTGATTTTATTAACAGGATAATCTTAACCATGGCTGTATTTTCTGACCTGATTTTTATCACATTGTTCTGTGTTGGAACAGGTGATCAATATTTTACCATCCAAGGGCAGTGGTGATTTGGATGTGCGTCCCAAGACCCCCCAAACAACTTTTAAGTTTAAATTCTCCTCTGTAAGTGGGGTATGTACATGTACATGTAGAGATATATAGTAGGACTGCTGGCATGTTGAAATAGCAAGTATGGATCAGAATTTTGAGATCACTGCTAAACTAAGTTATGGACAAAGTTGAATGAAAGAGTAATATATGTAGCTGATGAGATATTTGGCATACTGCTTTGAGCAAGAGTCATGTTATGGATAAAGTCTTCAATTCCAAGCATGTGGTACATAGATAATTGCATGGTTAATTAATTTAGGCGTGTATATATATATATATATATATATATATATATATATATGCAATCTCCTCAGTATGTGTCTGATATACACACACTGATATAAATATATATATATATATGCGCTTACGTGTGCCGATATATATCATGTTCAAAACTAGATGTACATGTATAAATATATATAGGCTTATATATGTGGGTGCAAAAGCAGATGAGCACCATTTTTGAAGTGGGTATACATGATCATGCACAAACCCAATGTGAGAAAACAGACATAATAGTTACAGATCAATGTCAAACCAGCTTGAATGTACATGTTAGGGAAAGGTGCGCACCTTTCCACAGATTTGCCCAAGCCCTAGCTCCGCAACCAGCATAAATTTGTGACTACAGTATCATTTCCAATGATTAGCAACAAATTAACAACTCTCAAATTAGGTCCATATATTATTGAGAGTTGAAACATGTTGAAAAAATGTAGAACCAGTTCAATAATATAAGGATTTTGGCCTGGAACAAGAATTGAAAAATGTAGAACCAATTTTATGAGCATCGGCTTTGTATTTTTTTTGGGGAAAAAAGTTCCGCCTTAAAATTCTTACCAAGCGCCGATAACCCCATGGGGTGGTTATCGATCTTCGAAGTCGACTGCGGCGATATGAGTGAACGTCGTTAATTGGCTTCTTGGTGCGCGTCGAAACCTCTCAGCGTTCACGGCGAGCAAGCAAATGCGGGTAAGTGGTCTGGGCGAGGTCCTAACCTCGGCGGTTTGGGAGAACGCCATAAAAAAACATCTGCATCAATGCGGCGGTTTTATATCACCGCTAGTCTCTTCGGCGAACCTGAAATCGTCGAACGTAGAAAATCTCTTCTCGACAACAAGAAAGGTCGCAGGGAGATTATTGATTTATCGGCGATTCCATCGAGTTGGAGTTAAATCTTTTGCGATAGTTACCGATGTTGGCTTTCTCGGCATGGAGATCGACGGGAATCAATAGACTTCTTCGGCGGATCCATTGCGGCGAAAAACAGAGCAGATGTGACGCTCTCTTACTGGCGTTTGACCTGCGATGTAAAAGCCGTGGGTTAAACTTTATTGCCACGGTTTTGAGCTATATTGGGGCAAATTTTTGTCGCCGCAAAAACTGGTATTTTTTGTAGTGATAGTAGGGGTGGGCAACGGGACCCCGCATCCTGATGTAGAGGGCAAGTAGCACTCCGAACTCCTAGTTTCTGTATAACGATCTGGAACAATTTTTTACAAATTTTACACTTGCTAATAATAAATCGTTTCTAGTCATTGTTTTACAAAAGGTTGTTATCTGTATTTGTTGTTTGTCCTTCATCCAAAGTTTCTATTTTTATCTTTGGTGGAAGTGTTTATGTTATTATATAGCAGTGCTGTAAGTTGTGCTTTCTTTTTTTATTTTGTTACTGTGTCTTATTTGCTTTTTTTTTTAAATTGTTTTTGTTAGATGAACACTGCCATTGCCATTGAGGATGCGAGAAGGGAGGTGAAAATATTGAGAGCATTGACTGGGCATAACAATCTCGTACAGTTCAATAATGCGTATTAAGACCATGACAATGTGTATATAGTAATGGAGTAATCTCTGACTGCAGGCTCTGACTGCAAGCTTTTCATTGAATTTGATGCTGCTATTAATGTTTTGTTATGTTTTTCAAAATATCTTCTGAGCATTTGCTTTCTACTGGGAGGACTCATCAACAATTAACAATTGCTTATCTGAAGTGTTATTTTAATGAGCCCTGATGGATTGATTAGATTTCTCTTTATTGGATTCTTATTAGAATTTTTTTTTTTTTTAACATGTTGGCATAATTTTATATATCTTTTTAAAATTGTTATGAGTATAAATTTGAATTTTCAGGGTTCATATATTTTTTTTTTAACATATATTAGACCATTTCTTTCAATTTTATTTGTTCTCAGTATCATTTTCTCGCTTTTACAATTTTTTTTTTGAAATTTTTAAACATTTATCACAAATAGTAACTCCCGAAAAAATACTTTTTTTTTTTTAAAAAATGATTATATCTCGTGATAAGATTTTTTTCATAAATAAGAATTTATGATGAAATGTCTTGCTGGAAATATCATTTGCCACGAAATCATTTTTCGAAAATATTTTTTTCTCACGATTTACTACCATAGGCTATCATATTTTCTATACTAAAATAATTTTTGTTCCCACAACTAATCTTGTGGAAAATTATAGGCATTTCCCATGAGTTGAGCTTTTCGTGGAAAAAACTACAAGAAAATAAGATTTTTGGCACGACAATAATTTTTCAGAAAAAAGGATAAAAATCGCCGTAATTGACTATTCCTCACGATTTTCTATTGCTCCCAAATCGTGGAAAAAAATCAATCTTAATTGAGAATTTGCTACGAGAAAAATAAACAAGCCGCAAGTAATCTAATTTTGTGAAGATTTATTTAGCTGGAAAAAATCTCAAAATTTCGTCCACAAGAATGTTAACCATGGTTAATCGTTGCCGGAATAAGTATTTGCGGCGATATATACCCTCGGGAAATAATTATATGCGGTGAAAAATTATCGCCGGGAAAAGACCCGATGCAAAAATATTTATTTCCGGTGAGTTTTTATAGCCAGAAAAGGTCCCTAGCAAGATAAAAAAAAAAAAAAAAATGCACTAAACAGGATAAATAAACTAGAATAGATTCACTAAGGGCCCGTTTGGAACTTGAAAGATACTGAGATCAACTCAGTTCAGTTTAATTTTAAGCTGAATTTAACATCCAAACACCTAACTCACAAATCACTAAACATCATTCAACTCAAAACCTCTTTATACTCAGGATTCACAATTTTTTTCAATTTTTTATAAATACATCTAAATTCATCTTAACATCCAAACGCATTTAAACTCATCTTAGGTAGGCTCTACAAAACTCACTTCACCATCTCAACTCACTACCATTTATAAAACATTCATCTCATCTCAACTTAACTCGATATCTAAACGGGGCCTAAGAAGCGAAAAATGAAACATAGGTCGCATCTTGTTACAGAAATTAAATTTGGCGAATTAAGCACAATATTAAATCCTTCACTTTAATATATATTTTTTTTTATAAGTAATGAAAATTTATATTCATAAGAATTTTTTGTAAGTAATGAGGCATACCGATGAAGCAAAATAATTACAGAATGCAAAAAATTAAAAATCACATGTTTACTAACTAGAGGGTTTTATTAACACAATTATCATAGCTAATACTGTAAACATCAATTTTCTCCAATTAATCAATAAACACTTACAAGTATTTCAGAAGAAATATATGTATGAGATCTGGTTTCATTTCCTGCAACCAGTTAAAAATGTACAAAAACTAACCGTATCAATCAAAACTTAAGCATATTACTTCAATGAAATTATTATTTTTTAAAGTAAAACATTTCAATGGAAAAATATTGAGAGACCAAGTGCTGAAATTACTTGATATAAATTATTACACGTGAAATGTAAAGAGAGATCAACTGCAGCTAAATCTACGCCCAAACACCTCTTTGAAAACAACTGTAGCTAAATCATTAATCTGAAAAGAAAAATCATTTCATCTGAAAAGAAATGTTAGAAAAGCCAGTGAAATCAAGAAAAACAAACCCCCCCCCCCCCCCCCCCCCCCCCCCCCCCCCCCAATCGATGGATTTACATTTTAAAAAATATGACATCAAAGTCGAAATGAACATTTCTAAAGGAAAGATCACAGAGGAGAGAATAGAAACATCAAAGGTGTATATGTAACTAAGAATATAGAATAAGTTGAGAATATATAAGAGCTTCTGGCCTCTTTCTAATTTGAAAATGAAAAGGAGTATTCACAGAAAAATGTAAGTAAGTTGGTTTAGACTTCCTATAAAGATAAATAAGGAATAAATGCTAGGAAACAAAATAGGAGTGACCTTCCCTGGTATGTGATAGATGATCTTGGATATGCAAGGAAAACATATATTCCAGCAAGTTCCATCAGACATTTACATACTGAAAAAGCTTAAGAGGTCAGAGACAAGGAGGAAGAGTCTTGGCAAGACATTTCATCAATCAACTTCGAAGAATACAAACTTAAAAGGTGCTACAAACTTAACATGTAAAAGCAAGAGCCATGGTTGAGTTAGGAGTTTGGCTTACATTGACAACAAGATTCTCTAACAAAACTATGGTAATCACTAACGTGTGAAACATCTAGTAAATTGCAAAAGCAACAAACTTCACGCTTATAGGAATTTTGTCAAACACATAGCAGAAACGGCGTAAGAACATGTAAATATGGGAAGGAATAGCCATGAAAACAAACTTCACGCTTAAATCAATTCTGAGCCCAATTAGTGAGCCCAACAGAAATAAAAAACGATACGAGTTCCTCAAAACTACAAATTAAACGAGTTCAACTCAATCTCAGTCATAGATTCACATCTGCACATGCAAATCCACTTCTGCAAAAATAAGAGTCAGCAAGGGAAAGTACATATAACAGTCCAATAAATGTACCAAGGCATCCCTCACCAAAGACCTCCTAATTAGGAGAAACTCCCAGATTGTTAAAAATTGCAAAATCTAAAAAGCTATTCAACAAATTGGTAATATTTTTTATAATAAAAAATTGGTAAAATATGATAAAAGATAAAGCCGGTGACATCATTTAAGAGCAAAAATGATGAAAGAAAGGCTTCCTATGAGACTAATGTGAAAGTTGCCTCCCTAAAATTCATGAACATGTTTCAGACACTAAGCAATACAAGTGTGCATGTGTATATATACCTTTAGTCCGCCAGTTGGTGACATTGTCATATCTTGCAGCTTCCATCCAACTTCAATAGATGACTAAACTAAGCTGTATATGTAAAAGAAAAAGTTCAAGAGAAAAGACATTCCAAAGATGTACGTTAGCCACCACAACCAAGTAAATATAAAAGCAAAAAACAACACTTCAAGTGTCCTTGAACCTAAGACCTCCCCCACACAAATATGAATAAAATCACTGTCAAGTGTATTTGATATTTGTTCAGCATATAGATTATGTATCGAGTATGCAATATACGTGCAATTGAACCAACAAAGGTGTAACCCACTCAAAACCAATATATATTAAAAAAAAAAAAAGGAAAAATGCAAAAAATTAAGCATTAAAGCCCCATCAAGAAATTAAAATTGATATATAGAAGACAAATAGGTGGGAAACAACCAATATGTCACTGCTAGCCGAAAAAGAATTAATGGTAACATGATGCGTCCACCAAAACAATGACATAAGGACATAAAAACAATGGCATGAAAGTAATCCACTTTCAAAAGCAAAGTCGTGAAATAAGATTATGGACTGATTTATAAAGATAAGGATAACTTGAATAAGTATGTTCTCCTATAGAAAAGAAGAAAAGTGGCAAGGTTAAGCATGTTTTCAAATAATAAAAACGAAGGAAACCATTCAAAATTTAGAAAACCCTATCTTGTACATATGCATGCATATGTGTGTATGCATACATAGATAGAAAAATAGATAGATAGTGTTGTGAAATGTTATGCAAAACACACACACACCAATGATGACAATTAATGAAGTAAAAGCAACACAATCAAGCATACGATACACAATATACATGGTTCGGCGAATTGCCTACATCCACAAAATTGTAGAAATCTTATTAACCAGAGGAGATTACAATCACTCAATCTTAACTCACACTCTCTAGGGCTTTTTGCTCTCTCGCACAATATGCACTCACTAGACAATTGTTCTATCTCAAAATATGCTTGAGACCATCCAACACAAGTCTAATATTACATATATATAGTGAGTGGCGCTGGAAACCCTAATATAGCAAAACTGCGTATTTCGCTCGAGCGGAGTGTCAAGCGGTACTAGAGTGGTACTCTCGAACTTGAGCTTCACTCGAGCGGTATGTCGAGCGACGTCGAACGAACTTTGGCTCAAGCCAACTTTCAGCAAACACTTTTTCAGCTCTAAAACTAGTCTCCACATATACCCCAACAATTTCCCACTTGGAGACTAGGTCTCCACATGCCAGCCACTGTTTCCAGCCAAGCTCTATCATCTTTGCAGCTCACAGCTCTCGTCTTCAAGCAAGAAAACGCACTGAAGTTAAGCCCGACTTCAATTTTCCACATATACCGCCCTTAGTCAGCACATCCACAAGGTGATTCACAACTCCCACTGCACCAAGAGTATCCAGTCTTGAACCGATCTTGGCAACCTTAGTCAACTTTCCCAAGCTTTCATGAGGAACAACAAAGCTGGCTCCCTTTGGCTTCCTCACATGTTTCATGCGATCAAGTCTGTCTTTTTGCACTCTTGTATTTCCCTGTACATCACTGGACCCTAATGTTAAATACAAAGAGTTAGATCTCTTACCATGCGCTAAGACCAGCGCACCCTTAGTGATCTTCCAAGCTCCTCCAGATAATGCTACTGCAAAATTATTGTTATCAAGCTGTCCCACAAAGATCAGGTTTTTCTTCAAATCTGGAACATGTCTGACTTGCTATAAAGTTCACACACTCTTGTTTGGAAGTGTGATGTGCACATCACCCATTCTCACTACGTCCAATACCTCTCCATCAACCGCATACATCTTCCCAAAATTACCAGTAGCATAATACTGCATGATTTCTAAATGTGAGGTGCTATGGAACGAAGGCCCCGAATCCAACACTCAATCATCAATCGGATTGTGCACTACAAGAAGTAAGGCATCATGAATTTCTTCAGTCACTACATTCACAGCATCATCATCAGAACTTTCTTGATTCCTGCAGTTTCTCTTGATGTGGCCCGGCTTACCACAACTTCAGTACGTGATCTGCTACCCAGATCTCGTCTTGCTCTTCCCTATACTCTTGGAGTTTGACCTGTCATATCCTCTGCACCTATTATCAACAATCAGGGCCAATCCAGAACCCGATGACTCACCTGAGTCTCTCCTACGTACCTCTTTAGCAAGTACCATGTCACGTATGTCATCATAGTTCAGTTTTGACTTGCAATTGAACTACTCACAACCATCCTCATGGCCTCCCAACTATTTGGTAGCGATGCTAACAAAATTAATGCTCTAATCTCATCATCAAACTCAATCTCTACAGAAGACAATTGATTTGTGATCGTATTGAATTCATTCAAGTGTTGGGCTACAGACAAACCTTCCGATATCTTCAGATTGAACAATTTCTTCATCAAGTGTACCTTATTGTTCACAGACGGCTTTTCATACATACCTGACAAAGTCACCATGAGATCCACCGTGGTTCTTTCCCTATTGACATTGTGTGCCACTATTCTGGACAAGGTCAATTGAGCAAGCCCTAGAACCTGTCAATCTAACAGGGTCCACTCAGCATCAGTCATGCTCTCAGACTTCTTTCCCAACAATGGAAGGTGGAGCCTCTTCCCATAGAGATAATCTTCGATCTGCATCTTTCAATACCTAAAATTAATGTCGTCAAACTTCTCGATCTCGGGTGCATTCACTTTATCTCTATCCATCATTCTCCTTCAGATCTAACCTTGGCTCTTGATACTAGTTGTTGTGAAATGTTATGCAAAACACACACACACTAACAATGACAAATAAAGTAAAAGCAACACAATCAAGCACACGATGCACAATATACGTGGTTCGACAAATTGTCTACGTCTACAGAGTTGCAGAAATCTTATTAACCAGAGGAGATTACAATCACTCAATCTCAACTCACACTTTCTAGGGTTTTTTATTCTCTCACACAATATACATTCACTAGACAATTGTTCTCTCTCAAAATATGCTTGAGGCCTTCCAACACAAGTCTAATATGACATATATATAGTGAGTGGCACTAGAAACTCTCATCTGGCAAAACTGCGTACTTCGCTCGAGCGAGCATGCCTCGAGCGAATAGCCAAATGAACATTGGCTCGAGCGGAGTGTCAAGCAAGGTCGAGCAAACACTAGGGTTTGTGTCTCGCTCAAGCGGAGTGTCGAGCGGGACTCTCAGACTTGAGCTTCACTCGAGCGATGTGTTGATCAACGTCAAGCGAACTTTGGCTCGAGCCAACTGTCAACAAACACTTTTTTAACTCCAAAACCAGTCTCCACATATACCCCAATAGATAGAGGGAGATAGATGGATGGATAGATCGAGAGAGAAAAATATTTTCCAAAGCAATATATAAAGACAGAATATTAATAAATAAATAGTTTCAATATCTCGAATATCATGAATATCCTCAAGATAACCATAAAAAGGTGATAGGACTACCTTTGCAATAATTACAACAAGGCTAACTTACATAAACATTGGAAGATTATACATAATTGGGTGATAACCAATTATTCGACTATGAAACATTAAAGAATTACTTGCTCCAAATAGAAATTAAAAAAAAAAAACCCTTTAGTCACTCACTTCATCGGGTGGAAGACGAAACAACTATCGATACTAATCTTCACTCCTCAATAATGCTGGAGACTGTAACAGAAAAGCACAATTGAATCACTGGATCATTTATGAGAATCATATGGTGGGAAGAGGAATCTTAGATGGCATTCGGTATCAATTGAAATCATTCATTATCCCTAGCTGTAATATTGGGTCTTTGTGATTTGAGAGATGATAAAGAGAGACACGGGAAAAAACTAAGGCATAAATGAGCTTAGATTGATGGGTGAGAGAATCCCGATTGGAAAGTAAAATAGAACATGAAATCATAATTAGCTCCAAACATTGGAAGGAGATTAGGTTGATGGGAAAGAGAGAGAGAGAGAGAGAGAGAGAGAGAGTGAAAGAGAGAGAGAGAGAGATGGACGGAGAAAGATAAAGAGAGAGACGGACGGAGAAAGATAAAGAGAGAGATGGAGGAGACTTACCAGCTGGGCAAAGAGGCAACGGCGCGACAACAGGTGGACGATGTGAGGAGGGGCAGTGAATTTGTCACAAAGAAGAGAGAGAGAGAGAGTATCGGGGCAAAAGGACTCAAAGTAATGTTGCCGAGAGAAAGGATTGAGATTTATGCCCTTGAGTCGGTAATTTGTGACTTAATATAGAAATAAACTTGTCGCCGCAAAATAGATAATATGTGATTTATGACCCTTTTCAGGCAAAATTATCTGCGACAATAAAAGTCGTCGCAAATTATACGTTTTCCTTCTCTTTTCCAGCAACCTTATTTGCGGCAACAAAAATTTGCTACAAATAATGCCTTTTATGGCGAGTTACTTACATCGCTAGAATCAAAACATGGCTACAGTAATTCTTCACTTTTTGCAACCAAATATGTGTCACAGGAAAGTGTTTAGCCGCAAAAATGGCTTTTTCTTGTAGCGATACTTTATATCACCAATTTTATTCCACGAACATCCCAAGAGTTTTTCCCAAGAAATGGAAGCTTTTTGCCACCACAAGCCGTAGCGGGAAAAAAGAGATATTTGTTGTATTGTTAGAAAAAGAGAATTAGGTGTTGAGGCACATTCTGATGAATGCTTTCCTTAGAGTCGAGCTTCTTGATAGTTTACTCCCAACATACAACGTTTAATGTCGATTCTTGTTAATCTCTTTTTCAACACATACAAAAGGAAATCATCGAATCCAATGTAAAATAGCTAAAGCCGAAAGAGAGAAAAACACAAAATGAATGAGGAAATGTTTCTCTAACTTTTTAGAATAATTTCGAGTGTGTAAATTCATGTATGGAGTCCCTTATAATTTATAGATAATGAAGTGACACTTGTGAAATGTAATTAACAATTTTTCAATTCACAAATTAAAACACATTTAAAACGTTTCTAATTCACCAAAGGTTGCAATGCTTTGTGCAATGGTCCAACGATCAAGCTGGCTTCCTCTCCTAAGTCGTGTGCAATGGTTGAATTCATCATGGTGCCACTTATACTTGGGACCACAAGAGAGATCATTTGTAAGGCCTAGCCACTAAATTATCAACACACGGCCAGTTCGTGCCATTGTGCACATGATATTATATAAATTATACCAAATATGGTTAAAATATTTATTAATCAACTTACTAAAGTATTAATCAACTAAGGTGTGAGAGATAGAGATATAAATTGTCTTTGACAATATTTATTGAGTATATATATATATATATATATAGAGAGAGAGAGAGAGAGAGAGAGATTAACATGACGAACAACAACGAATACTGTAGGATACACTTCATGTACCATCTCCATCATTTTATATCTTATAATTCAAATCAGAATCTCAGTAGATCTTAATCTTACAAGCACTAGTGTCATTATCCATGCCAAATTAATTACTACAATCTTCGATCGAGTGCATGTTTCATGTTGTGGTTTGAATGATCAACCGATTTGAACCTTGTGCAATGTTTAATGGCCCCGATTATTATTTATGGGAAAGATATGATCTGTTATAATTACCTGTTCGAATCATACAATCCAACTAAAAAAGAAATTAAAGAACATATATATATATATATATGCGCTATCTGTGTGAATTAAGTGCTCTAGCTTAAACAGTTTAGGCCTCATGTGAACTACAGTACATGTTAATGTGATCTAATTTCTCTAAACTTATAGTCACTCGAATATATAGGAGTTCGGATAATATAAGGGATGAGAAATTAAACCTATCATAATCGTAAAAAGTAAAAATACACGGCAGATACTGTTAGAAATTAGTTACGTTTAGATGCTGAAGTGATTTCAAATATCTGTAAAAGTAGTAAAAAAATAATAAATAATTTGGTTAGTAAGAATACCTCATTAACCAAACATAGCCTAATGTATTTGAAAATCTTAGATAGCTAGCCGGAGCTAGCTAGATCATGAGTTGGGCTGCATGCCCTTGGCCCCTCCGCGTAGTTAGTCGATCCCTTGGGTGAAGACCTGTGCTGCGCGCAACAATGTTCGGACCAGATTGGTCTGGGAGCGAGTACCTTAATTATATATTCACTCCTTAGATCATCGACAGCCCATATATAAATAGTACAATCTAGCCTAGCTAGCTAGTTACGTACGTACCTACGCTAAATGACCTTGAGTTCAAACAAAAACTTACCTCATAATACGATATGCATGTGGACACATAAAAAGGACAGGGAAGACAGCACAATGTGTTAGTGATCGAAGCTCTGCTCCTGACATCAGTACCAGTAGTACTCAAAGTCATGCTCGGGTTGATAAAATTAAGGCAAAGCCCCCAGGCCGCAAGATCATGCCAGGTCATGGCGCTAATTCCCAATTACATTCTCGTACATGGTTTGGCACTTGGTCAAAACCCTTTTTCCTTAATATCAATTAATATACATGGTTTAATTTGGCACTTGGCCAAAACCCTTTTTCTTTAAAACTCTTTCACAATTAATGAGCATTGAATATCGATCTCAACTCTCAAGGACTAATTACAGAACTAGTTATAAGTACTTTGATAAAGGATAATTAGTCAATTTATTCTTTTTTTTTTTAATCCCACAAAAGAAGTTATCTACAAAGTGATGATAAATTCATTTATATCTTGCAAAAATTTGATGTACGTGCTGGTTTTGTGAACCTAGGTTTTGCGATCAAGCACCAATTTATAGAAACATAAATTAGATGGCTAGCTATGTGCATGATCTTTTTTCAATCTTGCAAGTGGCTTTAATATTTAATGGCGCATCATGTCACAAGTTCACAATATTATGGCTAGCTAGAGAAAGGATTAACGCAATCTTGGCAAAAGATTCTGACCAATAAATGCACTATACATATATACTGCACGTGAAATGTAAGGCATGCAGCGAACTAATTCAGCTAGCTAACTAAGGACCCGGCCATCAAACTTGGACTTCATACAATAAAGTGAAGGCATGCATTTAATGTTTTCAAACAATATAAAGAGCAAATTTCTTTCCCACTACTTGAGAAAGAAGCCTAGACACTCAACATTAATATCCGTATGTATGTGTATGTATGTGTGGCTAGCTAGAGAAAGAAGCCTAGACACTCAACATTAAATGACGTGTATGCATTTAATGTTTTTAAACTATATATCAGCTAGCTACTCATCATCTCAACTTCTATCATCTTTTCATTATCCTATCATGATGTGGCATTAGGTGATTAAAAATTATTTATTATATTTCACTTGTGAATCTATCATCTAATGCCATATTATAATAGGATGATGGGAGGATGATGGGAGTTAAAATGATGAATAGATTTTTTTCATATATATATATATATAATGCATTAAATTAGCTTTATGATAAATTACCTAATTTTTGTCCAAAGTTAAAGCGGCGTTAGGAATCATGGAACTTAGTTATATGATCAACAGATCACTACTAGTAATTTAAAGGGCTTAAATTAAAAGTGATTGCAGACACACACACACACATATATATATATATATATATATATATATATATATATATAACGTACGTGTATCGGTGCATTTTTTTATATATATATTTTTTCTTTCATAAATAGTACATATATATATATATATATCCTACCTAAACTGCTTTTGTAATTAGAGTCAAGACTTTAGACTTTTTTTTTTTTTGACTGTAAGACTTAATTTAGACTTAAAAGGACAAAAAAGGCGCATATATAGATGAATTGGGATAGGAAAATAATACTTTTGGCTGTGCAGCCATGCGCATTAGGTGTACTTGGCTCCTATTGGAAGATAATATTCTTTTATTCTCCCTTTAAAAAAAGAATGTACTAGCTAGAAGCTAACTAGCTAGCCTACTTTATTATATGAACTCTAATAATTGGTAAATGCTTTGAATCTTCATTAGAAAAATAAGAGAAAGGCCGGGAAAGGAGCCGGGGGTGGGCGGCGGAGGCGGTAAAGGTCGAAGTATGCCAATTATACACTTGAAGTTTGGAAAACTATTCTATCATGTATGGAATGTCCAGATCAGAGAGTGGTTAGCCATAATTATTTAATTTAGCACATATATATATATATATATATAAATTCAAATGCAAAACACGTTTAATTAACTTTAGGATTGATCAATAACGTACCATGGTCATGCATGACTAGTATTATATATATAGTCTCGTGGTTCTTTATTATATATAACTTGTTACATGCAAATAATTAAGGTCCTAATGTGAATTAAAATTACTTTTCTTCAGATCGATGCTGATCAATACTTTTCAATGCTTTTGGTATCGATCCAAGCGACTTCATCAGTACCCCATCATGTTTGCATGGAAAATAATAGGCAAGTCGACATTGACGTCTCTAACTTGCTTCGCTTTTGCATCATAAATTAACCAATACTACTTAAAGCTAGCTAGCTGTTTTGTAGCCATCAAACAACAGCTTTATAGTACTAGAAATAAAGCATCTGGTCCCTGCATAGCATGATCACTCTCAGTTTTAATCACTGAGAAAGACCGCAACAAAAATGAAAAAGGCGGAAGAGGAAAAGGAACCAGGAGGGGCGAGAGGGATACGATTCTGAGTTGAAAAGGAATTATTAGGTATATCCCATATATATAAATATATAAAATATAGATAATATTTATATATTGTTTGGCCCAACGCAATCCAGCTAGCTAGCTGCTGCTATACCATCATTAATATCGATCGTGTCCAGTAGTCCAATATTAACCCTACAAAAAGAAAAATATCTTTGGGCCTGGCAAATTAACACATGCATGACCCTGCATGCAAATATTTGGTATGAATTATTGAAGCAAAAAAGCTATAGCTAGGTATAATGTTTTGATGATTGAGTGCTAGCTAGCTAGCTGATCTCGCTTTAATGATGATCAGTATCTAGCAGCTAGCTAGCTAGCTAGTACACTTTAATGATAAGGAGATATAATATCCATGCAGCATGCATGATTACGTACACGTACGCATGTCCTATATATAATTGGTAGTCATATAATTTATAAGCTCATCACTCCATCATTTTCAGATCGATGATCATCTACTTTCTCTATTTTTTAGGTGAAATGTAAAGAAAGTAGAAACTTGATCATTATATAGACTATATATTATATATTGCTAATTAACGATCATCATAATCTATCAACTACTTGCTGGAAAGAAGGAAAAAAAAGGCGTAAACGACGTTGCAGGCATGTCTGATATATCTATGTATAGACGTTGGAGACTGGTAACTACGGCCTAGCTAGCTAATCAAGAAACTCCTTAATTAATTAATTAAATTAGTACTAGGCAATAGCTAGGATTTCGTTTTAAATGGAGTAGCATATGTTCCTGGTTTGAAAGAGTCCGTGACCAACCAAGTACCAACACATATATACATGACACAACTCTTTTATGAATTAAGTTTTAATAATTTGCTGAAGAATTTTATTAATTATAAGTCGATCGATTTGTCATATTTAGAAATTGGGACCTCTAAAAGTATTGTTGCAAAAGATCTTTCATGCCATGCATGTGGAATCATTTGTCTTAGAGATCAAAACGTGGCAAATGATTTTTCATAGAGAAAAAAACAAAATTGCAAAATGGAATCATATGATTTATTGATCAATCATGTACGCATAATTCCCACGTTATATATGTGTGTGTGTGTGTGAATGCATGACTAAATTGGCCTTAAAGTATACATAGTGATATATAGATCTCTTTCCTATTCCATTTGGATATAAGAAGTGTTTCATTTATCTCAGTTTATCTCATCACATTATTACAACTTTTCTAAATTTTCACACAAAATATAATAAACAATTCAACTTTTTCAAATCTCGAAATAATAATAATAATAATATTAAAAAATAATATTATAATAATATTTTATTTAACTTTTAACTTTCATTTCAATTCACCTCATCTCAACTCAGCTCGCTATTCAAAAGTCACCTAAATTGCTTTTGAGACCAACGCTTTTCCAATTCAAGTTTGGCACTTCTTTCTGCATATAATATTCATTCACTATCTCTTTTTAATTCACTGCTTTTGCATCCAATGCTCACCATGTCCTGTAACCATCAGAGTCAATATTGATCAATAGCTAGAAAGCAATTTACTTTCGCTATTTTTCTTGGAATGACGGACCGTCCATATTGCATATTGATTGGATGCAACAGTCCGTCGTTATTTCGTATTCAGGTGTTTTCTTTTTAGAAAGGTGGTCTCCGACTTAGTTAGGCGGCATTTAAAGCTAGCTGGTCATCATGTTTTGTGTACTGTTAATCAATCACAAAAGGGCATCCAGTTTTTTTGCAAGAATATACTTAATTCTAAAAAAATTAAGTGACCTGTAATTATATATATATATATATATAAATCTAGCTTAAATCCCCAAGACTCATGTATATATACAAATTATGCAGCTATATTTACAAGTTTGGTTTGACACTAGCACACGCCGGCCGGCCACTTATTATGTGGAACTCCTTTTAGTTATAAAAGAAAAAAAAATCAAAATACTATATATATATATATATATATTAGATGATGTGAGACATCGATCTTTACATGATCCTCCACTTCCTCGGTATGTCTTGATATATCAAAATATAAGCTTGTGGAATAGATCATCTTTACATGATCATGCATGCATGCAGGTTGGAGCCAGCAACTCAGATCATGATTCTTTTGTGGTCGAGTCACTATCAATATGCATGGAGACAAATTAAATACATATGCACATGAATGATTAGTGGCATTTTAGGTTTAATCCTAATTTGTCTGCTCACGCGTGCTGCAGCCGCTGAAATTGCATGATAACGATGTAATCGTAGATTAGACTCATTTCGTTCGTTGTTTTAATTTGGAAGAAAAAAGCTGTAAGGTCTATATATATATATATATATATATATATGAAGAGTAATAAAACTGAAATTTGCAAGTTAACATATATATAACTTCACATGAATTAAAATGCTTAATTTGCAATTTTTGGCATGTCACGTAAATTAGTCACGTAAATGTATAAATAATTTTTATTTTTATTTTTTTATAATTTTATTTGGCGAAAACCTAACAGTAGTACTACTACTTCTTTCCTTGGAATTCTTTGAAATTAGATTTTATAAGTAAAAAATGTTTTTCGGTGCTATATAAGTATATATTAATCTTAGACGTACGTTAATCATGTGGGTTGGACGTACGGGGTACTCTGGCTAAATTAATAATGTACTGGCAACCAGATGCAGGTTATATATATAGGGCATGCATGATCAGAAATTACAAAAATACTAGAAATCTAGATCGACATGATGATTTATATATCTGCATGATGTACGCATGCAAGCAAAAAATCTTTATAGAAAATATCTATATATATGCATGTTGGAAGTTGGGACAACTTCAGGGAGGTATTTTATTACACAATCACTTTAAAAAAAATAATAAATACGATATTCATTTAAAAAAAATTAATTTTTTAACAATGAATCCAATTTTTTTTTAAAATAACTGCACATCATTTATACACTCTACAATTATATCTAACATTACTCATTTAAGTATTCCATCAAATTATGTGGAGGCTGCTGTCATGTATAGGGGAAAGAATCAAAGTGACCAATAATGGGTGCCCCATGATTAGCTAACGGACCCACCATCAACTAGCTAGTCTGTTACCCTCTCTCATGTAGCTAGACATATATGCTCCATATGTATCAATGAAACTAAAGAGCATTGCTGGGTGCAGAATGATATCATCAATCCCGTATATAGGTCCCAATATCTCCAAGGTGTTTGGTCTGATCTCTTTTCATATTCCAGTTGACAATAGTTAATGAATCAGACTCCGAGAGTTCTACATGATATTCCACTATTTTTTAAAAATAGTGCATGATATTTGCACAATTTATAACTATATATAGCATTACTTATATATATATATATATCAAATGTCCAAAACAACAGTAGCTACTTAGCTCATATTAAAAATTAGTCTAGTTTATTACTTAAGTTTTGGGGATTGAATAGTACTTTAGAGCTCCTCGCCTCCTCCCATTCAAAAAAGTTGAATAAAGAGGGGACTTTTTTTAAGAAAATAAAAAAGTGAAGATAAAGCTTAATTTTAGCTTTATAAATTATAACGTACAGGTCATGTACTAATTAACTCATATAATTGAGCGTCCATAACTTGACACGACACGAACACAATACTTAAACATGAATTGTCACCCTTAAGTACTAGCAAATATTGGACCTACCTTCTTAAAAAAATGGGCTTATCTTCTTCTCAAAAGCCTCTAAAATCGCTCCTGAATAGCCTAAAGGGTTATGCTTGATTGACCATTTAGAATTAAAAAGTCTCCAAGCATTTTAAAGTAATCTTGAGTGCTTCACCTTCATGTAAAGAAGGGTTAAATGGGCGGACAAAGGGAATCAAGAACTTATCTTTACTTTTAAGAGATCATGCCCCATAAAAAATATATATATAGATTGATGGATTTAAAAGAAGCATCAATAAATTATAATACAAAGAAAAAGATAAAGTAGCGACGATAATATAAATTAACAAAGAGATCAAAAAAGGAAAGATTTGAATGAGTGGCAGGAAGCATGAATTCCTAACCTTCGTTTATTGGTTTAAATTGATTGATCATTCAATTAACAGAGAAATATAAACACATGAATGTGAATTTTATATATAGGATTTAATTCTATTCATGTACGCGAAGGCCAGGTGTCAGATATAAACATGCATTTAACAATATGCATGTATGCATTTAACAATTCCATGAATGTGATCTTTTTGTTTTCTTTTATTTTGTATCATCTAACTCGAACAAGAAATTGAAGCTAGAGGATTTCATGTCAATAAGAAAATAAACTTAAGCATGCATGCAATCACTAATAATTAATAATATATACAGTTTTAGGGTGTGCAAATCCCACGTATTCCATTTGAAAAAAATGATGTCTGTCATCATTAAAAAATTGATTTTTATATACGTCTCAAATTTATCCACTTTTTTCAAAATGAGTATACGAGCAATGGTGGATCTACATATAACTTGAGGGGGGCCATGGCCCCCCCAAAAATTTTTCAAAATTCAAAATAGCCCTTAAATTTTATTCATAATTTCATGTATATAGAAATTGCCCCCCCACCCCCCCCCCCCCCCCCAAAAAAAAAATTATAATTTCCTTATTCCCATATGGTTTCTAAAATTTTGTAAAATTTCAATTTACATAGAAATGTCTCTCTCTAATTGTTTTTCCCCTAGATTTTGTATAATTTCTATATATTATCTATTTTTCAAGGATGTGGCCAGATAACTAAAATTAAATTAAAAATAAGATTAAGAGAAATAATAAACTATTAACATTGACCCCAAAGTTTTTTATTATACAATATTAGGTTTCTTAATATAGAATTTAAAGTGAAAATGCCAGAAAAACTATTTAAAATTGATGATTTATATGAAAAATAGTGGAGATAATTTATCCTCTAAACTTTATTGAGTAAGGAAGAGTTTATTTAAGGTCTTACTTGTAGTACTCTATGTTTAATGTGACACCAAAATAGATAGATTTTATATGAAATTTGATAAACTAGTTTAGATATTAGAATGAAAGATGACATTCTAAAAGATCACTTGATAGTTCATATGAAGAAAATAATTTTTAAATTGTTCATATTTACAAAAATAATAATGGATGAATATTATTTTATGAAATATTGTTGTAAAAAATCTGAAACATATATTAAGTTGTGTTTTTAAAATTTTATTTCTACGTTATTTAGCAGATTATCGAGATTTAATTTTCTATATGCTTTATGATTTTGTAATATTTTTTCATTTTACCTAAACATCTCATACAATAGAAAAGTTGGTTCCCTCAAAAAAAAATTGTTGATTCTGCCACTGTACACGAGACTTACACTTTAAAGTTATAAATTTTATTTTGCATCATTAAAAAATAGATTTGTTCGAGTGGACCTTACATTTATCCACTTCTTTTAAATGAAGTACACGAAATTTACATACTAAGTGTATAAATCGAATTCCTCTGAATGAAGTTGAAAGTTGGAGCTTTTTAAATGATGGTTCAAAATTAAGCACATATCACGAAATGATTTTGATGTTTTTTTACTTTTATTATTATTATTTTTTAAAATTACCTGGTCTCGTTTTTCTTTTATGTTATTAATTATTTGGCTAGCTATTTAGAGAAAATGTGGACACCGGAAGAGCTAGCGACGTACGTAGATGATGTACGTAAAGCGCGCATTGAAAGAAGGAGGGTAGTGATAGGTTACTATTTATCTACTGCTCATTTATTATTTATAATATTTTTATTTTTTTATTATTTTATTTGAATTTTTTTTAACATTCTTAATCATTAAGAAAAAAATTAAAAAAATATATAAGTTTACTAATAATATTTTTTTATTATTAAGAAAAAAATTAAAAATTAAAAAAAATAAATATAAAAAAATAGTAAATGAATAGTATTACTTTTCTACGAAGAAATACGCATGTTGTTCTTAAGCGCGACAACTAGTTTTTTGGAACTTCTGCATGGGTACCGGTGATCAATAGACACCACTAACAGAACCTTTTGGTGGCCCCCTTCGTATTAAAGCTACTTGTTATCTTCACCACACAAGTCCCGATGGGAGAACCCATTTTCTTTTTGTTAACCATTCTGATCGATCTTAATTAATCACGTGCGATAATGGTAGCTCGCTGCTCTTCCATTTGTATATATAGACTCTATCTAGTATTTGCTTTGCTCAGCCAGTCCTTGCTGCTCCAACAAGCTAAGAGTAGTACTAGTCTAGCAGCTAGCTCGGTTTCAGCCCCAAGATCGAAATGGATGAGAAGAAGCCTTATTTGGCCGTGATTCTCATACAAGCAATATATGCAGGCATGTTCTTGCTTTCCAAGGCCGCATTCAATGGTGGTATGAATAATTTCGTATTTGTTTTCTATAGACAAGCTGCGGCAACCATTTTCATAGCTCCTCTCGCCTTGTTCTTTGAGTGGTAATTATAACAACATATATTAATATTAGTACTGATTCGACTTCAATAAGATTCTTCTTCTTCTTCTTCTTCCTCCTCTTCTTCTTCTTCTTCTTCTTCTTCTTCTTCTTTTCTTTTGTAAACTTATTTGAGATCAAAATGGTGAATGACCTTTGTTTATTTTTTATTGCGAACTCCAGGAAAAAGGTGGTTCCCTTGTCATTTGTGACCTTCTGCAAGATTTTTCTTCTCTCTCTATTTGGGTATGCCTCCCTCGTTAATTGTTTCCTTAATTTTGCTTCGAAATGTTGTTAATCTTCATGAGTTTTCAATCTCAGGATCACTTTAAGCCTAGATATCCACGGTATGGCACTTGTTTATACGTCAGCAACTTTGGCTGCTGCAACTACAAACTGCCTTCCTGTCATAACTTTCTTCTTGGCTGTATTACTCAGGTAGATCAGTTGATCTCTCTCTCTCTCTCTCTCTCTCTCACTCTTTATATATATATATATATATATATATATACACACACACACACACACACACACACACACACACACACACACACACATATTCAAATTACTTTCCAATCTATATTTGTCTTCTTTAACGTCTAGACCCAAGTCTTATTTGATAGGAAAATTAAGAAAAAGTATTAAACCATCAAGTGTTTGTAAGACAAACCTCATGACATTACGAAATTAAAACAACTTTAGTACTGTATTAACTCGATCGGGAGTCTGTGTACGTAGTGGTTCTCTGACTAATATATATGCAAGTTTTAGTCTTAATTTGGAGATCAGAGCTGCTTTGAGGTAAGGTCATGATCTGCAGGAATTAATATGGCATATATAGCTATATACAAACTGCATGTAGTACTTGTTGGGAGATAAAAATTGTAGTCTCATGAGAACAATGGAATTAAATATCAATCGATTGGCTTAATTAAGGGATATTTCTGGGTGCGGTACCCAATATTAGATCTTTTTTTTTTTTTTTTTTTTTTTTTAAAGAGGACGGCACTTCCAGAATTTTATTAAAAACCCTCGTAGAGAAAAATCCCAAACAAATAAAATACTGAACAACGTAAAAAAAAAAATCAAAACAAAACACAAAAGCGATCTATAGCCTAATACTTGGCAAACCAAGAAAATCCAACCGTAGCAAATCCCGAACACGGCGAGGCAAATCACCAGAGCCAATGTATGTACAATTTTTCCCCTCTTCTTCCTGTATTGCCAGAGAATCCACTACCTTATTACCCTCTCTAAACTGATGTGAAACCGTGTAATGCATACCATGAATCCAATATTACATCTTATAGCTAGTTAGCTTGGGAGATTTTTGTCTAATTTCAAGCAATGAATTATTTGTGAATTAGGTATATATAAGTTTAACCAGCTTAATTACTAATTAATCAAACTAAAATCTTGGGGTTTAAAGCGGCCTCTGACAAAGATATATATGATCTGCATGCTTCTCTGTTCGTCACGACTCAACGATGGATGGATGGTTGCCTAGCTAGCTAGCTAGCTTTGTCGCCGATGGAGTACTGAGATGATAATCGTGTTGTCTCCTCCTTTGACATATCATGAGTACGTACTTAAACATCTTAATTAAGATAGATATATATATATATATATATATATAAGAAAAAGAGGGAAAAAAATATTGGCTCTAGTGATATATGTCTTAATTAATTGATCTTTTGTTGCTAAGATTCGGTTCTCTAGAATATTCTCCTGCCATTAATTAGGATCACATGATTGACAGAATAATTAATACTTAATTATATCATGTTCTGTCCAACAATTCGATTCCAAATTAACTTCTTGATTATATTTAATTTCAAATTAAGGAGAATATAATATATATATATATGAACTAGTACTAGCTAGGTGCATAAAATAATTATGTCATGTACTAATTGTCACGAATGTTTGTTGACAAGTACTTAAATATTATATGGAAGTAGATGTAATTAATTTGTGACATGCAGGAAGGAGGTGTTGAAGTTGAGGACAGCCGCGGGGGTTGCAAAGCTTTTAGGCATACTGGTTTGCATGGCCGGTGCAGCCATCCTTGCCTTATACAGGGGGCCGCAGTTCAACCTCTTGGGCCATCATCATCACCTCTTTGGTCTGCCTAAAACCCAAGAATCTTATGTCCATGATCTTTCTTCTAGCAAAACGTGGTTAAAGGGTTGCTTCCTCTTCCTTGTTTCCACCACCTTGTGGGGTTTGTGGCTTGTTTTGCAGGTATATATATATATATTTGATATATATATATATATATGAATATCTTTCTATTGTGGGTGAGGCCATATATATATAGGAATATTGTGGAGGGTGTCGAAGATACTTGGCATGCAATGCCAATAGTGCACATGGAATATTGGCAATGGCCCCCGATTTGGTGGAGACTTCCTTTTTAATAAGTATAGATTACGTTTAGGTGTGTGAGTGCTTAATTAATAGTGAGATTTATGTACATTTTCTGATCTGGGATGTATATTGCATGCAGGCGCCGGTTATGAAAAGCTACCCTCCAAAGCTTCTCTTCACGACTCTTCAGTGTCTTTTCAGCTCCATTCAGTCATTTGCCATTGCCATTGCTTTCGAAAGAGACCCTGATCAATGGAAGCTGGGCTGGAATGTCAGGCTTGTAGCCGTCGCCTACTGCGTAACTTTCCACTGCCTCTACTTAATTTGTTCAATAATATTGATTGCGATTAAAGAAATCCAACGTCGATAGAATATATACCTTTTAGGAATTAAAAACAATGATCCTGGCCAGCAGGATCGATCGAGTTTCATTTTTATTCAAATTAAGACACGACTTCATCTAAACTAGCTAGTGGCCATGCATTTTCTGGCTGCAGGGAATAGTGGTAACTGGCGTTACATACTACTTGCAAGCATGCGTTATTGAGATGAAGGGGCCGGTTTTTCTTGCCATGTCTACACCTTTGGCCCTGATAATTACAATGCTTTCTTCTGCAATTCTCTTAGGCGAGATCATTAGCCTGGGAAGGTAAATTATTAATTACTTATTCTTCAATTTCCCATTCATTGCATTATTAATTATTATTATTATTTTATTTTATTTGCAAAATATTAAATGCGCTCTCTTCTTGTCATGTGTATATTTAGTGTTTTAGGTGGGATCTTGTTGGTTGGAGGGCTATACAGCGTTCTGTGGGGGAAGGGTAGAGAACAAAAAATGAATGAGGGGAGTAGCTTAACGGCTGAAGTTGATCACATTAAGGAATGCTCAGAATTGAAAGAAGCAGCAGCAGCAATATCCAAAAGTCCACCACCCTTATTAATTGTATAACACATAATACAGCAACGACCACGATCGATCATGAATTCTTTTAAAGAGAAGTGTTTTAGCTGCAAGTTAATGATTGCATAAAAGTAAATTCATAAATTAGTATAGCTTGATGTTATATGTACGTTAGATTATAAAACTATTTTTATTGTAAAATATATCTAACGTATCATATAAAGTTATATCAGTTTATGAGTTTATTTTTGTGAAATTGTTTTTAATCATATGTAACAGTACTTCCTTCTCTTCTTTAGAAGATCTATCTTCTTAATTGGCGACAATATTTTTGGCCTAGCTGGTACCTGCCCTACCTGGCCCGTAGGTTAGATCAAGAATATTGTTTCCAAATATCATGTATTATATATTGATAAACGTCTATACATATATATAGATACACACACATGTATATGTTAGTGTGGAATTGCACAAAGGATAAACGCGTCAATCCCCTTGTTATAATCTGTAATATACGAGGAAATTAGAATTAGAAAGTACTCTTTCCTCTTTTGGAACTTTATATATGAAATTAGCGGAATAATAAAGACAGTATGACCTTTTTTACAATAAATAATGATAAGATGATCACACACCAAACCGAGATCAGAACAACAATGAAAGTGGCTGCAAATAATGATGCATTACTACACACATGCATGCATGACTAGTTCAAGACACCCCTCCAAAACTTTTCATGTCCTTGATAGAGAAGGGTGGTTAAAAACTTGCGTCTTAAGGGCTAGTTTAGAAGGTGAGACGAGATGAGAATTTTGAGATTTTGGCGAGTAGTATGAAGATGATATGAGTTGAAATTTTGGATTGTTTAAAAAAAAAAATCGTGGGTCCCATAGTAAGATGTGTTTGGAAGTAAAGTTGAGATGATATTTTTCTCTTTTTGGAAGAAGAAAACTTGGTGGGTCCCACCGTCTGTGCATTTATGGCCTGTGTGGGAAACCAGCCTTTTTCTACTCCTGATTCATCTCTTTCCCCTCAAAACTCTTCAGTTCCTCATTACTCCGCATGCCTTGTGTTTCAAGACTTCAAGAGCTGCAAGACTTGCATTTCAATAGCCGCATCTCCTGTGTTTCAAGATTTCAATCGCCGCATCTCCTATGTTTCAAGAGCCGCATATCCCCACCCCCTCCCTCTCCAGCTGTATCTAAGAACTTTTGCACGGGCTTCATCTTCCCTTTTCGATTTTCATCTTTGCGGCACAACTACCATGTTGACAACCAGGTAAGTTCCCATATTTCTGTTGTCTACTAAACGGAAAAAAAAAAAAAAAAAAAAAAAAAAAAAAAAAAAAAAAGCCCTTTCCTTGATGGGTTTCACATCTCCATTTAATTTTGTGATTGGGTTCGATTTACACTGACAATAGTTGGGATCTGAGTTTTTGTTGAAAGTTGAAGATGCTATTGTTGTACATTTTTTTATTCACGTGTTCATACTTTGTCATTTTCTACTTTTTGTGTTTCCAACTGCAACCATCTGAAGCCCAACTTTTTGGTAATGAAACGTGTGCACTCATAATTTTATGGTTTGAAAATGAAGCATCCTGGTGATTCATCTGCTTTGTATTGGGTTTCGGTTGCTATGGTGGATGATAAATTGTACCTGAACGTAATCTGCCACCATTTTTCAAATTTTAGTCTCACATCATTTTTTTGGACCATTTGCCACTTTTTGAAATATCGTTTTACATGGCACTTCATTACAGTTCATCAATTTTTATTTTCTGATGTATATTTATTTTGGGGGTTTATTGGATTTTCACACGAGGTCTTCATCTTGCGTGTCTACTGTTTTTGTCAAAACATTCCAGTTAAAATGAGATGAATAATACTGGTGGATTAATGCTAAATTATGCATGTCGTGTGTTTTGATCATTACTTATGTGACTGCTTCAACTTTATATAACCACATATATATACTTCTTCCTGCCCATTATAATTTATCCATATATGAAGTGAATCAGTTTACTTGGCCTTCTGTCAATGCATTCTCATATCAATACTCTCATACCCTTGGGTCAAAACAATTGCTGCTGCAAGACCAACGTGCATTAAATATAACCATAGATTTACTGCATATCCAAGACCTTAATTATATTGAAGTATCCAAAACCATTACTATATTGGAGTCTGTAATTCATTTTAGTTTCATTACTGTGTTTGTTTCCATTATTGATCATGTTGCTGAGATGCTATTATAAATAACTCTATTTCATTACTGACCATGTTGTTTGGTTGGGAAAGAGGGTAGGGAGGTTTATGGTAGTATGAGAATATAGTAGCAACTGATGAAATAAATAAATGAACTGAACAGTGACTAACAAAGCCCAGGGTCAAGGCAGTTTTGTGATAAGAAGTGTGGGTGGAATAGCTGCAATTTTTGTTACTCATGTGATATTGTTATAGTTTGGAATGTATATGTTTCTATTATAATCTTCTGAACTCCAGTCACTGAAACCAATCTATATGATGCTGTTACATTTTGCATTTCCATTTATAACATCAACATTATAAATTCCCTGTTCATAATTAATTCTGGAAACATTGTGAGCTTTTGCATAACCATATACTCATCTTGTGATCTATTTCCTGAAGAATTGTTGACATCTTGGATAGATCATGTTGCCACAAATTTTATTATTACTGTAATGCAACAAATGTGGGTAGTACACACGTCAGCTTCTTATGAGCTATCTACCTTTATTCTCTTTGGAAGAAATATGAGAAACTTTACCCTAGCAATTTGTTTACTTTGTGGTTTTTACTTTCTGTGCAAAAATTATGGAAACTAGTAGCAAAGTATCCATAAACTGTCATCATCCTATGAAGGCAAAAAATCTTGTGTTGGGACGAAGACCTCTATGTTATTGTGGCATTCCCTCCAAACTACGAAAGTCGACCAAACCTAACAGTTTTGGGAGTCTTTTTTTGAATTGTCGATATTATAAGGGTCAAAATCAATGTAGATTTTTCCAATGGGTTGATCTTTCAATGTCGCTACTAGTTTGTTGTAAGCGCACCTTAGAATTAGCAGAACAAAGTAATGAAATGATAGCGGTTGAACATGCAAGAATAGAAGATGCTAAGCTTCAATCAATGAAGATGAAGTACAAATGTACCTTGATCACATCTTGGGTTTTATTTATTACATTATTATGTAGTCTTAAAATTTCTAAACTTAATGATAATGTAATCATTTAATGCTATCTTAATCTATCACCAAAGTTTTCTCTTGTATTTATATTTCAATTTTTGTCAAGTGCCTGGGTTGTTCACTGTCGTTACCAACCGAAACCATGTACAAGTTTTTAATTGCACCTGGGTTGTTCATTGTTGTTTCCAAACAAACCATGACAAGAAATATTTTGATGCTTAACTTTAATTATATGTGTATCATTTTTTATTATAATTTTTCTAAGATGCTATTATATGATTTGATGCTATCTAATATGCTTGACCTTACTCTTGTATGATCTGTGCTTGTGGCCTTGCAGATGGAACTGATTCATTTATTCAATTTTATAGTATTTTTACTAATTTTATTTACAAAAAATTAAAAACACAATATAAAAAAATTATACAAACACAAATCCTTCAAAAATACAAAAAACAACATCGATAATATGATTTGTACATGTTGTCATTTTCCTTTAATAAAATGTTATTTCGAACGACCTCAACAGCAACACGATTTTCTAATTTCATTTTTTCCTAACAACATTACTCTACACGTAACTTCATGACCCGTGATTACCTTCTTTGTCATCATTGTCAATTTACATTGATCGCCATGTACGAGGTGGTGGGTTATTTTTCCTTGGTTAAAAAGTTATTTAAAAGGGGAATTTCAACCATTAATTTAAAATTAATTTCTTTCAACGAGAGTCCGTTGAGTAAAGACCAAGTAATTTCTTTAACAAATGAGAACTCATACATAATGTAAAGATCACTGTACATATACCATATTTAAAGCAATCCTTAGAAAACATGCATACCAAACAACATTAATTATTTAAATACTACAAAACCATCAATGATTTTTTCGGCACTACACGTTCATTCTCTAAACCTATGTGCCCACATAGGAATCACAATCTCATCTCTCTATGCTGCCATAGCTCTGGCTGACTCATGGGACATGTCAACCACTTCAAAGGTCTCGCCCACATCCTCGTCCTCAGCCATATTTTCTTCATTAAACTAAAGCCCCAATGCAGCCTGAATGAACTCATCATTCGGTGTCACCATTTTAATAAGGTTGTGCAGTGTACAATATGCGATAACGAGCATCCCTTGCCTGGTAGGGCAATATCGAGACATCGCATTCAATATTTGAAATCAATTTTTTAATAACACGAATGTACGTTTAATAATATTGTGCAGCGATAAATGGCGAAAGTTGAAATAATCTTATAGCCTCGAGATTGATAACCGCTATAATGATCAAATCGATGATACCTCTATCATGGATAGAGTGACATAAACTTCTCAATAAAGGGAAATGCGGAATCAATAAGATAATAATATCCTACACAGATGAAAAAATATATGAAACAACTAAAATTATTTACAGGTACAAAATAGTAATTAATTACCAAATTGTCTAGAATATGTCAAGTTAAATAAAAAATATAAAATTTACCTTGTGGTGGCCATGGAAATTGATTCTGATTTCGACTCAAGGCATCCAAGAATAATTGTGCATCATGGGTTATTCCCTCCCAGCCAGTTTATACATACATGAACTTCATATCAAAGTCACATAAGCACAGCACATTTTGTGCAATTCGACCATGAAGATTTCTATATGCGTTACTCAGTCTAGCTGGTGCAGCAACGTCAACCATGGTACCGTCCATAGCACCAAGACATTTCTACAAAACCATTATCATATAACACACCCCAAACAATATAAATATATTTATATCATGAATAAAAAAGACCAACACAATAACTTTAAAAATCGAAGAGCAAATATAGGAAAGTTCATACCTTAAATCATGGATAATTGTGGGGGTTTCCCCAATGTTTTGAATACCGTACCGGACGCCGTACTGGTCAAGGCACTGGAACGAAATATTTCAGTACCGGTACCGTTTCGGGATAGCATTTCGGGATAACGTTTCGGGATAGTCGATATATGAATAAATTATATATATAAATTATATTCCAAACTAATAGTCTATATATAAATAAATTATATATAAATACATATATATATAAATTATAAATAGTCTAGTCTGAATTAGAGGTTAAAATATAAGCTTGTAGTTTGAAAAAATGAAAAAAAAAAGAAAAAAAAAACACAGGCCGAAATATAGGCCGGTACAGGCCGAAATTCAGGCCGGTAAAACCGGTACGGCCGGAATTTTGGCCGGTATGGAACAGGTATAGTACCTATACCGGCCGGACGGCCGAAACGAAAAATTTCGACCGTACCGGCCGGTACGGTACGAAATTTAAAACACTGGATTTCCCGCAATGTAAGGATGGACCCCATCTATATTTGTATGCCTAATCACAATCCTCTCTAGCTGATCTAATGTCTGCATCACCATCTTTACATGCCGTTTAATAGTCTCGCTAGAATGTTGGAAGCAGTCTCCAATAATGCGTTGACTTTGTGCATGGCTAACGAGAAGGCAAAACATGCCTAATGATTCCTCCACGGACACCCTCTCTATAGGGTCCATAATTAATGACTGTCGTAAGAAGTCACAAACATAACGGAAAGCCGTCAATTCCATTTGAAACATTATTTTGCAAGTCCTGGGGTTACCATTCAAAATTACTTGAATATATTGAGCCCCTCGTAGCCCAATATTGTGTTCGAGCATTCGAACTCGACCTCTAGACAATTGTTGTGCCAACCACATCATGTAGACTATGTTCACCTCTTGCATTGTAGCTTCATCTCCACTCGAATGATGTGTGGCGAAAGGGTCGTCCACATCTCTGGTATGAGACCTACTTGAGCATGTATCCTCCATCTCGCTGTTCATCTTCATCGATAGGGCTTCTTCCGAACTACTCTCATTGTCCATTATAAATAATGAAATGCTTATGCGTAAAAAATAAAAAATAAAAAGATTTATTTTGAATATTACAAACTCATGTTTATACATAATATTGAGGTGGAAACATTTTGGAATAAACCGAAATGCATAATCACAATATTTTAGTAAAAAAAGAAATGCATAAGGTGAATAATGTCACAAATTCAGAAAACAATATTAGAATTGCGAAAATGTTAATAGACATGACAAACTCGAATACAATGCATCTCAGAAATCACTAGTTGTTTATGAAATAAAAAAACACAAAAATGAATAAACTGAAACAGACAATATTTAAAGACATGCATAAATGCTTAAAACAAAAAAATGTGCAGAGGTGATTAATGGCAAATTATATTTTATTTTCTGAGTAGTGTTAATGATTTGTGAATTGTTTTGGGCGTTTTTCAAATATCGCCATAAAAGACATGTTTTGTTATAGAGTAACTTGGATAACCTAGATATATTTTGTAATATAAGTAGCTTTATAATCAACAAAATACCACATTAAGGTACCTCAGTTTATGAGTTTAATCTTGTAAAATCTTTTTATGGCTAAATCATTTTTCTTTTTTCAATATATTGTGGGCAACATTAAGTCTACCTATACTATTGTAAACTAAACTTGTGTGATGTCTTGTTAATTTAGATGGATCGAAATCTTATAATAAATTTAATATTAAAATGCAAGGAGAAATATGTTATAAATTAAACTAAGAAGAAACATAAAAAGCAATGGAAAGTTATATTATTACTTATAAATTAATTAAAACACGAAATTAAGGTACACTAGGTCTTCTTTTTGTTTTTGTTTGCGTTGAAGTTGCTTTAAATGTTATTCTCAACCTTATCGTTTTATTCTGGCAGATTGGAACTCACACATGAGTACTCTTAATTACTTATGAAACTCTATAACATGAATCGACCAATGAGGCATTGGGAAGATCTCCATTTTAGTAAACCCTACAGCTTTTCTAGATCCTTGAACTAGTTAATGTTGCCATTGTTGTTAATATGACCATTAATTAAGGTTTATTATTATTTGTGAATAGACCGAATAAATTAGTTCATGATGAAAAGTATGATTAGATCATTTGTATCCTTAATATAGTTTGCCAAAATATAAATTGATTTAAGCTGGTAATATTTTGTTCAATCCCTTGTACTTCCCTGAACATATAGATTCACGATCTCCTAATCTTAAAAATCTTATTTGTATTCATAAAATATATTGATTATGCACATATAAATACATTTTATGATTAAATTTATATTAGTTTTTCTGAGTAAGTATTAATAATTTGTCAAAGTGCAAGGCCAGGGTCGTGGGAATTACTCAATTATCTGTTTTCCCTCTAATTAAGACTAGGTTGCTTTGTTAGACCTATTTGTTTGTGATCTACTAATCACAAACTCAACTCTACAGCAAACCAACTCTACAAACCCATCCATTCCTCATTACATCACAAGAATTTCACAACAGGTCCCTAATGATGTTTTAGTATGATGATTAACTCCATGCAGGAAACAATTCGTGGATGCATCAAGCATATCGACAATATATAGGATCTAAATATTCAATGTTGAATTTCGAGAAAAAAATACCTTAATGCAGGATCTAACTGTCATATTCGGCTTTCTTGCTCCTCCCACAAATCGAGTTGTTGGCTAATTGTGGGATCCTTCCTCCAAGTCAGGATTCTCACAATGTTTGAAGGATAGTTGTGCCGAATAGAGTGTAATTAAGATAACAACAACAATTTTGAGAAAATAACCCATAAACCCTAAGAATTTTTTACAGATTGAAGACAATGGAAGGAAGGAAATAGGACTCGAGATTTTCTTATGCCTACCTTATGATTCGGGGAACAAACCTTCAGGATCCTACTTGGTAGAAGGCGTCTTTAGTTTGGGAAGGGAACATTGAAAGGAAAATAACAAAGGGATGAGGATGATGGTGGGAAGCAACGAGAGAATGAGCAGTATGGGAAACCGCGAGGGAAAAAAATATATGTAAGATTTTTTACAGCGTTTCGTAAAAGATCGCCGTAATAAATCCTCCTTCAAGAAGAAAATGGTTGACGGTATAGATGTCAGTTCCTTGCGACAAAATAATCGCCGTAATAACTACAAATGTTGTCACAACTAATATTCATTGTTCACTCACGCTAGTTCATGTTTGCGCACTATTATTCAACGGCGACTTCGAATCTATTGCAAAAAGAACTTTTTGCATCGTTTTTGTTTTCAACAAATGTAAAAACACTGGAAATGCCAGTTTTGTTGTACTGTCATTGGAAATCATATCTGAACTAATTGTTGAAATACCAGAAACATGCTATAGTATATACCAGAAACAATACTAGTATGCAGTATCCCAATCTCATCTGGAGGCACCTGTAGTGACATTGTCGAGTTAATTTAATTCAATTCAATTCAAGTCTAATTCAATAAGTAAATTGCAATTTCACACATATAGGTTAATCTCCAAATCTCCATACTAATAGCATAATTTCCAAACCAAAATTTTCATATACAAACCAACATTTTCACACACTGGTTTATGGATACCCCCTTTTTGTACATCATAACTAGAACATCATAACTAGATGGGTCATTGATTCAAACAAGTGCAAACAAGTACAGCAAATTTTATTAGCTTTTGCGGCGAGTTAATATGAGTTGTTCTAATTTGCAAGCCCTTGACTCCATTAATTTCTAGCTAATACTATATATGCATCATCCAGAGCTAATACCAAAATGTTTCTAGCAGATACCTATAATTTACAGCTAATATACCTAAATCCTAGAGGAAAAAAGACATGGAGTAAACCCTACAAGAAACGATACATTACCCCTCCCGCAGATGTAAGGACTTCACGTCAGTAGACTGAGGGCTTCGCGTTGGTGGATTGTGTGCTTCACGTTTGTGCACTAGGTGGTGAGAATCTGAGTGTGTCAAACTCGCAGAGAAGAAGAAGAAATCTCAATGCAAAAGAAGAAGAAGTGGAAATCTCACCTGCAGAAGAAGTCAAAATCGCAACCCCTTTTCGAAATCGCAGTGCATAAGGGATTGGGGGCTTCCGTGAGCTTCGGGGAAGGGGTGGGGGTGGGGGTGGGAGGAAGAGGTGGTCGGCGAGGTGGGGTCGTTGGCAACGTGTTAGGGACCCCGGTCTTGTCCTTAAGACTAAGGTCCACAAGCTTGCATTGGTGAAGTTGACAATTGAGTGATCTTGCCAACTTGCTTGGCCTTCCACAAAAGGATGGTGTTTAAGTGATGGAATGATGATGCACTTGGGTAGGCAAATGAGAGGTTTGTATCTGCAACCCATTTCAATTCATTTCAACTCATTTCAACTCATCTCACTACTATTCATTATTATTCATCAACTTTAACTCACAAATCTCACTATCATTCATAACCCATCTCACTACTATTCACAACCCATCTCAACTCATCTTCGAATCCAAACAACACCTAAGTATTTAAGCTAAGGCAAATCAATGTGGGTGGCTAGACTTGTTCTTGAGTGAAATGCCAAGATGATGGAGGCTAGGGTTGAATGGATGAGAAGAGGTTAGGGTTCGGGTTGGAGAGTGACTCCAAGTTGATGGAGTGGGAGTGTTCTAAGAGCTGATTAGGGTTGTTTGATGTAATAGGAATGGCTTGGGGTTTGCCCTTGATGTTTGGGCCACTAGGATGGTGATTAGGGTTGATAAGGTGAAGTGTAGCTAGGGTTTTGTGAGGTGGCTAGGGTGGATTTCGAGATTTGGAAGAGTTGGCTTAGGGTTGGAGTTTAGGATGATGCTAGGGTTTGGGAATGAGATGGAAGAGTGAGGCTAGGGTTTGGAGGCTAAGGTGGGCAGCTTGGGATTGATTTGGTATTAGGAAGATTGGCTAGATTTGGTTGGTTTAAGAGTGGATATGGGAAGTTTGTAAGATGGACGGAATCTTTGAGTGAAGAGGGGAATTTGAATTTGAATTAAGATGACAAGTCAATAGTTGACTTAAAAAGATTGTAGGAAAAGTGATTTAAGGAATTGAAGAGGATTTGCAATTCCTTAAATTAAGGGATTTGAATTTGAATTTGAATTTGAATTTTGAATTTTGAATTTTGAATTTGAATTTGAATATGGTAAGAGTTGTATAGGGCTAGGGTTTGATGGATGGGCGACTTTGGTGTGGTTGGATTTGGAAAGTGGAATGGGCAGCTATGGGGATTTGATTGAGTCAACTAAGGTTCCTAAATTATAGGAACACTAGTATGGCAAGTGTAGTGGGCGGCTAGGTCACTCCTAATATGGCAAGTAGTTGCCGAAATTGAGTGGGACTTGGTAAGAGTTATGTGTTTCGGCTAGGGCATAGTTTGATGAGGTAAACCAATTATGGAAAGTGACAAACTTATGGAATGGATGACAAACAATATGGTGGTCGAGTATGTGGTATGAAATAGATAAAATGAGCAATGGAATGGATGAACACAAAGAATAAATGAAGAACACAATAAACAAGTGATAAATAATCAAGAACAAAGTGAACAAAAGATAGCCAATTCAACTATGATTCACGAATTGCACATAGATGAAATAAACCGCTTTATTGATGAACTTGAAAATAGCAAAGAGAACAATAACTTAGATTCACGAATTGCACCAAGTTGCAAGAACAAGATAGATTGAACCACACTTATTCACGAATTGCAAGGTGTGATCCTCTCTTAAGGGATTCACGTATTGCACCCCAAAGAGCCCAAGTGCTTTGGCACCGAATGGTGATCTCAAGAACAAAATAGTCTACCTACTAGGAAATTTGATAAAAGATGTAAATGCAAAGACTAAGGGTCCTATTTATAAGGATTACAACTTGGAAACCCCCAATAAGTCCCTTGGAAAATAAATAATTAAATAATAAAAAATAACATAGTTGGCATGGGCCAAGTTGACCCATGGTATGCATGAGCCCATGGGTGGGCTAGGCTAGCCCATGGCATGGGTCATGGGCATGGCTAGCATGGCTGTTGGCATGTGGCTGACATGCCCGTGGGGTTGTTTTGGGGCTATCCAGCCTTGTCTCGACATAGCTAGTGACTTGGCCATGGGCCACAACACATGGGTTCATACCATAACGGCTGTGTGCGGCGGAGGCTTGAGGAAGAAGAGGGATTGGGGAGAGAGGGGCTAAGGCGGGACACGGCTGGAGGGAAACATGTTTAAATTTGATTAGCTTTTACGACGAGTTAATATCGCCAAAAAAGCTGAACATATTGCCGCAAAACTGAATAACCAGAAAAGACCATATTTAATTTTATCACTTTTTGCAACGATAACGACGAGCCGCCGCAAAAACTGATAACATCGCCGCAAATACTAATAACCTAGAATTAGAAAAAGTTGGGTACGTAAGTTTATTTGCGGCGATAAATAGTCGCCGGAAAAAACTAATAACCTTGTCGTAAAAACTAATAACTCACGAAAGGAAAGTATTTTTGGTAAGCTTATTTGTAGCAAAGTTTTATCGTTGCAAAAAGTATTTATTTCGTCTCAAAAATATTATTTTTTTACAAAGTTTTACTTGTCAACGTAATCTCGTGGCAAAAGGCTTATTTTTTTTCTCATAAATAATTTTCGTATCATCAGCATAATATTTGCCACAATTGGAAAATGAATTGGTGAAAAAAATCCATATTTATTGTAGTGTTCGTAATTATAATGATTTATAAAAAAAGTGATTTTGTATACTCTAAACCTTTTATTAAGATAAAAGTTGTACCGTACTTATAACTGAGGAAGACTGCACCTGCACAAATCATTTTAGTTCCAAATGACAAGAAATTGCAGGTCATAATTTTATATACTCAGAAAGTTTCACAAAATCTTAATATTTTCATTTTTTTTCATTAAAAAAAAGCTACCGACAAAGTCTATTGATTTTATTTTTTATTTTTTTATTTAATAGTTAAAGAAATATTTTTTAATATTTTTTATTTTTTATTTTTTAAATATTTAAAAAAAATTTAAAAAAATTCAATTTACAATACGGACGATAATCTTTCCAGGTGAGCCAGCATTGTCCATCTAATAATTGGTGGTCCAAAATAATCTGTAGGCCGAACAGTGAACACCATGTCCAAATATCATGAACTGCATGCGTGCTTGTGTGGAATAAAACATTTCAGGGCTCAAAGGACATTGGAATGAGGGTCTACAGTACTGTCGTTAGTGGTGACCCGTGATATAGTTTTGGAAGCTGCCTAGCTACGTGCCAAACGAGGCGTCATGGATTGCAAGCTACCCATCAAATTAACAAGGCCTAACTCACATCAATAAAGTTAATCCAGTTGAAAAACTCTTCATCTGTACTGTTAAATTAGTGACCTTGACATCATAAGTCAAAAGACCTAGCATTGAAAAATGAAAAATGCTAGACTTGAAAAAAAGCAAGACCTAAATCTAAAGTAAAACGGTACCTGCTCTCAGAAAGAGTCGTGTTCGCTTCCTTCACTTTTCGTTCCAAGTCTTTTCGTTCTAGCCCTTCACTAGAAAATCAAATACAGCAACTTGATCCTTCTCTCAGATGGGTTCTGCCATTTTCTTGCTTTTCTCTCTTCTCTCCCTTGTATTTCCTCACTACATTTTTCACGGCCAACCATATATTTTTGTGACTGGAGACGCCAATCTGATCCAAAAGACTTGCAAAAGTACCAAATATTACGACCTTTGCCTGTCGTCTCTCAAATCAGTTCCCACCAGTCTGAGTGCTGATACCAAGGGATTGGCAGTCATCATGGTTGGGGTAGGAATGGCCGATGCCACCGCCACTTCCTCGTACTTGTCCTCTCAGTTGCTTAGCAGTACTAACGATACTATCTTGAAGAAGGTCCTCAAGGAATGCGCAGACAAGTACAGCTATGCCGGGAATGCTCTCCAAGCTTCTGTCCAGGACTTGGCCGCTGAATCTTATGACTATGCTTACATGCACATCACTGCAGCTGCAGACTATCCTAATGCTTGCCACAACGGCTTCAGACGGTATCCGGGACTCATTTATCCCCCAGATCTTGCACGTAGAGAGGAGGGTTTGAAGCATCTTTGTTTTGTAGTTTTGGGAATTATTGATCTGCTTGGCTCGTGATTGCGCCTCCCCGATCTTGTGCTGATTTCTCCCTCACAATCTGTTTTATGTATATATTGTTTTGTGTGTATGTCCTCAGTGATCTTTGTTTTCTCAGCCTGTATATGACAATGATTACCGGTGTGTATGATGCCTTAATCCTTATAATACAGGACATGATATAGCATTTAGGCATTTTGCTTTCTATATATTAAATTTCCTTCGGAGGATATGCCACTAGAAAAATACCCACTTAGGTAGGATCTAGTGCTATAAAAAGTAGATCATGTTCGCCTTTTTTTTTTAATATCAGGATTACGATTATGGTAATTTCCCACTAATGAAAGTGTTCTGGACCCTTTTAAGACCTTGAGCACTAGTGAAAAGACTGCAGAACATGGCTTCCTCCACTATTTTATTCCGAGAAACAATATAATAGAATGTATTGACACAATACTCGATGCAAAATTAATTTAAACACACGATCTTGATAAAGGAGATCATCAGCTGGATTATATTTTGATGATCATCAGCTAGACTGCACGGATGACAGACTTGGAATTTTGTAGAGATCGATTCTGTCGGTGAGCATCATGCTCTGCAGACAAAACAATCTTCTTACCCATAGCTTCGCTTGGAACAAGTTGCTGCCTCTGCAGATATCAACATTCCCTCGGCTCATATCACTACTCGGACTAACAACTTCAGCCATGGTCGTTCCCAAAGCAATCAATCTTCCCGTGGTTCTGGCGGATGTAGTCGTGGCCGTAACAATTCAGCCTCTATTCCTGCCAAGTGCTCTGGCTCTCCAAGGCATTCCTGTCACATTGTCTCAATGTAGGTCACACCTATTGGGATTAGTTGGTCATCGAAGACTAAATTAAAGTGAAATAACAAAAACAAACAAAAGAAAAATCAATAATTACACATGTAGAAAACTAAAATTTAAATGGTTCGGTTTAATGTGAGTCTATGTTCACTGGCAGGGTTGGTTTTAATGAATTTACTATCAATAAATGTGAGTACAAGAGATCAATCACAAAAGTCCTCACTCCCAAAGCCTTAATAGACCCAATGAACTTTGAGATTTCCACAAAAGTAAAACTCTCTCTCTCTCTCTCTCTCTCTCTCTCTCTACTATAAGTGTATGGCTGCTTCAAATGCCAAAAGTGTTCAATACATAGAGAACAATATGTATTTATAGTGAAACGACGCGGAGCACTAAAGCAAAACATTCGCTCGAGCGAGATGTCGAGTGATGCTCGAGTGAATGTTAGGGTTGGCATCTCACTCGAGCTGAGTGTCGAGTGGGTGATGAGAGAACTCACGAGTTGGCATCCTGCTCAAGTTAACTATCAAGCGAGTGTCAAGCGAACTCACGAGTTGTGCCCTCCTCGAGCCAACTATTGAGTAACTGATGAACGAACTCTTGGGTTGAAACTTTGCTCGAGCAGCAGAGACACCGCTGAAATTTGTAGAGGCGCTTTTTCAACAGGATTCAAGCCACCTCTCAACAAATCTCCATCTTGACTTGAATTCCATCAAACCTAACAAAATCCATTAACCAAAGAACCAACCCCCTCCATCAAATCCCCTAAGAGAATCACAGACCCTGAACAACAATCAAGTCCAAACAGAGTTCGTACTTGTATACTTGAACTAACTTTGTCATCATATCTACTGGATTCTTAGTAGTAGCAATCTTCTGAATTTCTAACACACCCTTTGTAACACCTACCGAAGAAAATGATACCTGACATCAATGTGCTTTTTCCTCAGATTATATATTTGGTTTTTGGTCAAATGCATTGCACTCTGGCTATCACAAAATACTGAAATTTCATCTTGTTGTAGTCCCAAATCACTTATCAGACCTTTCAACCAAATGACTTCCTTAACAGCCGCTACTGCTGCCATATATTCTTCTTCTGTAGTTAATAAAGCAACAATAGATTGTAGTGTTGTTTTCCAACTAAGAGCAGAACCACACAAAGTGAAAACATACCTTGTCAATGATCTTCTCTTATCTAAGTCCCCAGCATAATTCGAATCATCATAACTAACAACCCTAGAACTGAAGTTAGTTTCTCTATAAGTAAAATAAAATAAAATAAAAAGCCAAAATTCGAAATCCCTCTCAAATACTTGAGCATCCATTTCACAACCTGCCAATGAGCCTTACCCGTATTAGCTATGTACTTGCTAACAAAACTCACTGCTTATGAAATATATGGATGAGTACAAACAATTGCATACATAATACTGGCAACTTCACTAGAATAAGGAACACTAGCCATGAACTATTCATCTTCGTCTATCTGAGGAGATAGGGATGCTAAAAGTTTAAAATGTGTAGCAAGCGATGTATTTACTAACTTGGAATTAGACATTCTAAATCTCCCAAGAACTTTCCAGTTTTCCAATCTATATGGATCTCCATCCCAAAATCTTCTTTGCAGCACATAAATCTTTCATTTCAAAATTATTATTGAGTTGGGTTTTCAACAAGCTAACATCATATATGTCTTTAGCAACAATAAGCATATCATTAAAATAAAGTAGTAAATAAATGAAAGACACATCAGATAGCTTGTGATAAATGCAATTATCATAGCTATCCCTCAAATAACCATGATCAATCATAAAAGAATCAAAACGTTTATACTACTGCCTCAGTGATTGCTTCAAACCATACAATGATTTCTTCCATCTGTACACATAATCTTCTTTTCCTTCAACAATGAACCCGTCTGACTGATGCATGTAAACAGTTTCTTCAAGCTCACCATGCAAGAACGTTGTTTTAATATCAAGTTGTTGTAGCTCTAGGTCATACAATGCCACCATAGCAAGTAACACCCTGATTGAATTATGTTTCACAACTGGAGAGAAAACTTCATTGAAGTTGATGTCTTCTCTCTAACTGTAGCTCTTTGCAACTAAGTGTGCCTTGTACCTTGCATCTGCATCACCCTGGATTATCTCTTTTCTCTTGAAGATCCATTTGCAACTAACAGTCTTTGTCTTCTTCGGCAACTTAACCAAATCTCAGGTTTGCTTCTTGTGAAGAGACTCAATCTTCTCAATCATTGATGCGCACCACTATGCAGATTCCTTACTCATGACAATTTATAAATTACTAGAAGGCTCCTGACCAACAATTTCTTCTACCGTAGTACGTGCGTACATCATCATATCTGCATGAGCATATTGTTGAGGTTGCCTAATCTGCCTCTTTTGCCTACCAGTAGTTATACTGTAATCTTGCTCTCCTTGTGCGCCACTATCAAAATCAAAATCATGATCATCAGCAATGGCATGATCTTGGGTGTCGCCTGGCACCCCTTGTAAAGCCTCAACCTGCAACTCCACTTTCTTGCCATTACTCTGCTCTTCACCTATAGACATAGTAAACTCATTTTTTGAATTAAGCATGGATTTTTCATCAAATACGACTTCCCTGCTAATTACAAACTTGGGTGATTTAGAATCAGTACACCACAACCTGAATCCTTTCACACTACTGGCATATCCAATAAATATGCACTTTTTTGCCCTTGACTCAAATTTTCCTTCATTAACATGAAAATATGCAGGACAACAAAAAATTTTTAAATTTGAACAATCAGCAGGAATACCAGACCATAACTTATTTGGAGTTTTCAATTCAATAGATGTGACTGGAGAGTGATTAACCAAATAACAAGTTGTGTTGACCGCTTCAGCCCATAAATCTTTAGACAAGCCGGCATTCAAAAAGCATACTGCGGGGTCTCTCTAAGAGAGTCCTATTTTGCTATGGAGTATGTCTAACTGTACAGTACTTGACAATACCTTCATCTTTCAGAATTCATCAAACTCGCCTCTACAAAATTCCATATCATTGTTAGTTTAAAGTCGTTTTACCTTCATGCATGTCTAATTTTCAATCAAAGTCTTCCATTGTATAAAATTAGCAAATACATTGCTCTTTTGTTTTAGAAAATAGACCCAAACCTTTCTTAAGTAATCATCAATAAATATAAGCAAATATTGAGCTCCACTTTTCAATGGAACAGAAGATGGACCCCAAAAATCAAAATGAATATAGTCCATAGTAATTTTAGTTCTATGAACCCCTATAGTAAACTAAACTATGCACTGTTTTCGAACACACGATGTTCACAAAATTCAAGTTTCTCTATCTTCTGATCACATAACAAATCCTGCTTACTCAGAATAGACATTCCATTTTTGCTCATATGACCCAAACATATGTGCCACAAACGGGTAATGTCTGACTCTGGATTATCTAAAACAAACACTGCAACTGCATTTGTCACTATACTATCTTGAAGGAAATAAAGACCATTTTCTTATATCCTTTCATTACAATCATGGAGCCCTTACTGATTCTAATAGCTCCACCTTCACCGATGTACCAAAAATCCAAAGAAGCTAGAGTGCCCAAAGAAATAAGATTTTTCTTCAACTTTGGGATGTGTCAGAAGTTAGACAATGTTTTGACAATCCCATCAAACATCTTAATCTTAACTGAACCAATCCCAACAATTTTACAAGCCATATCATTCCCCATCAGAACGAAATCACCATTGACTGGCTCATACCCTGTGAACCAGTTCCTCTTGGGACAAATGTGAAAATTATAAGCTGAGTCCATGACCCACTTGTCACCAAAATGACTATTAAAGCCCCTAATTGTTAAGATAATATTTGAGCCGTTAGACTTTTCATCAGCAACGCTATCGACAATAGAGGAACTAGTGCCTTCCTCTTTGTTTTTCACTTTAGGACACTCATTTTTGTAATGACCAAACTTATGACAGTAATGACATTTAACATTTTTCTTGTTAAACTTCGACTGTGAACTACCCCTGAATTTACCCATTTTATTCTCTAAACCTCTCTCATTGGATCTAACATTGCTAGAGGAACTAAACCGACAAACCATTGGCTTGATTATTCATGCCCTTCACATTCAATTTAGTTCTCAGTTCCCTAAAATTCAAAACAGATTTCACATCTGCCAAGGAAATAGTGTCTTTACCATACAATATGGAATTCACAAAATTATCAAACGATATGGGCAACGAACACAAAACAATTAAGGCTTGATCTTCTTCTTCAAGATTAATGTCAATATTCCTCAGATCTATAATAATTTTATTAAATTCATCTAAGTATTCAGATAGAGGAGTACCTTCCTTCATCTTGAGTATGTATAATCGTTGCTTCAGATACAAACAGTTGGTGAGAGATTTTTTTCATATAAAAACTCTGAAGTTTAGCCCAAAGACTAGCAACGGTCACCTCATCAGCATCATCCCTCAAAACTGCATCTAATAGTGACAGTAGGATAGCACTATGTGCTTTCTCATCCTCTTCTCTTGACAGTACATGAGAATCATCAGTCACCTTCCCATCCAATACTTTTGACAAACCTTGTTGCCACAAATTAAAGCTGTTCTGACCATCAAATTTCTCCACTTCAAACTTTGTCAAAGCCATCCCTCAAGATCTAGCACAGAGCCTGGCACTTTGATACCAGTTTGTTAGGATTAACTAGTTATCAAAGGTTAAGTTAAAGTGAAATAGTAAAAGCAACCAAAAGAAAGATCAACGATCACATAAATAGAACACCAAGATTTAAGTGGTTCAGCTCAATGTGAGTCTATGTCCACTGGTGGGGTCAATCTCAATGAATTCACTATCAACAAAGGTGGAGTACAAGAGATCAATCACAAAAGTCCTCAATTCCAAAGCCTCAATACACCCAATAAACTTTGAGATTCTCACAAGAGGACAACTCTCTCTCTCTCTCTCTCTCTCTCTCCCTCTCTCTCTCTACGTAAGTGTATGGATGCTTCAAATGCCAAAAGTCTTCAATACTTAGAGAATAGTATGTATTTATAGTGAAACGGTGCGGAGCATTTACAGCAGAACATTCGCTCGAGCAAAGTGTTAAGTGATGCTTGGCATCTCGCTCAAGTCGACTGTCAAGCACGTGGTGAGCGAACTCACTGGTTGTGCCCTGCTCGAGTTGATTGTGGAGCAATTGATGAGCGAACTCACGGGTTGAAGCTTCACTAAAGCGGCAAGGACACCGCTCGAGCGAGAAATCTGTAGATGATGCTCTTTTTCAACAGGATTCAAGCCACCTCTCAACAACACCACATCCAAATATTAGTACCGATTCGATCAAGAATATCAAATTCCATCTATTCCTCAAGCTTATGCTACTAGCACCCAAGCTTTTTTGGATCAGTCATGGTACCTGGATACTAGTGCTACTCATCACATCACTTCTGACTTGGAAATCTGAATCTTCCCATGAAGACTACATTGGTTAGGATCAGGTTTTGGTCAGTGATGGAAAAGGTTTGCATATTCATCATGTTGGCTCTTCTCTTCTCTTTTATTCTTCCAAATCTTTCTTTTTAAATAATGTACTACATCTTCCTCGCAATCAAAAAAGAATCTACTCTCTGTGTATCAATTTGCCAAGGATAAAGTACATTTTGAGTTTCACCCATCTTTCTTTTGTGTTAAGGATCGATTCTTGGGAGCCACCCTGCTCAATGGTAAGAGTAATCAAGGCCTCTATCCCTTACACAATTTTTCAAAGCCCTATAGCCATCCTCAGGTCTTCCTCAGCACTCGGACTTCAATTGATCCATGGCACAACCCTTGGCCATCCTTCCTTATGTGTTGTTGGTTGCATTTTATCCTAGCTTCATTTAGATATTTCTACCAAGCATGTCAATAATGTTTGTAATTCTTGTCAACTTGGCAAGAATCAGAGACTTGAGGTACCTTTAGACTTGATTTTTATGGATGTATAGGGACCTCTCCTCATCTCTTTGTTAATGAAAATCTTTAATTTCTATGTTTCATGGATGATTATTAAAAATACACTTAGTTTTTCCTCTTTCTTCTAAATTGTTGTCTCTACATTGCTTATTAATTTAAAAAATCATGTCGAAAGGTTCTTTGGTCGCTCAATTAAGGCACTTCAATCTGGTAGGGGAGGTGAGTTTCATAAGTTAAATCCTATCCTCACTCCCCTCGGTATCTCTCATTGCCTTTCGTGTCCTCACTTCCATGAACAAAATGGTTCAGCAAAGCACAAACATCAATACTTGGTTGAAACCGGACTCACTTTTCTTCCTGCTGCTTCTATGCCTAAATCATATTAGGATGAGGCATTCTCCACTCCGGCCTATCTCATCAGTAGATTACCATCTCTTGTCAATCACCACAAGTCACCTCTTGGGCTTTTATTTCACAAAATTCCTAACTACAAATTTCTTAAAACATTTGGTTGTGCTTGTTGGCCTTACATTCATCCTTAACAAACATAAAATGGATTTTCGTTCCTCTTGTTATGTTTTCATTGGCTATAGCACTAACCACAAAGGTTACAAGTGCTTAGATCCCTCCACTGGTCATGTTTATATTTCTAAGAATATAATATTTGAAGAATCTATTTTACCCTTTGCAACCACTTCGTCTCTTGCTCTTCCTTCTAACAACAATGTAGGTACTGCTCTGCCTTCTAATTCGCCTCTCACAGGTAGCATCTCCTACTTCAACATCATCTTCTTTAGCATTCTACATCTTCTTCAGCATCGACAACTACTTCTGATCTTGCTCCAATGTCTTCTCATGTGAATCAGCATCCCACGCAGGCTCAGGCCCGAAATCACAATTATCGGCCCAAGTGTTTTCATGATGGTATTGTGGCTCGTCAACCAGCAGCCATTATCACAGTTGGCTCCTCTTCAACCCAAGTTCTCACTAAGCCCACGTTGTTTACCACATAAGTCAAGCATCTGGAGTGGAGTAATTCCATTAATAAAGAATTCGCTACCCTGATGCAAAATGGCACATGGATCCTTGTTTCTCAAAGGCCCAACATGAACTGAGTTTCATTTGGATAGTGAAATGAGATGAAATGTTCTATGAATAGTAGTTAAATAGTTTGTGAATAGTAGTGAAATACCTAAGTTAATATATTTTATGGGGTTTTGGGAAAGAGAACTATTACAGACACAAAGAGATTACACAAAGTTCATTCTTATCTATATTGATGATATTGTTTGTGAGTTTACTTTTATATAATTCTTTTGTGGTTAAAGTATTTTCCTTTAAGAAATGAAAGAAGAAAAGTTGAATAAAAATATTATAAAGTTAAAATATTATTAGAATATAAATTTTAATATTATTTTTGTTTTGGAATTTGAAAATTTTGAATTAACTTTTTGTATTTTGTTTGGAAATTTATAATAATTAGGTAATGATTACATGAAAAAAATTAAAAATTAAAATTGATTTTTTTTTTTGTGGTGTTTGGATATTGAGATGAGATGTGATGACTTGAAAGGACTTTTTTATCCAAATCAGACCTTAGTGGGCTACAAATGAGTTTTTAAAACTAAGAAAATGGCCGATGGGTCACTTGAGTGGTGCAAGGCCAGACTTGTCACCAAAAGTTATCACCAATATGAAGGCCTTAATTATGGTGAAACCTATAGCCCCATGGTCACACCAATTACTATTCAACTCATTTTGTCTCTTGCCATATCTTCCAACTGGGTAATTCGCGAATTGGTCGTAAGAAATGCATTTTTACATGTTATTAAAAATGTCTTCATGGTTCAACTTTTGATATTTAAACACCCATCATTTCCAAATCATGTTTGTCATCTCAAGAAATCCCTATATGGGTTGAAGCAAGCCCCACATGCTTGGTATTCTTAGTTAAGCTCAAAACTTCTGGAATTGGGTTTTATGGGCTCTAAATCTGATACATCCCTATTTATCTACAGTCACCCCAATATACATGCTTATCTATATTGACGATATCATCATTACTAGCCCAGATCGTGCACTTATTATCCATCTCGTCACGATTCTTTAGGCTACATTTTCCCTCAAGGACCTTGGGCCCTTGCATTACTTTCTCAGTGTGGAAGTTCACTTCACGGATGTAGGACTTTTTCTTTCCCTACAATGGTACGTGCTTGACCTCCTCAAGAAGGCAAACATGCATCTTGCCAAACCGATCTCTTCGCCTATGGTGTCAACCCTTGCTCTGTCACAGTTCCATGGTGATCCTTTCTTTAACCCTATGCTATACAAAAGTATTGTTGGCTCCCTACAATACTAGAGCTTCACTCAGCTGGATATTGCATTTAGCGTGAGTAAGGTATGCCAATTCATGCATAGCCCAATGATTGAACACTAGAGTGCCGTGAAATGAATACTTCGTTACCTTTGGCTCACTACCTATCACGATCTTTTCCTTCAAAAGTCTACTTCTCATCAACTTTAGACCTTTTCAGACTCCGATTGGGTTGGATGTCTGGACAATCGGCCCTCTACTACCACCTACTATATCTTTTATGGTCCCAACCTCATTTCATGGAGCTCACCTAAACAGAAAACGGTCTCTGGTCTAGCACTTAAGCTGAGTACCAAGTTATCGCCAACACCATTACGAAACTCATTTGGATTCAATCGCTCCTCAGCTAACTAGGTCTCAAGTTATCTCAATCACCATCACTTTGGTGTGATAACATTGGTGCTAGTTACTTCACGACCAATCACCTGTTTCACTCACGAACAAAACATATCTCTATTGATTACCATTTCGTTTGTGATCAGGTCTCCTCACAGTCTCTCTTTGTTTGCTTTCTTTCTTCCAAGGACCAACTGGCAAATGCACTCACTAAACCACTACCACCAATTTGGTTCTCCACTATCATACACAACCTCAATGTTTGCGAATTACCGTTAAGTTTGCAAAGGCGTGTTGAGAAAGGTTGCGTTTGGAAGTTAAACTGAGTTTAGTTGAATTGAGATGATAAAATATTGTTAGAATATTATTTTTTAATATTATTATTATTTTAGAATTTGAAAAAGTTAAATTGTTTATTATATTTTGTGTTGGAATTTAAAAAAGTTGTAATGATGAGTTGAGATGAGTTGAGATGGGTTTAGAATCTAAACGTACCATCTCCTGTAACTCATTCAAATTCAAAAGCTGCTACACACAAGGGCTCTTCCAAAACCAACTCCAACAACACATCCTCTGCAGAAAGGCTACTATAAATTCAAGTCAAACAATTTTATCTTCATTTTCAAATTCAAAAGATAATGATAAACTTAGATAGCATTAGTTTTGAATTTCATTTACAGTAAATTCTTGTAACATATTTCTTCGATAAATATAATCCAAAGGCTCCCACAATGATTATGGGAAGCATATTATAAAAAGAAAAAAGCTACTTGCACCTTGGACGGGTACACGCCTCCTACCCGGGTGCCAAGTCATCATTATTTAAATAGTGCGTTTGCACCGTTTAAATAAAACGCACCGTATTTCCCACAAATGAAGAACGAAGAGTCTAAAATCAACCCTAACGAAATGAAATCAACAAAGCACAAGCCCAGCACAATTGAACTCGCGAATGACCCATGGAAGAACACTTCGGTCCCCAATTTTCACCTCGCACCGTTCACACCTCCATTATAGTTCAAAGATTTGACATACCAACCAAATCCAACAGCCCCCAGATGATGAAAAAAGTTAGAAAAATCAATCCAAAGCGCCAAACTCCTCCACCATGGCCATGATTGATTATTCACTCTATTCCTCATCTCTTTTTCTCTCTATTTGCCACTGCGCAACCATTGTTATTTTTATACGCTCCTATTATACTCAGTATCCTATATTTCTCCACAAAACAAAAAAAAAATAAAAAACAACACCATTCTTATAAAAGAAGAAGAGCAGCTGCTATTAAATTTTCGTTAAGACTAGCGTTTCTTGAGACAGAACAAGAGCCAAAGATCAAGAAAAATACAAAAAAAAAACCATAAAATAGAGGTCCAACACGACGGCACTCGCTTGAACGCGATGAAGAACGACGAACGTTTTCTTTTCAGTGCAAAATGGTTTCGGAACAAACCATAGATGGAGAACGACGAACCCGCAGGAATTTTTGGGTTTCAAGTGGGTTTCTGGTTTGCGACTATTCTGGTTTTTGAAATCTGAAATCAGAACAAACAATTTGGCGCTCTGAAATCGGCTCCTTTGCCTCTTTTTTTTTTTTAATATAATATAAAGCTGACGTGGCTAATACCACGTCAATGATTCCGCAACGGGTACCCAAGGACGGGTACCTGTAGTAGAATTGTTATAAAAATCCTATACTCCTAAACTCTCTTGCCAGTTCTTTCCCAGAAAATATTGTCAAGAAACCAAGGTCCAGGACTATGCTACTGTAAAACGAGTAATTAATTATTAGAAGTTCTCGAGGCAGCTTGAAGGTTTCACATAAAATGGTGAACAATGAAAAGGAAAAGACTTGGATTTGAGTCCTATTTCGTTAGCTAGGGTTTTATGGGGTTGGATTTAGAATATTTTGATTCCAGGCCCCATTCCAAAACTTGATCATGCTCTATTCTAATGGATTTATTAAAAAAAATACCGAATTTCAACGATTGATTTTATTTTATTACTTCTTCGACTATGAAGATTAATTTTGATGTCATTATGTGTTAACTATATATTGATCGTTGGACAATGCTACGGGTAAGGGTGTGCAACCGGATCGATTTTTTTTCCGGTCCGGTCCGGAACCAGAAAATCCAGGTGTATCCGGGCGGGTAGGAAGAATCCGGATCCGGTTATCCATAACCGGGTCCCTTAAAAAAAAAACCCACCCTGTCTTTATTCATTCTCGTCTTCTCGAATCCCCTCTCTCTCGAACTGGTGAAGCCTTCGAACTTACGCATCTGGGTAGACTGGGTTTGCACCTACGCATCTCATCTTCGATTCTTCGCAATAGCCTTCTCTCTCAAGTCTCAAGTCTTAAGTCTTTCCCCCGAATCCCTTCTGGCCTTTTCTCTCAAGTATTTCCACCGAATCTCTCAAGGCTCTATTCTCTCTTAATTTTCTCGACTTCACCGAAACAAGGAAACAGAAACTTCGAAGTCCTTTGCGCATCTGGGTGAGAGACGCGGAGGCTACCATCCATATTCTCTCTCTCTAAGCTCGTAAGGTATCTTTCTTTGTATTTAGGGATTTTTCTCATCTTTCTGTTAGATTCGTATGAAATTAGGGGTTTTTTTTGGTTTATATTATTTGTTCTTTGCTCTGTAAGCTTATTTCGATACCTTATCAATGGATTTTTTTTATTCGATTCGTGTATGAAATGAAAAAATGCAAGTTTTAATCACTGTTTTATGTAATACTCTGTTTATTTTATGTAATACTCTGTTTGTTTATTGAAAAAAGTCAAAGACAATGACTAGATCTATAGGTTCGTATTATTGAGATATGGTTGAGAGACCCATATGGATTTGTTTGTTCTAATATATCGATCTGAGGCTAGTTGTGTGCCTTGGCTTAAATGACCATCTCTCTTGTCATTGACTTATATTAGGTCGAATTTTTCCCATTGCGTCTTTGAACTGACAAATAGTGATTATATTTGGTTTCCTATGGTTCTATGACAGTACTGAAAACTTACAAGGGATTACCCATTGCTGTTAAAAACACTAGCAAACATGTTTAATTTTGAATGTTTAATGGTCATTTAAGAGCTCCTCAAATGTTTTTGGCAACCCGATGTTGGATGTTGTTCTAAATAATTCTTCACTAGACTGGGAGATGGTGCAATGCCTAAAGCACAAACCTGCTATATTTCAAGCCATGTGGGATCGGTGACCCATTGCAGAGATTGGGAAAGCAACAGTCATTAGGCAACTCAATTGTCAATTTGTCATTCATTTTGTACTGCAGTTTCTCCTCATTCTTGTGTACAGTTTTTTTTTTCACCTTTGTAATTTGTGATTCATTATGCAGTAAGTAGCATTGTATGATCAGGATTCTATAGTTGTAATATATTTTTTTTTCTTCTCGTGGAAAGTTTTAAAAGTCTTAAAAAAAAAAAAAGAGATTTAACCGGATTTACGGTTATAACCCGAATTAAATCCGGTTATAACCTGGATCCGGGTTAAATCCGGATATCCGGTTACAAACCGGATATCCGGATTGAATCCGATTATCCGCCCAGATTAATCTGGGCGGATAACCGTCCTGATTTTAGCATCCGGATCCGGATCCGGTTGAATACCCCTAGCTATGAGGACCTAAAATGGTGCCCACATTGTACCGATTAGTGTAATTGTACATTTTTTTTCAAATATTTTTTAAATATTTTTTAAAAAAATACACATTCAATAATAGTCATTTCCTTTATCATTTTAAAAAAAAAAATACAGAATCGATCAAATTGGAGGCACCAGTTTCGGTCCCCTCATTCTCCATTGATTATTAATCCCTTCACATTCTTATTCGAATTTAGAAACTTTAATTAAAGGAGAATAATACCTAAAATGGGCTTTGTACGTAGCATCATTTTGCCCAATTCATTTGTGTTTCCAAACATGGCCGTGAGAATTCTTGTATCATTTGTAAATTAAAAAACGGAATACTCATGTTTGAGCTTCCTAATTTATTTTGGGTTGCTGATATATAGAAAAAATGACATATTTTGTAATTCCTAATCAATGTAATTGGCCAAGAGTTATAGTGCATGATATACACATGAGGTCATTGAAATTGAATCTGTAATTGGGAATTTGATTTAGTATTAATTAATGATAAGTTAGCGAATAATACAAAAAAAAAAAAAAAGCCAAATAATTAAATAAGTGGAAATGAAAAACATCTCATTTATTTAAACGATTGATAATTTTTAACACGATATTCATATTTGATATAAATCTAATAAAAAAGAGTTCGTTTATATACAGTCCCTAAGTGGTGACTATTCATGCAAGTTCATGTAATTTTATTTAAAAAAAAATTAAAATTACAATAATATCTTTTTTAAAATGATATTTTTTCTCTTTTATCCTCATTCATCAATGGGATTATTACACAATCATCTACTCAGGACTATAAATAGAATTTTTTCAAAATTAATAGGTTAGAAATTAAGAAATTATAATAGATATTTATATATATAACCTGAACTCAACTTGATATAATCTAAACCAAAATTGCAACATCCATAACGAAAAACTTTTATCATAACACACGAATCCTACTCAAAATAATAGGTAATATTTCGTTTATATAATTTAAAATTTTTAAATTTCTTACAAATTAATTCATTTTTATATCAATACTAATGTCTCGTTTGTTTTCATAAACATTTTTATTTTATCTTATTTCATCTAATTATTATAAAATTTTCAAATTCTCACATAAAATAAAATAAACTATTCAACCTTTTCAAATATCAAAATAAAAATAATATTAAAAAATATATTTTAATAATATTTTATTTAACTTTCAACTTTTATCTCAATTAATTTTATCTCATTTACAAAAACAAACAATGCCTAATAATGTGCAAGTATCTCATCGCTTTAAAATATAAATGGTGCTAGATTCACCGATAAAGGTACCAAATTCAGGTACCCATAGCATAAATTTTATAATTTTATATTTTTCTGTATTTTTAAATTATTTGTTTTATTTAAAAAATATAAAAAAAATAGATACACACAAATATTTTAAAGAAAAAAAAAAGCTTTATTAGTATACTGAGGTCCCGTTTGAATAGTAAAATAAGATAAGATAATTTTATATAAAAATTAAAAATTAGATAAAATATTATTAAAATATTATTTTTTAATATTATTATTATTGTAAAAATTTTAAAAAATTAAATTATTTATTATATTTTATATAAAAATTTAAAATAATTATAATAATAAAATAAAATAAGATGAAACCGTTTTTTTATCCAAACGGTCCTCAGCATCATTTCTCATATTATTTTTGTTAAAATTTTCACCAATTGAAAGTAAAATTTGATACGGTCACGGTTCCCCGCCAAATGAAAGCAGCGCGCAAAAGATATACCCTCTTCTTTTAAATTTATATTTTTCTCTCGCTCTCTTTAATTGCCTCACAAGAGAAAAACCCTACGCCGAAGGAGAGGAATGAAGGGTGGGACGGTTCAGATCAACTGGCACGACACGAAGCCAGTCCTAACAGCTGATTTCCACCCTCTCTCCGGCATCCTCGCCACCGGTGGCGCCGATTACGACATCAAGGTACCAGATTTGACTGTAGACACTTTTTGTTTTATTTCTTTCTTTGATTTCTTGAATTTGAAGATTGCTACCAAAAGTTGTGGAACAGGCCCATCTTCGAAAAAATACCACGATTTGTTTTTTGTTAGAAGAAATGAAAGTTATTGTGTAATGAAACAAATCAGGCCCTGAATTGTTGGTTTTATCTTTGGCATTTATTGGTTTCCGTGAAATGAGAGACTCCCCTATAATTTAATTCCTGCAGGTTGAGTTCGGTAAGTATTTTTGGGTCATAATACTCTAGAGTTTCCGTCCAAACTCTAGGGTTTAGAGTTCAACAAAGATAGATACAAATTGTGGATCCAACTATACTTGTTGAGCATTTAATGATGATCCTAAAATACACATGATCAAGAACAAGTGTTGTAATACTCAAATACTGTATCTATCTTTCTCCAACTCTAGGCCTTAGAGTAAAACTGCAACCCTAAGGAATTTGAATCCAACACTTCTGTCAAAGTTTTTTCAAAACTCGTTTGTTTTCTGTTTGAAAAAATTTTAATTGGAGGTAATGTGCTCAATATTGAGGCTGAACTTTGGGAGTGCTTTCATCCACTCAGTAAGTTCAAGTCTTCTGTTATAACTAAAGTTTCCTTTGGTTGAGTTGGAAATACATAAAATAAAATAAAAAATAAAAAATAAAAAATTCTAAAAGTTTTTCATTTTTCTTTAGTTGATTTATGAATAAATGGACATCTAGGATGCTGTATTCTTTCTTAATTTCTCTAATTCGTGCGGCTACATTGAGTTTCCCATTTATTTAGGGAACCAAAATGACAGATTACAATATTCACATTTGGCTGCCTTTTTACCTTTAAAAATGATGTTTCAGTGATGATAGGATCTGAATAGTAATTAATAAGATTGAGTTATTATATATTCTTTTTGGGTCAGACTAACTGTTGAGCTATGCTTAATTGTTTCAGCTCTGGTTAATAAATTCAGGTGCAGCGCAGACGAAAGGCCCTGCAGCTTCCTATCAAAATAGCCTTTCTTACCATAGTTCTGCTGTAAATGTCCTTCGGTTCTCTCCTTCCGGTAATGACATACTTATGCTTTTCAAAGCTGTATTTTTTTGCTACAAGATAAACATTGTGATTGAAACTGAACCATGACTGTTGAGGGAGAACTATAGAATAATGAAATACTTCATGTGTCGAGTGATTGCGTAAGAACAAAAGTAGAGTAAGAAGAAAAGTGCACGTGATTTCTTTGAGTACAGTAAAGCTTTTATGACTCGATTCTTGACTCTTCCTCAACCTCCTAGGATTAGGCCTCTCTCTATGGACGCTACCCAACAAGCAAAATATTCTAACTCAGTACTATGGATCCTCCTAATGATACTAAAAACCCTGGGACAACCATAATTAGGAAAGTATTCTTAACATGAAAATTATGCACGGTATTTGGAGAACATTATGATTCTGTCAAGGAATGCAAAAGTGTCAATAAACCATCAACTTAAAGCAGAATACTGTTTTAAAGACGGAATGATTATGATTAACTAGCCCTGTGTACGTGGGCTAAGCCTATTCTTATTAATAAAATATAATCGTTTACCTATAAAAAAAAATGATTATGATTAAAACCACAGGAATCTTGAGCCCCACAATGTAAATCTTGAAACTGAGGAACCTAGAAAGTAATTCACATATTAGTAATAAACCGATCTTCAATGGCTGCATCACGTTGTTTCTACTATTTCAATGTTTTTTAATTATTGTAATTTATCTTCTTTTGTTTTACAAAACTAATATTTTGCATCGAGTTTCTATGTGATATTAACAAGTCTTGTAAGGGCTTATTAGCTGTAAATCTTGATGTTCTTTTTTATGCTGGGATTGATATCACTCCTTTATATAATGCAGGAGAACAACTCGCATCCGGTGCTGATGGTATGATTTCAGTCATTGTGGTTTTTTCTCTTTTATAGCGATGCATTATTTACTCCAGTTTTATCATTGCTCAGCAATGTAATTTAGCTGGGAAATTCTTAAATTGTGCTGGCCTACTTCAGGAGGTGAACTGGTAATTTGGAAGTTACACCCCACAGACACAGGTCAAACATGGAAGGTTTTCAAGACTTTATCGTAAGGCCTTGCATCTGAGTTTTTCTAGTAAGCTTTTACATGGATCACAATTAGTTCTATACAAACACATGCCGGGCTTTTTATCTGGATTAGACTGAATCTTGACATACTAAAGCCAATTCATTTATGATTCTGCCAGGAAGCTTTTCCTTGAATTAATCACTCATTTTCAGGATCCGACTTAAAACCTGTCAGCCAATCAGATCATATTTCTGAAAATATATCATTAATAAGATGAAGTAATGTATGTTTAAACATGGATGTTTATCTTCAAAGGTGAAGAAATGTTGTTTAGGTTTGGTAGTCCACGTTGAACATAATCTATCATTGGGCCTGGCTTGTGGTATTGAGTTAAACCATATATATAGACACCAAATAGTAAAGCTTGTTTCTTATATTTCTGAGATGAATAATGTGGTCCAGAATTTTTGTGGAATAGATTTCACAGGAAGGATGTCCTGGACCTGCAGTGGTCTGCCAATGGTGCATTTCTCATTTCTGGGTCTGTTGATAATTCTTGCATCGTGTGGGATATGAGCAAAGGTAAGGGACAATTCACTGCGGTCACAATATTTAGACTACCAAATAGTAAAGAAAATCTCAGTTAAAATTCTGTGTTGTATCCTTTTTGTCCATGTTTCCGTTCTTCAGGTTCTGTCCATCAGATCTTGGATTCCCACTCCCATTATGTTCAAGGTGTTGCATGGGATCCACTGGCCAAGTATGTGGCTTCCCTTAGTTCTGATAGAACTTGCCGTATTTACGTTAACAAACCTCATGCAAAAACTAAAGGCATGGAAAAGATTAATTATGTTTGTCAAAATGTCGTTACAAAGGCAGAACAGCCATCAGTGGATGATTCTAAGGTAAGGACATATTAGATCATCTTTGTTTTCTATGAATTGTACATCAGAATTTTCGGATGTTATAATTTTTGTGAATGGTTTCTGGTGCAGTCTGTTAAAAACCATCTTTTTCATGATGAAACGTTGCCATCTTTCTTCCGAAGATTAGCCTGGTCACCTGATGGGTCATTTTTACTTGTGCCTGCAGGTATTGACCAATATTTAAATATCAATCCATCTACTGTGGACTTATGTAGTCTAGTACTTTTTCTTTGAATCTTGGTTATCTGGTAACTTGATGGAATTATCTGGTCACTTCATGGGATTGTCATCAACACCATAGAGTCTCCTATCACACTTGGGAGTATTCATGCCAATGATTAATCATCTCAGGCTGTTCATTGGATTTTCCCCCTTTTCTCTTTCAGGTTCTTACAAGATTTCACCTGCATCTGAAACAGTAAATACTGCTTACATATTTTCCAGAAAGGATCTCTCAAGGTATGATTTTAGCTGCATAGTTTTTTAGTTGTCCCTTCTGATATTGCTCTTCTGTTGCATTCTTAAGACGAGCCATGGGCACCAGATATTTAGCCTGCTCTCTTAATGCAATTCAGCTGAATTAATAGCAATCTGTTCTTTTCAGTACGCAATAACTACACTTTTAATCAAGAAAATAGCTTTGAAGGAGACTTTCTTCTGTCTTGCATTCATTTTCTTAAAGTTTCTCACATGCAGGCCTGCTCTACAACTCCCAGGTGCCAGTAAACCCATTGTGGTGGTTCGTTTCTGTCCCGTAGTTTTTAGCCTACGGGGAACTAATCCAGGTACTTCTAGGATAATCTGTTTCAAAACATTATTGCTGTTTAGGCCAATGTATGATATTAATCTTCAATAAGTTGTGCAGCTGCACTCTTTAAGCTCCCTTATCGCCTCATTTTTGCGGTTGCTACTTTGAATTCTTTATACATTTATGACACGGAGAGTGTTCCTCCAATTGCAATATTGGCCGGTCTTCACTATGCAGCCATAACGGACATTACGTGGTAAATTTTATACCAGTTCCCATGCAATCTGCTCCTACTGTAATGTTGACAATTCTTTTGATGACTTTGATAATGTTTTGAATGCCTACCATTGTTTGTGTTCAAAGGTCACCTGAAGGCCGTTACTTGGCATTATCCTCCCAAGATGGTTACTGTACATTACTAGAATTTGAACACGATGAACTGGGATCGCCCATCTCTTTATCAGGTCTTGCCTCTTCTTTCCCATTTTTATCACTTCTTTACCACTCCCTCTTTTCCCCCTTGCAAGTGCTTAGTTCCTTTCGTATTTGACCTGCTGTAGAAGAAACAAAAGTCACGGGTGATGAGAATGGGGGCCCTGTTCAGAAGCGAGAGGAGATGATAATTGATGCAACTAGGAGCGATGTTGCAGCAGAGAGCACTAAATCCGAACCAGGAAAGAATGAAGGGAAACTGGCATCACCAAGCTCAACAAGTACTCCCATCTCAAATAAACCAGCTAAGAGGCGTATTACTCCCATGGCAATTGATCCTTCATAAGTGCCACTCTCGCCTCTGTAAATCTTGGCATAGTCCGTCTTTCAAGGTTTCATCTATGCAGGTTTATATTAATTTTCAAGTGTAAAAGAGATGGATTCGACAATGTTAGTAATAGATGCGTAAAACAGAACCTCCCCACACCCCCCCCCCCCCCCCCCCCCACCCCCCGCCGAAAACACCGTGTTCCTTTTTTCGAGGAGCTAGATTTCTTTGTACTAGATTTATGGTCATAGATCAAGGCATCGAGCCAATATTATCATACATAGGCTTCTAGTATTGAAAATCTGGTCACACGGCTTAAATCCTATAACGATAACGTTGGCTTACCCGAAAATATGCTGAGGGAAAATCATGGTATGTTAAAGGGATGAGGGACTATCGAGTCAACTTTTATTCGGCCCAATTTTGAAATTCATACGAGAGATGACAGAGTGATTTAAGATAAATTGAAGGGATGAGAGGACGAATGTATGCAGGCTGTACTCATCTTATGATAATGATATAAAGGAGCTAGACCTTGGGGTATGTTAGGCTAGCGTCATTTTACTTGATTGGTTGGGTATCTTCTCTAAACATTGAGGATATTGGTTGGGTTGCTTTGACAATGATCATAAACTCACTTTTTTCTTACACTGAGGTGAACTTTCCAGGAAACATGTTCTGTTTTCACACTGGACAGCTCAGCTAAACGAGGGTTCCACTTTTCAACTACTTCCTCTGTTTGCTGTGCGACGAGTTGAGTGCATTGATACCTGCATTAACCATATTCCCACTTTCTTTAATCATTTATAGATTGTACGGCTCAAGATTTTTAATGAAACATGAGTATTCCATGGGAATGGAGAAACTGAAATGCAATCTCGGATCTGCGAGGAAACTGTATATTAAGCATTCTGGTAGTCCTGATTTCCTTGGTTGATAAAACAATCTTGTTATATTGGTTTTTGGACAAACTGCCTTTTTGGAGAACCTTCAGGGTCATCTGTCCGTCGGTACAAGGGTGTGACCGGGGTTGCAGCGGTGGTCTTGTTACCCTGTCGATCCAGATAAATAAAAAAAGTGCAAAAGAAACAAAATGTGAAAAACAAAGTAGCAGCAATTTAGTGCACTTCCTTGGTTGAGACATACATCGTTTCATTATACAATTTATTTCTCAAAGGAACAGAGCACAATTCAAAAAAGGGCAAATAAGATAGTCAAATCTCTTCCTTTATTTCTTTCGTTTAAACAAACATTTCATTGCCATAGAAGGCGATTAATGAATAGATATGAACAAAATCGTTATATCTCAGAGAAACTTTTAGCCCCTCTAAGATAGAAGAATCGCAAAAAGAATGAAATCATCAGTGCCTGTTACAAAACTGTATCCGCCGTGTAACTCTACACTTTTGAAAACCCGTTGCTATCTTGAGAATTTTGGGATTGTTTGGTGCTGGCTGCCACTGAATAAAAGATAATAACCGAAAAGAAACTTAATGCACAAGTAACTGTTATTCAACTTTTCTGGCTTCTGAGATGAGACACCATAGGTGCCTGTAGGCTGGAGCTTTGGCGATTCACTTGCAGAAAGAGAAAACTGGTGCCAGAAAATCCACATTGGTAGCCATTTGTATGGAGTGGGACTGACAAAAATCATGCTGGCATGCACCTAAACAATGGAAGCTATTCAGATAGTAATTAGAAGGGAAGCTACTCACCAGAAATGTACTTAGTCGGTAAGAAGGTATGAGAGGATAATTTCATTCCACACATCAGGTACTCCTGGTAGACACCAGTGGCTACAATCAGGTGTAAATGGGCTGTCACTCCAGTTACCCACATGTGCATCACTTCGTAGAGCTGACATGGAAGTTATGTGCAGAACAGTTATTGGAACTTTCATATTCTTTACCACCTCCAATACGGTGTCTGAAAATAGACTTTGGTCTCTTCCTCTAGCTTCTGATAGTGGGTTCTGGGTCACGTTGCAAATCCTACGAGTTTGATCACTGATGCGAAAACAAACAGTATCCTTAGTTGTGTTGAAGACAGTTCATGTGCACCTCAAGAGAAATACATACAAGGGTAGCAATTAGAGAAACTAATGCTAAACAAATATGAGGATGACATTACCCCTTCAAGTATGGTTGACACTGGCAACTATTATTGAACTGACATGGAAGAATACTCCTAAAGTAAAGGTTTAATGTTGTAGAGGCATGTAATTTAATGAAAATGTGTTAACCTACAAGTTTCAACAGGGAAAATTCATTCATAGTTCTGTATCTTCAGAGTAGTTTCCAATGAGTTATAGGAAAGCCAGAGATGCTTGAGAACACAGCGTCATATTGCCAATGCTAAAAGCATACCCCCAGTGAGATGGCTCAAAAGTTCGAAAGAAGACTTGTGTTCGATTTGTGTTGATATTTTTCTCAACCCACGATGCCCAAGTGCCTAGTGCAGTTCTGAAGGCAGTGAGAATTGGCATTCCAAGCTTTAAAGAGTTTCCAACCTGGAAATAACAACCACTGTTCCAAATACAACTTAGAATTATTTTGCACAGGCATTTATAAGAAAATGGGCAGATTGTAATGGTAGTAAACAAAGACTCATAGTTCAAAATACATCAGAAATTTACTTGATGATATAATGAGGGCATGACATGCAATTTACTAATTATTTTTTTTATTTTCATTTGAATAAGATAAGTTCTATTAATGATTAAAAACAGGTATTACCCAAGTACACAAGGAGCATACATCGGATACACGTAGTTAGAGAAAGTAAAAAGATCAAGAAAGATTTCTATAGCTAACCATTCCTTAATCATGAATGATACAACAAAACATGTGCAGCAAAGTAAATGTTCTGTGAGCGTGTGTTGGAATGCATGCCAAATCAAATAAATGGGTGATTTAGAAGAAACTATGGTGTCACCAGGAACAACTAATTCACTAGAGACGGTTACTTTTATTTTCTCCTCTTTTCTTCTTTTTTCTCCACCCAGAAAATGAATGGTTTCTTCATATAATATACTTGCTCTTTATATTTAGATATTTATGTTCTTTGTCCTTAGTGAGAGGTAAATAGATAACATTCTTTAGTGTATGACCTGATGAAGAGAGACCTTTTAAGTTCAAGTAGAACATGTTTGACATCAATGGATATATCTAGCAAAGAATAATTTCAGAACACATTTAGTGGTATGCTTAACAATCCAGCCATGCTCGTGGAAGCATATCATATCCTCCAGCAAATACATATCGATTTCAATATGTATAGCCAAGGCCCAGTTCTATAAATGCAATTTTTCTCTCTTTAACATTACTACTAAGAAATCCATTTTCGTCACCAATGAATGACCTATAAAAATATCTCATGGACACATTAATATTTTGAAACCACACAGTTTAAGTGTCTTAGGAGAATGATGAGGGGAAATTTGTCCAAGTTAAAACTTCTATGCAGAGAAGCAAATTTAGATTCTGCTTTTAAGATTACCAATGTAACAAACAAACCAATAGAGATTTCCCCATGAATAAAAAGGTCATTTTGCAAAGTTTATTTCAATAAAATCCCCATATGGAACATCATAAATATGATTCAGCAGGGTCACCTTCATCCAGTAAACACGATTCACCCTAGCCTGAGAAAACTCTGACTTATAACTTTCAGTTACACAAATCATTTATCTCCCTCAAGCTCCCTATGAATCCATCCTCAAAAAACTTTCGAATACAGAAGCCATAAAGGATCTATTGAGAAAGGAAAGTTGAACAACCAAATGTTGATACATTTAGAGGCTCAGACAATGTTTCACAATGAAGCAAAACTGGTTAAGCAAGACCATAATATTCCAGGATAATATGGATATGACTTTAGAGGGAAATGTGAGAGGACTTTGTTAAAGAAATTTCAGATAATGGCTTGTCAGGGACAAGTGTTATAGAAGGCTTTTATGGGATGAAGGCTTTGTTAAGGGGAGTGTAAAAGGATATCAGAATCAGATGAAGAGTGTAGACCACGAACAATTGCCACTCCGTTGAACTTTCAAACTAAAGAAGGGTGATCCTTGGATTGTCTTACAGGGAATCAAAACCCATGCATGCTGAAGTACCACTACAAAGGAATAAATGTGAATATCATATCCAGAATGAATCTCAAGTGGAAGATCCTGCAGCTCAATGAATTGACTGGCACAAAAGATAACTGATATGGAGATATCCTCACACGAAAGGACAGGAAAAAAAAAAAAATACATTGCTATCTCCTTAAGAAGTTTTCATTTCGGAGGTGTTTCCTTATGGTGGCACCAAAAAGCTATTCTATCCAATAGGAAACTCATCTAGAAAATTAGGAAAGCTGCTTCCAATCCTCCATGTGTTAAAATTTTACCATCTCAGAATGCTGACAGATATGAAGCAAACAGGGAATAAAGGTTCCAGGCTTACGAATTTTTGTTACCAAAAGTTGCATCCAATGCCTAAGTTCTCTGACTCTAAAAAAACTTAACACCATTATGATCTATTCCAATGGGTAATGGACTACGAATATCTGGATTAAGCAATACAACTTTTGTGCATAATCCAAATTATATCAAGTACAATGTGGTGAAGTGATAATAATGCTGTTTATAATGCACTTTCGATTTTACCTATAAAAAATGTTGTTTGTACTGCACAGCTTTGATTTGGATGTTAGATTAATGGAATTAGGATTGTGTGCTGTCCATCGAAATCATGGATTAGAACCTATGATTCAATCCTAGTAGTTCTATCCAAGCAAGAAACTTCATACAGAAAAGCACAGTTAAATGGAGATTTGTACAAAAATGAGAAACTTACGTTTCAAAAAGCTTCCCCGGCACCCACCATTGTCCTGTGTTGAATATGAGAACATCTGAGTTAATCCAATGGGTGCTAATGTTATCTAACTTGTCCAATTTAAGCGTGGATTTGACCCTCTTTGGTGCATGTTTAGGCATCCAACCCTGCTGAACCAGGAAAACTGAACGGAAGAACTCGATAGTAAAGTTGAAGGAACTAAACCGAACACCTAAAAACCTAATCTGCTTTGTAATCTTATTCCCATTCATTTCATAGACACTTTTCTTATTCTCTACACCTGTCATAAGCAAGCATATCAGAGACTCCCACTGTGTTCGGCTCATAGAATCACCAACAAACACAACTCTTTTGCTTCTAAACTTTTCTAATATATTCCGCACATTAAACCTCAGAATATCACAAGTCTTGGGCTTCCACCTCCATCTAAGATAATCTTTATCATTCCGCCCATTTCCCAAGCAATTGAATCCTTGTTCAACAAAAGGACATTCCGTAGCATTGTACAATGGGTAACTATCATCCTGCACCCAACTTCCATAAAAAACATTGCAACTACTAAACGTACCATTAAATTTGGATGTATCATAGTCATGAAAGGCCTGGCTGAAACTTGGGAGGAGAAACAGATAACCGCAACCAATTGCTATGATGAATGAAATCAAAGACCCAATCACCACAAGAACATGAAATTTTCGGGAGACCCAGCTCAACCGCCGGACCCTTGGGCTTGTGACACTCGGGGCCCTCCGGCCGAGTGACGTACTGCGTTTGAAGGATACACTCCTATTGAAACTAGTCATCATCTCAGTCATATTCATTAAAACTATTCACCATCTCAATTATCCAGAACTTGTAAAAAATGCGTCCTATGTTAAACAAAATATCAGTCGCAGGATCCAAAAGAGTCCAACTTTCCATATATAACTCGAGACCCATTACAGAATCAATCCGAGGACTATATAAATCCAACCATTATCACATCGAAATCATGAAAACCAACAATCAAGCTCAAAAAGTCGTCAACTTTCAAATCATATGAGCACCATCATTAGTAGCACTCCAAAGGACAATAAATCAAAATAACTTCACAATCTACATGTTGAATCAAACTCAAAAATTCATGCTCAGAACCGCGCTGTTACGAGGACCCGTAATAGAAGGTGATTGAAAATCAGACGGTTAATGTTTAAAATCATAAGAAAAACAAGCCCTGACGAAAAAGCAGCTAGATTGAAAGAATCTTGGATGAATTTGTGAAGGAAATGATACACTAACAAAATCTGAAGACATTGGCTACGAGGGCGGGGCAGAGAATGAGCGAATCTACCATTGAATCTCTAGAGAATATGCAGAGTGCCGGAGTTGGAGAAATGTGTGCGGAGACAGAAGGTGGAAGAGGCTTCGGAGATTTAGGTGGTTTTTGCAATGGAGGAGAACGGAGGTGGTTGAGAGCAGAACGTTCAAGTAAAGAACGAAAGAAAAACAGAAAAAAAGCGTTTTTTTCTCGACAAATATTATATTAAAGAAGATGAATAAATCTACACTCGCATTGTGAGATGGCTCCCGATGTAATTTTCTTTTCTTAGTGATTAAGTAATTATTTTTTAAATGATTTTTTGATTTTTTTAAAAAATATTTAAAAATATGAAAAAATAATAAAATAAATATATATATTTTTAACTTATCTAGCCATCCTCGTGCCATATCAAACAGCTAATTGGAAAGATTAAAAAACTTTTTATTTTTTGTTTGCAATTTTTATTTTTGAAAGAACTTATGTATTTTAAAAATAATGTTAAGTATAAGTATTAAATAGTTCAGTTTTGCATAAATTATTTGTACAAAAGTGAGTCTCACAAGAAAAAATATATTCTTTTACACTTTTATTGTAAGGCATTATAAAGGATGTATCCTATTATCGGTCATAATCGTTAACTTGCAAATTATTAAGTGGGCAGTGTGGTGCGCCTGTGATTCTTCTAATGCTTAAGTTAGTAATGAGTAAGAGATAATAATTTAAAAATACTTAATTAGATCGATTGAAAGTTATATGTTACCCTTATATATATAGACATGGAGAATATTGGATGGATACTAATCACCATGTGGTCTATATCCATAATATAAGATTTACCTCTCTCCCTAATAAATAGAGTGGCTAGAGTCTTCGTTAAGTTATACGATTCCTTTGAGTCATTTACGTGTAATGGGGCTTGGCCTCAATTTGTGTTAGACCAATATTAACTTCTCCAGATACAATTTTTCATAAAAAAAAAAACTGCGTGAAACTTGTTTATTTGAAATTTATATAAATTATTATTCTAAAAATTTATAGATATATATCCAAGAAAGAGAAAGGCTGATCGTGAACAACATTTTCTAAAATTATATATATATATATTACTCTACAAAAAACCTATGTATGATATTGATCAATTATTTTTAAAATCATTTAAATATGTTGACTAACCAATCTTCGCTAAAATTAACAATGGTCGCATCCAAGTGGTTGATGCCGGTCTCAAACATTCGATCCTATGTTTGACTTTTCAAATCCTAAATTTAAAAATTCTATGTACCAACCATATGATACGAGAGATCGAGACCGTCCGAGTGGCTTTCTTGTTGGTTGGGCCTCTCTTTCTCTTAGGCCCGAGGCATCAACTGAGTCAATGCTAATCAAACCCAAACCTCAAAGCTGGTGCCTGATGTTCATGACTGATATTTGTAAATAAATTGCAGTCTTAAATGAACAGTAATAATAATTTATTTATTTATTTTGTATTTTTAGTACAGTGATAATATCATATGAACTGATAGTAGAATGAAAGATGAAAAAAGAAGAAACGAAAAAGAAGTTCCCTTTTAAATTATTCATTTCAACGTCGAAGTTGGCTAAATTAATAAATGATTAATGTGCTGTCACGACGTTGGCAGAATTATTTTGTTATTAATTGGGACGGACATGACGTGCCAGCTTGCAGGATATATGTATGCATGTTACGTCGACCTCATGATCTATTGCGTCCAACCTAACGAGTACTACTGCATCAAAATAGACGATCATGATCATTTGCCATTGAAATGCTATATGCTGGTTGTTACTTCGTAAATTTGACAAGTTTATTAAGGCCGAGACATGATGTTGCATCTTAATTAATAGATAAGTTCACAGCTATGAAGAAATTCTATAAAAATAAATTTACAAACTAACATAATTTTATATGATACGTTAGATCTATTTTAAAATAAAATTAGCGTAACAATCTAACATATTAGATCAAATCATTTTACTTTTTAGATTTATTTTTGTGGAATCTATTTCACGTGGCTAAAACATTTCTCTAATTAATATGCCCTCATTACCTTAGTTATTATGATGGTGACAATATGCATTCATTCATATGCTGACTAGTCTGAATGCGGTACATACTTGAAGCATTAATACTAATAAACTGGACTGAAATTCAGAAACCAAAATGTGTATGACAAGTGAACAATAAAGCCTTGTCCCTATCAAGAAAAAAAAGTGGAAACTCAAAGCTGAGTGACCTGCTCCAAACATTTTTAGGGGAGGGACTGTGGCTTGGTCCTCTCCACTCGTCAAGACCACAGGAGACATTCTCGTGCTGTAACTCCCATCTCCATCCCAGGCCACATTGGATTCCAGATTTCTGTTGCGGCCCTTATTCTAGCTATGATCCTTAACTGAGCCTCTGCTTCTCGGCAGATGTTCACCTGATGCCAATCCTGCATCATGCTTTGACTTTAGCAAATCATTTGCCTCCACGTCAGACCATTTTGAATTATTACTGCCAGCAACCCCTGGAGAGAGCCATCCAGTATCCAATTCTTTATCATGATAAGTACCTGCTTTTCCAGGCCAAGAATCATCTTGTTCATTTTCAGATTCAAAGTGACGCTCTTCTTGTAAGGCCCAGTTTCTTTGTCAAAGTGGCTTGGAACCGTGCGTGGAAATGGCCCAGCCATTTCAGTGCTTAGTGAGACCACCAAGCGGCGTCGTTTTAGGGAGGTTAGTAGTTCTCTTCCTCCATCTCCGTCACTTTCTCCCTTTCTCTTCGCATTTTCAGTTATTATTTAAGTTTCTCTAGCAACTCTCTCTCGTCTCCCACGTCTCCCACATCTCCCACGTCTCCCTCTTCTCTTTTCGATTTCATCTTTGTTTCTGGTTATTGGCGTTAGATTGTGATTTCCGAATCCTATGCTCTAAAATTCTGCATCTTCAGTTTTATCGCTTGCTCTGTTTTTGGTTTCGGTGGTTGCCGTCTACTGCATTTCGTAGTTCCTCCCCATCAGCATTTCGGTTCCTCATCTTCAAGTTGGCAAGCGTCACTTCTTATCCCTCCTTATTCGACCGGTAAGAATCCCATCTTCAAACTTTTGATTTTCGATCTCCTCTGCTACTTCCCCGATTTTGGTTTGTCTTATACTCATTTTCTGCGGTTTCTATTTTGGGTCCTTACTGTGAGATTGAGTAGTTTTTTTTTTGTGAGTCTTTCTGGTTGTTATGCGTGGTGAGTATTTCGGGTTGGTGTATTGTCCTAATTTTGGATTATTTGAAGTTACATTGTAGTAGAATTATGGATTTGTGGTTGAGAATATATTTGGAAGTATTAGTTTATACTTTCTGCTATGGAGTTGGGAATGGAAAGAAGAGTGCTTTGTGTAGTGTAAACTGGTTAAGTTGGCAAATTCTGCGTACTTCGCTCGAGCGGTCTGTCGAGCGCGACTCGAGCGAACAGCCAAATGAACATTGGCTTGAGCGGAGTGTCGAGCGAGACTCGAGCGAACCTCTCTGACTTGCCTTCGCTCGAGCGGAGTGTCGAGCGAGACTCGAGCGAACCTCTCTGACTTGCCTTCGCTCAAGCGGTCTGTCGAGCGAACTTGGCTCGAGCCAACTGTCGAGCTAACTTTCAGCAAACACTTTTTCAGTTCCGAATCAGTCTCCACTTATAGCCAACGTACTGAGTTTAGATAGAATATTTTGGGTCGAAGTGTGGGCTGTCCGGATTGTTATTTGGCTAGTTAAGTTTGATTAAACTCGTTGAATTATGGTCTAGAGTTTGAGTTCTTGATTTGTTTAAGACCAATTATGTATTGTTGGACTTTAATATTTAGTTTATATTATCTTATGAATAGGTGGCGAGACGGATAGAGATCGTATTCAAGTCATAGATAATACGCTGCAGGAGTCAGGTAAGTGGGGTTCCTATGCTAGGTTTTATACAAGTTAATAAGATTGGGGCTGATTTTATGAAAAACTTGCATATTTTGTGTTATGTTGGGAACTTGTGAAAATAAAGATCAACCTCGGTCACTCATCTGCATTATTCATGAAATCTGTGTGAAAAAAAGGAAAAATATGTTTTGGCATGCATTGTGTAGACATGAGCTAAATTCTGTCATGTGGTTTTTGAAATCTGGAAAAAGAGCGATATTGAGGATATGAAAAGTTGTGTATTTATTCAGAAAGATGTTCTGGCTTTTGTGTTCAACGTGTGTAACTGTCTGATTCTGTTTTGGTACTCTGTATTATTTGGTTACAACATCTGAAAACCTTTGGCATGGTGTACTGGTTTTCGTATCTGACTCTGTCTCTGCTTTGCTCTGCTCTGCTCTGTTATGCTCTGCTCTGTTTGGGTTGGTACCAACTTCTCTGTCTCTGAGTGCACCCACTTTGGATACAAAGTGGTTTTATTGTGGTCTTTCCTGTGTGTACACTCGGGGCTCCGAGAAGAATAAAGGAAAGATTTCACCTCTGTCTCTGCCTGGTTTGGCCACCGGGGTTAGCACAACCCTACCACGGGGGTGAAACATGGTCTCTGCTCTGTTTGATGCTCTGTTTTGATTTGATGATGATACTCAGTTTATGTTATGCCAAAGTACCATGGGTTTTACTTGTTTTAAAACCATCGCTCTGTTATTTTGAAAATATGTTCTGTTCTGCATGATAACTCTGGAAAAATATTTTGTTTCTGCATACTCTCCTTGATAAATGCTCATGTTTGCACGCTAGCATATGATTTCTGCTTACTGAGTTATTGATAACTCACCCCCTATCATTATAATATTTTTCAGATGATGTGGTGAGTCCAAATGAGGACCTGGATTAGAATGCTCTTTGTGTCTAAAGCTGAGGAGATGTTGGTAGAAGAAGGACTTCTGGTGTTCTTAGTTTTAATATCTTTGGGTTTTATTTATGTCTTGAGTTTAGTAAGATTTATGAAATATTTAGTTGGTTTGTTATGACTATCGGGAAGTTATGGACCCCTTTGATTCATTATTATTGCATTAAAGATTGTGTGGAGTTTGTAATGAGATTATTGAGAAGATTTGAGATTGATTTTCATTTATGAAGTTGTTGGAGATTATCCTTTGGATGTGTTGGGAGACATGTTTATGAGTGACAGGTAGTAATTCTCCAAGCCACCCGGATTTGGGGCGTTACACTTCTTCTCTCAAATCCCACTTAGAACTACGTCTTCTGCCGCTTCCACTCATTTCTCTCAACAAAATCCTCACCACCTCCTTTTAGTAGAACCAGGTACAATCTGGAGAAAAGGACAAACATTATATATATATATATATATATATATATATATATATATATATATATATATATATATATACACACACACACACATCAGCTTCAGTGATATAAAATCTACTTTTGATAGAAGTAAGAAGATTTCATTAAAAAATGCAAAAAATGTGGCCAAAGACATAAAATCTATCTTCAGTCCTTCACTCCATTCTGCTCTCCAAGTCTACAGTACTGTTTTGATGTTCCTAAATAATTATTCTTTCCCTCATATCATTGAGACAAATCAGTATACATCATGCAACAATTTGATTCAGTCATAAAAGTTTTTTTTTTTTTTTTTTATGAGTAAAAATTGATTAATATTAATAGACGTAACCAAGTACACTGGATTCAGCAATAAAATTAATAGAAAATCTAAAATTTAATGCTTTACGTGTCAAGATTATTGATCCAATGAACTAAAAAACACAGTGCAAGGATAATGTAACAGAATTACAGAGATTTGACACAATCTGAGTAGTAACCATTTTTCACCAACTAAATGTGAGCAACATATGCATTGGTCAGGTATCCATTCCACCTAACAGACCTAATATCTTACATCAATTTCTTTCAGTCCCATGTAAATGAAAGATCATGCATAGTTGTAGTGTAGACAATGAAATTTTGCTAAAACTCAACTAAAAAGGAGCATGCCTTTTGACTTGCCGGAATCACAAAGCAGCAGTTCATATTTCCATACACAAATTGGATTCAGATAATAAGGCAGAAAGGAGGCTATAGGAGACAGATTTTTGTAGAGGACAACCACACACATAAATAAGTGCAACTCTAAAAGTCAATACAACCTGTATACGAAAATTAACAGTTATACACTTACTAGAAAAGGAAATGAGAACAAACAAACAAATTTTTATGATGAGTAAAAGAAACAAATTGTAAAAAACGAATAATAAAAATCCATACACCTTTAGAGCATCCCATTAATTATTTCCCAATAATACAACATATAAACAATCTTTCAAGAGCCAAATCAAACCATTTACCAACTAGATTTACAGTTAGGAAATGTAGAGACTGGATAACCACCAGCAAGAAAATTCCCGAATACCACAACAAATTGCATTTAAACCAGGGAATAGGAAAAAAAAAAAGGATGATTTCTGGCATGGACATAGAAACATCAGCAGACTAGATGCACCCGTTAATCAGTTATTTGCCGATTCCTATCTTTTCATGGTTTTATTTCTCTTTTTATATTTCTATTTAGGTGTTTCTCTTATATGCATCCTCGTACTTGAGCTACAACTTTTGTGGCTTTTAATAAAATCCTCGATTATCAAACCAAAAAAAAAAAAAAAAAAAAAAAAAAAATCAGTTACTTGTCAATGCCTCATCAAGGTTGATAAAGAAATCTAAGAGAAGCCAAGTACTCTTTTGGTTTAACAGAATATTTATACCGCTAACGAGTGAACCAAACCACTTAAAAGACCATTACTGTAGCCCCCAAAGTTTCTTAGTTTGTACATGGTCGTACTCCGCCATAAGTAAGGGTATATAAATAAAATTAGAGGTAACATCCTCTTGGTTGAAAAAAAAATTATACATTTTCTAACTCCTAAGAGTTAGATCAAGTGGTAAAGGCTTTGGGTTTGAGGATATCCTCCCCCAAGTTGAGGGTCAAATCTCATTGGATGCAAACAATTTCTAGTGGCTATCGAACTGAGAGATTTTCTCCTTGAATTACCCGAGGTGTACTTGCAGGAAACTCCTTACTGAGAGCCTGTACACTCACGAGATTAGTCGGACGCTGTTCCTAGACACTCGGTGCCAATAAAAAAAAAATATACATTTTCTATTTGACTACCAAGTGCCAATCATTATATAAATTCCCAGTATTATTTAAAGAAAAAGAAACACCGAGCAAACAAACAAAAACAATGCAATCAAAAAAGTGATCAAACATGTCACCCACTCATCCATCGCATAACTAAGTAAACAGAAAACAGAAAACTCTTCTTCTTTTTTTCTTGTTTTAATAAAACAGAAAACTCTTCTAGCACAACAGGAATCTGCATGTTCTACCAGGTAACCACCCCTCGTGTCCAAATAACAACAAAAACAGAGAGGCCCACGCCTCGCACTATGTTTTTCTCAAACCAAACACACAACTTAAATAAAATATAGAGCGCTTGCAGTAGCAGTTAATCCCGAGAACCCTATATACTGCACAGAATAAATGAAGCACAGTTTTCATGGAGAGTACTCCATAAAATTACATGGCCAGTGAGGAGCAACAAGCGCACTGACATAGTCCATTTAAGTTTTAGTTTGTATCTCTATTTATTTTTTGGCTTAAAACCAATAACATCGTAACGTTTAGCTGATGGCTATTGTTTAGGTTTGTGTAGCAGAGATATATGATATAGGTGGCTGGAAATCACTTTAGCATTCAGCTACCCCGCAATCCCACCCTTCCCAAAAAAATGTATCTTTCCAAGCTAAGGCAAATATTTTTTACTAGCACATGGTGTCTGGGACAAAACCCAGACTAATCCAGGGATGCACAGACCCTTCGTAAGGAATTTCTTAAAAGTGCACCTTGAATAATTCAAGTGGAACACAGGCCAATCTTAAATTTATCCGAAAACATCAGAACTGAGCCTGAACATTAAACTAGTTAAGGATACTTCGCAGCCATAATGAATGCAAGACAATAAATGTTTTCTAAATCCCCAGCTAATTTGACATCTCAATACCTCAAATTGATAAACAACGTAGTTTTCCCCAGAGCCACATGCTCAACTTCCTTCCCAGGAAAAAGACTTAATGGGAAAATCTGATGCCTGATGCAAGTTCGTTAACAAATTATCCAAAGCATATCTAGATAAGAGAGACATTATTACTTGGAGAGAGAGAGAGAGAGAGAGAGAGAGAGAGAGAGATTCAAAAATTTCACGTACATTAGAACCCTAGACAAACATTTGACACGTCCATAACTTCCTCAAGAGGCTGAATTTCTACCTTCACACAAGATTATTAGGTTCATCACAAGGAATACATATACACAAGAAATACAAAAACAAATGAACAGGTGTCTGTATAAATGTTGTGTCTGCATGTGTGTGTGTGTGTGTGTGTTGTGATATCCATGCCAAATCACCCAAGGCATCACCATCATTCGTATGCATTCACCAGTTTTAAAACCAGAGAGTTTTCATCTTTAGCAAATGTTGACTCTCACGTAGATTCTAAAATCCATACACAACGCTGACCAAAATCGGTAGTCACTGAAATCTTTTTGTGACAAAAGGAATCCTAGCATTTGTTTTCTATATTTCGGCCAGAAGCTTGGAAAGCCACAATTTGATTTAATTTACACAGTTATAGAAAAAGGGATTTTGCCTAATCATAATCAAGCATGTATTATTTGGTCGAACATCATAGTGTGAGAACTCAAGTAAAAAAGCCACAATTTGTGCAATACAAGCAAACAGTTTAAGGTTTACAAACCACAAGATTCCCCCAAAGTATCTTCTTTTTGCAATGACTTCTCAAAGTTCATAAATAATATCCGTTACAATAGTACCTGTCATCAACCCCACAAAGTGTTCATCCGGGCCGGATTTTCTTCTGACCCGGTCTAGAACCTGTCTTATAAAAACCGGATATATCCAGTCCGACCCGGGTATGAAACCCGGGTTTCGTAATCATAATCTGGTATAACCGGATTTGTATAAAAGGCAAAAAAAAAATCTCGATCCTTCGGCCCGTGACCCCGGACCCCCCCTCCCTCCTCTCTCAACTATTCTACGAAACCCTAGCCGCCGTCGTGATGACCTCGATGGTTACTTGATGGAGAGGAGTAGTTGATTCGAGTACACTCTCTCACCGATGGCTTGCGGAAGCTCAACTTTGAGAATCATCTCTTCCTCGGCCAAACTAGCCAACCCTAGATCACAGCACACCTCTTCGCCCACCAATACACTCATACCCATCAAGCTCTCAAACCCATCTCTCACTGACATCCATCCGAGCCTTCTAGACCTGGTAAAATGGTACCGTTATCATCCAAGAAGCTCTCCCTTAAGCACAACTGAAGCCAAAGGCCCTCGAAGCCCGCCGTGCCCTCGCCCTCGAAGAGTTGGAGCAAAAGAAAGCTGCACGCAAATAATCTATTTTTTTATTGGTTTTGCTTCAAATCCTGATGGTAAGCCTTTACAAAAGCACTTTATGTTTGTTTAGAAAATTACATTAATTAGCTCCAAACTTAATTACACATTTTTGTTTAATTAATTACAAACATCCTTAAAAACTTATTCAGTTCTTTCTTCTGGTGCTGTTGCTAATTAAATGTCACCATGCATTGAGCAGGTGATTTTTGAGGTATGCATGCATGTCTAGCCCGATTGATTTGCTACAAACAGGGGTCTGTTTGGTTTTATCCTTCCATGAGTCATTAATTAGTTGATTGCTAGCCCTAATTTCTAGAAGGATTAATTATACATCATCCCTAATTTCTTGCATGCACACACTAATATTGTGGAATATTATGTGTAATCTTGCATAAACACAGTAATATTGTTTGTGCTTTTTTTGTTTTTGCTCAAAGGTAAACACATGAAGGCAGAAGATTTCATATTGCTTAACCCTTTTGCTTTGTTTTTCTCTCTGGGAGTTTTTTCAGAGTGTGGATTGAGATGGAGTTTGTGGGATGTTGTGGGGTTACAAGCTATTTATTTTTACTAATTTCCATGTCAATACTTGGTCATTGAGCTGCTTTTATATATTGTGTCTACTGTCAATAGCTTGTGTTAGGTGTTCCTTTCCATGGTTTATGTTTTTCTTTGTTGAAATACATTCTTATTCTTCAGTTTGGGTGGCTGCAGAGAATATACAAGAAATTCAATGTAGCAGTTGTCTTCAGTTTGGGTGGTTACATCGAATAGGCTTGAAGTTTTATTTGGTGTGATTAAATTACATGGAAGAGTATGTTATTGATTTGTAACTCATATCTTGTAATTTTATATTTCGTAATAATGTAATATGTAGTAGATTGCATGCATTTTAGTTTTTTATTTTTATATATTTTATTATTCTGCACAATGTTAGGATTATGCTTTTTAACATTACCTCTTAGAAAAACATTTCACATAATATAGGCTTTTATAAAAAAAAAAAAAAAAAATGATGATTTTCAACGTGGATTATTCTTAAAAAATCTTTAATATGGTATAGGTTTTTATTAAAATAAAATTATTCTTTTAAATACAGACTTCTATAAAAAAAAATGAAAAACAGACTTCTTTAAAAAAAAAAAAAGGGTTCAACCCGGAACCCGGAATCTGGGTATTAAAAAACCCGGGTTCAACCGGGTTTCGGCCTGGGTCTGACCCAGACCAATCCGGCCCGGGTTTGAAACTTGGGTCCCGGTTCGAGTTTAACCAGGTTCCTGGGTTGGAACCCGGATGAACACCCCTCTGGCCCCCACTATCTACCTGATAGTTAACTAGTACTCTTAAATTCAATGAAGAAGACTTTGTTTTCAGTGTGGTTGTAGTTGGCCCAAATCACAAATTTGGAACACAGCCATTCTTAAGTCCAAACACTTTTTGTATAAAATCTATTGATATTTGGTGTAGATCTACAGATCAAATCTTGATTTTGATCAACAAAAAATCACTCTTAAAAGATCAATGTCCATTAGGATTTAGTATGAATCTTTCATTCCAAACTTTCCACTCCACAGCATTGAACTTTGAGCATCAACAACTTCTATAAGAGTTACTTTGAATGTTGATGTATTCTTTTCCAGTTTTTGAACCATGGAGAAGGTCTTATGAGGCTATCTCAAAAGCATTTGGAGCAATCTCCACTGAAACGACACAACAAAGGTCCATTAATATGTGCAAATATCCCACGTTGCACTTGCGGAAGGATGAATATCACTGCAAATATCATTGCATCAATTCTTTCGAATGCACTCGGTATCCCTCCATGCAGTGACCTCGTGAAAATACTGCAGAAAAATTATATGTATATTAGCGCTTGGCTAGACGGACTCTTATTGAAAGGCATAGAACTAAAGTTCACACAAGACTTCTATCTTGGTACCCAGTCTTTTTGGAGTCTACGCAATTTACCTGAGCACATAGATGAGTGATCTAAGACTCAAGCAAAGGGTTCAAAGTTACATTTAAAGTTATTAGAGTATGGAAAGTCCTAATAATCCTAAATATTATATAACAGGTTGGAAAACTATCACATGTTTTTAGGCAGGTAAATACACCTCGCACATCCACAAGGGATTAAACTCATAACCTCACCAATCAAAACCATGGACCATGACCAGACATCATAACTTTACAAATTTATTGAATATCAAACAAACAAAAATGTGAAGAAGCATTTCTTACTTGCCAAAAAAAATTGTAATGAAGCACGTCCAAATTCTCATTTTGAAAACAGAAAAGTTTGTGAGAATATTCAGTAATTATTAGTATACAGTATTTCTAATTCAGTTCACAATCCTAAGCAAAACCAAGCAAACTTCCCAAGCACTCCATGATTCAAAATGCATGTAACAGAGCAGCAAGACTTGAGAGGGAGAGCTTTAGAACCCTAAACCGCCACGGAATGACGCCGCGAGTGGACAAAGGGAGGACGAGCTGAGTTTGTCATGTTTAAAGCCATTCGGAGAGAGAATTGAGAGCAGTCCGGAAAAAAAAAATAGAGATATTCTATAAAGCACGCCGGTCATTGAGCACGAATTGCACACCGGACCCTCCATTCATCACATATGAAATGTCTATTCTACCGTCAGTTAGATTCAATCCATTGCTTTCCTTCGTTGTTCCACTAGAGACCACCCGCCTTTCTGATTCTTCGCTTCTTTCACTACTTGAGGAAAACACTGCACGCTCAATCAATTTTAAAAACAAATTCCAGTTCAATACAAATTAAAACCAATCTCTTTGAATAATTTCAAGTCAGATGCGATCTCCACGAGCTAGGCACCTTCCTTTCGGCGATGGGCGAATCAATAGTGCTGGCAAATTCTTGAATGTTCCCAATATTCACCTTCAGTTGGGCAATGGACTTCTCTACTGCTGGAGGAGTGCAACGCAAATGAAAAGGGAGGAGGGCTTAGCGAAAATATTAAGAGCATTAACATTGATCTATGTATATGTATATGTAAAGTCACATCTTTTATATAACCATTTTATCATTTAAGTAAAATTTTCACATTAGTTTATGTATATTTGAGACAAAATTTATTATTAATTTTTTACTAAAATTAATTTTTTTATATATATTTTACAATTAGTATTCACTACATATATTTGACATTAATAATACAAAAACAATAATAAAAAATATAATTTTTTTATATATTATATTAAAAATATACTAAAATGAAAAAAATATATAAAATATATTATAATAATAAAATAAATGTGCATATAAAGATTTATTGTGCTGTTGAAAGAAGGAGAAAAAAAAGATTGTGAGAGAGAGAGTGGAAAGTAAGAGAAATAATGATTAAAATATATTTTATAGAAGGAATAATAGTTATCTAAATCTAGATAATCACTATTCATAACTAGCTAAATATTTGAATATGCATAAGTTAATGTAAAAGATTTTAAGGTCATATTATACAAATATGACTTTGTATATATTTATGCATAAACTAATGTAGATGCTTTAAGAAATGTTGATAATATATGTGGATAATAATAAAAAAGTAATAATAAAATATTAAATAATAATAAAAATAGATAAAAAGTAATAAATAAAAAATAATAGATAAAAAATAATAATAAAATAAAAAATAATTGTGAAAGAAATTGCTCTCACGTGCCAAACCAGCCCGTGCGGGAGGGAGGGCGAATGATTCCGACTCATTCTGTTTTTGTTTTGTTTTATAATTTTATTTTTCTTTATCTTAACTTATCCACGTGTTTATTTCGTGCATTACAAGACGCTTTCCTGTAGCACAACTCAAAAAAATAATGCCGATAGAGTATTTTTCAACCTAGATTACGAAACCATCTTGCTTTTCTTTCATTTTTTTTCCACGGGCATAAAACAATCTTGCTTAAGATTGGTCTCGTTGATTTTTTTTTTTTTTTTTTTAGGCCTAGTTTTTTTATTAAATTTTTTTGTTATTTCCTCTTTTAATAAATCATTTTTTTATTTTTTTAAGGATAATTAAAACAAATCTTAGAAGCTAATTAAATATCTCTTGTTTAAAATGAGCGCAAAGTTAAAGCCTACCGAAAATCTATAGAAGATAAAAGACTGTTATAATATAAATGAACGAAAAAAAAAAGGTCTGATAATGAATAAGAAATTAGTATTTTGATTTTTTTAATTTTTAATTTTTTTTAACCGATATCCATGAATTCTTATAATAAAAGGCTATTCTTTTATTTTATTTACTAGGAGGCGACTCAGGCGAGTGTGATGCTACAGAAGGTTTCCCCGCGACCCGTCTTCTCCAAAAAGTCCAAACAGAGCATTCCCCACCCGTTTGATGGTTTGAGTCTGTATGCAAAGACGCAGGCACACAGCTCGCTCAACTTCTACCCTACCGAATAACTTAACAACCCGTGACTTTTTGAGCCTTACCAATCCCCATCAATCTCCCGTGAACCCAACCCCGCCTTCCATTTTCCTTTTCGGAGTCACCGCACTTTCCCTCCTCGTTCATGCTTACCGCGTCCACCTACTCACACTACCATCCAAATTGATCTCTCTCTCTCTCTCCACTGCTCGCTATTTTAGTGGATCGATTCGATATGGCCACTACTCATCAAAGAAAATCCACAAAACTTGTCCATAAAAGCAGCTCCAACACCTTCCTGTTTTCTAAGCCATCCACACTTCTTGTAATTTCCATGGCCTGCATCTTCTTTGTCTCCCTCGTCCTTTTTCTTTCCCTCTCTTCAGCCTCCCACCACCAACACAAATCCCGAACCCATCCCGGTGCCAACAAACCCAGTCCTGATGCTCCCTCCTCCATCTCTCCCGCGATCCGCCAGGCCTGCAAGGCCACTCGCTTCCCTAGCACATGCGAGACCTCTTTGACCCAATCCAACCACGTGCCCCCCAACCCCACCCCTCTCCAGCTCATCCAGTCCGCCATCTGGGTCTCCTCCCAGAACCTCCACACCGCCCAATCCATGGTCAAGTCCATCTTGGACTCCTCTGCGGGGAATGCGAACCGCACCACGGCCGCCAAAAACTGCCTGGAGTCCCTCAGAATCTCCGAGTACCGGATCTCTCGGACTACCGAAGACGCACTGCCACATGGTAGGATCAAGGATGCGAGGACCTGGATGAGCGCCTCCTTGCTCTACCAACAAGATTGCTGGTCCGCGCTCAAGTACGCGAACGACACACAGATGGTGAACTCGACGATGTCGTTTCTGGACTCGTTGGTTGGGCTCACGAGTAACGCGCTGAGCATGGTGTTCTCGTACGGCATTTTCGGGAACGAGACCGGGTCGTGGGCCCCGCCCAAGACCGAGCGGGACGGGTTCTGGGAGGGAGGTGGCGGCTCTGGGTCGGATTTCCGGGGCGGCTTCCCGTCGAAGCTAACGGCGGACGCGACCGTGTGTAAGGACGGGAGTGGCGGGTGCTACAAGACGGTGCAGGAGGCAGTGAACGCCGCACCTGATAACGCCGGGGAACGGAAGTTCGTGATACATATAAGGGAGGGGGTGTACGAGGAAACCGTCAGAATCCCGTTAGAGAAGAAGAACGTGGTGTTTTTAGGAGACGGGATGGGCAAAACGGTCATTACGGGGTCGTTGAACGTCGGCCAGCCTGGGATTTCGACATACAACACAGCCACAGTTGGTAAGTCTTTTGAATGCATATTACTTTATTGTGTTTGGCCATTCTTCCTTGTTATTGTTTAGTCATATGTTTTTATTTTCAAGGTTGTGGATGGAGTCAATAAATACTGTTGGGGAGTTGCTCATGTTATGCAGTTATGAATAAATTATTCTAGTAGATTTTACAGCCTTTTGCACTCACAAGTCCATCCTTCCAGCTTTTGTCATCATGTAGAGCCCATGTGAAATGAAATTGGGTTGCAAACTTATTCACAGTTAACTATTTAGTAGCAAGAGCTTAGGAAAAAGGGCTAGTTAGTACTAAAAACAAAAGATAAAATGTTGACTACAATTGTAGATGACTTCTTTTATGAAGTGGTAGAAAAGTCCCCGAGAGAGCAGATGTTGGGAAGCCGTAAAATTTATGAGTTTTGAGCTTTGCTTTGTTAATCCCTTCTTGTTCTTGAGTTGCTTTGAAAAAAATTCCCTTCTTGTTCTTATGTTTGAATCATTCTGGAACAGGTGTGCTTGGTGATGGATTCATGGCCAGCGGCCTCACAATCGAGAACACGGCCGGTCCTGATGCACACCAAGCAGTGGCCTTCAAATCAGATAGTGATCTATCCATCATTGAGAACTGCGAATTCTTAGGCAATCAAGATACACTCTATGCTCGCTCCCTCCGCCAATTCTACAAATCATGCCGCATCCAGGGAAATGTGGATTTCATTTTTGGAAACTCAGCATCAGTTTTTCAAGACTGCCAGATCTTAGTCTGCCCCCGGCAAGTAAATCCAGCAAAGGGCGAGAAAAATGCTGTCACTGCACATGGCAGAACCGACCCTGCACAATCCACAGGTTTTGTTTTTCAGAATTGCTTGATAAATGGCACCGAGGAATACATGGTACTGTATCATAACAATCCCAAAGTACACCGTAATTATTTAGGGAGGCCATGGAAGCTGTATTCAAGGACAGTTTTTATACACTGTAACTTAGAAGTTCTTATTACACCAGAAGGCTGGATGCCATGGGATGGCGATTTTGCATTGAAAACACTCTATTATGGGGAATTTGGTAATTCTGGACTAGGCTCTGATTTGTCCAAGAGAGTAACCTGGAGTAGCCAGATCCCAACAGAGCACATACTCACATATTCCGTTGAGAACTTTATCCAAGGAGATGAGTGGATTCCATCTTCTCAGTAATTAGCTTCAAATTTTGCAGAAATATTGGCCGTAATGTGTCTGGAACACAACAATATTGGGAGATTTCAAATTTTTGGCTACATTTGATCTCCATCCATATGTGGTATCTCTTCACAGTGGGGCTTATGCTTGAGCATGTTTCCAGCCTTACTATATTTATATCGTTGTGTTTGTAGTAGATCTCTCTCCTTGCATCTGTTGTGTAACCCTGGGGGAGGTAGAGGAGAATTGGATGGGTGTAATTTTTACTTCATTGTATAAAATATTACACGATTGTGCTAAAACTTGTTTATTTTTTTTTATCTTGTTTTTATAAATTTCCACGGGGTCACTGTCACTCGTTGAATTTTGACGTTGGAGGTTGCCACCAAGTCGCACGTTGAACAAACGTTAAAGAGAGAAAAATGACACAAACAATACGGAATAACATGGACTTTTTCAATGCTAGTAATGGTACAAAGGCATTGGCATCTGGCCATCAATTTCTTGACTTGCAGGATACGTGCAGTTGCAAGAGAAGCCCAATTGGTTCCCTTTTAAGGGTTTATTGCTCATTTTGTATGGCTCATTTCACTTTTTACTCTCTCTTAGGGGCCTTAAATTCAAGCAATAACTCGAGAGAATCTTTTTACTGCCAATAATATCCTCCTTTCGATATGATTATCCATGTCCATATGCCAAATAGGACCATGGTTGGGAGAGGTGACATGGGAGAATTGCGTGACTTAGTGGGTACTTTTAATGGCGTTGCTTGTATAGTCATCGACCATCATTCACGCCTTAACTTGAAAGCATGATGGGCATCTTTTTCTTTGACAAATAACTTCTGGGACTAGGAGTCTGAAGTATGGGTCTTTGAAAAGCAGGCTAAGACTTGTATCTTTTGCAATCACGGGCTTGATTCTATGCGAAAAATGTTGGAAGCATGAAAGCTTATTCCCAAATTCACATGATGCTATGCAGGTATGGTATGGGTCCACCCAATACAAGACAAAGACTTTAGTCTCATATGCAATCACATGATGCACAACGTACGGTGAATTGTTTTCTAACGCCTGACTTATGGTTCTCGATGATTCACATGTGCTTTGGTGCCAATTTGGCTGCAAAGTAACGGTTAAACTTTTGACAGTAATAATTTTAAGGTAATATATTAATTTATATTTTAAAAAAATTACTCAAAATTATAAGTGAAACTCCTTTTTTTTGTTTATTAAATACATCGGGGGGGAGGGGGGTTGAACTCATGATCTCAATTTTAAAGATGTGGGTCTTGTGCCGCTACAGGCTCTTAGCATAAGTGAAACTCAATTTAAATAATTATTAATATCAATAACTCTCTTTTTGACAACGTGAAATTTCATTCGCTACCTTTCTAAAGAAATATGGTGTTACATTTCTTCTCTAATATGTGTAACGCCCTTGTGAGATTATGTTTTGATGCTCTTACATTCCACACTATAAAGACTTTAATATCATTGTAACAATATAAGAAAAATTCAAACTACGCCGAGGCTTATATCCCAAACAAGTTAAAAGTTAGAATTCCATCGTTACTGAATTCCATCGTTATAAATGTCAACAAGTTCTTCTTTCTAAATATTGTGCGATTTTATTCACTACTCGTCCAGTTATGTGAGGTGTTACATTTATGGCCTAGGAAATTATTACCTAGCTGTTGTTTTTTGGGTTCATGCCACCAAACAATGCCACATTATTATTATTGTCATTGTCATTAGTATTATCACAATGGCAATATCATAAAAAATGTAAACCGATAGAGGGGTAGAATCTTAACAAATGCCTCGAGCCAAATTTGACAAAGCTACATAAAAATAAAAAATAAAAGAAAAACAAATCCTAAAAAATAGATCAGAAGGATCCTGTCAAGTATTTTCTAGATCCAAACTCCAAGAGAATGGTTATGGTGGTTGATGGCTTTGGTAGCAGTCTAAACAATGAGCTATTTCAACAACTTGCATTGTGTTGTGCAGCTATGCTCCGGTGGTTGTTGATACTATGTGGTTAAGGCTGCGTTTGGATGTTGAATTAAGTTGAGTTGGGTTGAGTTGAGATGATAAAATATTGTTAGAATATTATTTTTTAATATTATTATTATTTTAGAGTTTAAAAAATTTAAATTGTTTATTATATTTTGTATTGAAATTTGAAAAATTTGTAATGATGAATTGAGATGAATTTATAAAGCAAACGAAGCATCTAAGGTAGATGGTGTACAAATGATATTTGCAGTCTCTAGTGTTTACAAGTTGTGTGTACTCTTTTTAAAAAATGTGGATAAATTTAGAACTTACATAAAAAAATTAATTTTTTAATAATAGATCCCTTTTTTTTTTTTCTTAAAGAGAGTGTGTGGAACTTACATATCCTAAAATTATATCTAATATATATTACTCTTAAGAAAATAGAACCAATCAAACTTTGGGCAGCACTTGAGACTTATAAATTTTTGAAAAATGATATTTATAGTCGTGGAGTGACGTGGAAAGACACAATTTGTTATGTAGCATGAATGCTCTTCTGTGAGACTGTGACTGACATTTTGTCTGTTGGACAACCCCCATACTCTTAACACAGTGCGAGACAAACCAATTGCATGGTCATTACAAAGGCATAACAGCCATCAGTGGATGATTCTAAGGTAACGACATATTAGATTATCTTTTTTCTCTCTGAGTTCAATTGTATATCAGAATTTTCGGATGTTATAATTTTTGTGAATGGTTTCTGGTGCAGTCTGTAAAAAACCATCTTTTTCATGATGAAACGTTGCCATCTTTCTTCCGAAGATTAGCCTGGTCACCTGATGGGTCATTTTTACTTGTGCCTGCAGGTATTGACCAATATTTAAATATCATTCCATCTCCTGTGGACTTATGTAGTCTAGTACTTTTTCTTTGAATCTTGGTTATCTGGTAACTTGATGGAATTATCCAGTTGCTTCATGTGATTGTCATCAACACCATAGTCTACTATCACACTTGGGAGTATTCATGCCAATGATTAATCATCTCAGGCTACCACATCTTTGGTGTGTTGCGACTTAAATTAAATGTCTTTCTTTTGGCTGTGTACTTAAGACTATATGATTATAATGATTTTGATGCCTGGATTGTGAATATCATAGATTATATGTACCTCCCAGATGTCGTGTTTGTAACCACGATTTTTCTTCGCCACAAGTGAGGGCAATCAATAAAATTTGGAGTACTGTCCTTTAAAAAAAAAAGGAAGTAAAAAAAGAAAAAAAAAATCTCAGGCTGTTCATTGGATTGTCTCCCTTTTCTATTTCAGGTTCTTACAAGATTTCACCTGCATCTGAAACAGTAAATACAGCTTACATATTTTCCAGAAAGGATCTCCCAAGGTAAGATTTTAGCTGCATAGTTTTTTAGTTGTCCCTTCTGATATTGCACTTCTGTTGCATTCTTAAGACGAGCTATGGGCACCGTATATTGAGCCTGATCTCTTAATGCAATTCAGCTGAATTAATATCAATCTGTTCTTTTCAGTACGCAATAACTACACTTTTAATCAATAAAATAGCTTTGAAGGAGACTTTCAAGGATAATCTGTTTCAAAACATTATTGCTGTTTAGGCCAATGTATGATATTAATCTTCGATCAGTTGTGCAGCTGCACTCTTTAAGCTCCCTTATCGCCTCATTTTGCGGTTGCTACTTTAAATTCTTTATACATTTATGACACGGAGAGTGTTCCTTCAATTGCAATATTGGTCGGTCTTCACTATGCAGCCATAACGGACATTTCGTGGTAAATTTTATACCAGTTCCCATGCAACATGCTCCGACTGTTATGTTGATAATTCTTTTGATGATTTTGATAATGTTTTGAATGCCTACCATTGTTTGTGTTCAAAGGTCACCTGAAGGCCGTTACTTGGCATTATCCTCCCAAGATGATTACTGTACATTACTAGAATTTGAACACGACGAACTGGGATTGCCCATCACTTTATCAGGTCTTGCCTCTTCTTTCCCATTTTTATCACTTCGTTACCAATCCTCTTTTACCCCTCGCAACTGCTTAGTTCCTTTCTTATTTGACCTGCTGTAGAAGAAACAAATGTCACGGGTGATGACAATAGGGACCCTGTTCAGAAGCGAGAGGAGATGATAGTTGATGCAACTAGGAGCGATGTTGCAGCAGAGAGCACTAAATCAGAACCAGGAAAGAATGAAGGGAAACTGGCATCACCAAGCTCAACAAGTACTCCCATCTCAAATAAACCAGCTAAGAGGCGTATTACTCCCATGGCAATTGATCTTTGATAAGTGCCACCCTCACCTCTGTAAATCTTGGCATGGTCTGTCATTCAAGGTTTCATCTATGGAGTTTTATATTAATTTTCAAGTGTAAAAGAGATGGATTCGACGATCTTAGTAATAGATGCGTAAAAGATGTTGGGGTGTATGTGAAGATTGGTTTTAGAGCTGAAAAAGTGTTTGCTGAAAGTTCGATCGACATCGCTCGACATACCGCTTGAGCGAAACTCAAGTCCAAGAGTTCGCTCGAGTACCGCTCGAGCGAGGCACATAACCTAGTGTTTGCTCGACCTTCGCTCGAGCCAATGTTCATTTGACTGTTCGCTCGAGTTGCACTCGACACTCCGCTCGAGCTAAGTACGCAGTTTTTGCATAAATATATCATATGAGACTTGTGTTGGATGGGCTCGAACATATTTTCAGAGAGGACAATTGTCTAGTGAGTGCATATTGTCCGAAAGAGCAAAAAGTCCTAGAGAGTGTGAGTTGAGATTGAGTGATTGTAATCTCCTCTAGTTAATAAGATTTCTGCAGCTCTGTGGATGTAGGTAATTTGCCGAACCACGTATATTGTGTGTTGTGTTTTTGATTGTGTTGCTTTTACCTTATTTGTCATCGTTGGTGTTTGTGTTTTGCATAACATTTCACAACAAAAGAGAACCTCCGTGTTCCTTTTTTGAGAAGCTAGAGTTCTTTGTACTAGATTTATGGTCATAGATCAAGGCATCAAGCCAATTTTATCATACATAGGCTTCTAGTATTGAAAATCTGGTCACACGGCTTAAGTCCTATAATGATAACGTTGGCTTGCCAGAAAATATGCTGAGTGAAAATAATAGTATGTTAAAGGGATGAGGGACTATCGAGTCAACTTTTATTCGGCCCAATTTTGAAATTCATACGAGAGATGACACAGTGATTTAAGATAAATTGAAGGGATGAGAGAGGACGAATGTAGACAGGCTGTAGTCTCATCTTATGATAATGATATAAAGGAGCTTGACCTTGGGATATGTAGGCTAGCATCGTTTTACTTGATCGGTTGGGTATCTTCTCTAACCATTGAGGATGTTGGTTGGGTTGCTTTGACTAAATGGCCATGAACTCACTTTTTTCTTACACTGAGGTGAACTTTCCAGGAAACATGTTCTGTTTTGACACTGGACAGCTCAGCTAGACAAGAGGATTCCACCTTTTCAACTACTTCCTCTGTTTGCTGTGGGACGAGTTTAGTGCAATTGATACCTGCATTAACCATATTCCCACTTTCTTTAATCATTTATAGATTGTACGGCTCAAGATGTTTAATGAAACATGAGTATTCCATGGGAATGGAGAAACTGAAATGCAATCTCGGATCTGCGAGGAAACTATATATTAAGCATTCTGGTAGTCCTGATTTCCTTGGTTGATAAAACAATCTTGTTATATTGATTTTTGGACAAACTGCCTTTTGGGAGAACCTTCAGGGACAAACAATCTTGATGGCCTATTTTGCCGTTTCCTTTGTGAAAGGTCAACTTTTTGTCAATTTATTTTTTCATTGATTGCACAGTTGCTGGATGAAAAACGACTACTTTTTTATTTGAAAGGTTTAATTTTTTGATAGAGGAGGCGTTCGTGTTGAGGAATAATCTCACATTGAATTGTGGATAAGGTCTTGAACATGTTATAAGAAATAAACAATTATCTCTTATATAATCGATTTTATGAGATGAATTAGGCCATAAATTTCTTCATATTGATAGGAATGGTCAAAACGGTGATGGCAATACAGTGCTACATGCTCGGATTTGTGACAAACTTGGCAAGTGGGTCAAGAACTTGAGAATTGCTGCTGGGTATTTGATATGGTATCAGAGAATTTCGACCATTAGTCACTCTAATCCATGTCTCGTGTCGATTTTCCATTTGAGTGTGGTGTTGTCTTTCTATACAATATAAAGAAAAAAATCGGTAGAGAGACAAAAAAGGAAGGTTGTATATAGAAAATTTTGAGAGTATTTTCAGATAAAAGAGGTGTTCTTTTGGTGGAACTTTGAACTCAACCACTTGTACAGAGTTGATTCGAACTATACAAAGATCAGTTAGGCTGTTGTATCCTGGAGGAGTCAGGCCGCCAAGAGGAGTTCTACTGCATCGGTTAATTTGAAACTTTGTACACCGTATAGGGCTTGAATCTCCTTAAAAAGAATGAGATTTTCGTGCCTCAGTCCAAACTGGTTTCGTTTGAATGTTAATTTCATTGTAATTTTTATTATATTATTGTGTATTTCACTAACAATTTTAAGAAGATTCAAATGGAGCCTACAATAAAAAAATGCACGAAAAGCGTTGGAGATCTCAACATGTCTTTCTGTTTCAATGCCCTATTTCAAGAGATGGAAGTGCAATGCTCTTCTATCTAAGCCTCTCCTACATTCTCACGACAAAGGTAAATTTAATTTATAAAAATTGTGTCTTGCCCAAAGATTGGAATTCAATAAATAGTTTTTTGAAGCCGCAAAGAAAAATTTTCAAAAAACTTAGTAGACCTCACAAAAAAGACTTTCCAAGCTAAAAGAGTAAGAGTCAAGTACCCCCTTCAGAAAATCAATTTTGTTTTGTCTGTGGCAAAAATGGACAATTTGCTCGAATTTGCAAGTTTTTGAAGCGAGAAAATAATCTTCGAGTTAACTTAACTGAGGAACCATTTGTAACTATGATTATAGACATTAACTTGCTTCATGAATTTGTTGAAGGGTGGTGGGCAGATTCTGGTACCAATAGACATGCCTGCTGTGATTAAAATTGATTCAAAAATTATACTACCTTTAAAGAAGATAAAGTAATTACGCTTGGTGATTCAAGTAAAATCAATGTTGTTGGGAGTTGTGAGGTTTAACTGAAATTCACTTCGGGACGTATATTGTTGCTCAAAGATGTGCTTTATACACAGTCTATGAGGAAGAATTTGATGTCGAGTTTTTTACTGAACAAAGCGGCCTCCAAACAAACTTTTGAATCTGATCAATATGTTATTATGAAAAATGGAGTTCTTGTGGGTAATGGTTATGTTGTGATGGAATGTTTAAATTAGACGTTGAGAATAAAGCATCAAATATATCTATTTATATGCTTTCTTCTTTAAATTTTTGGCATGCACGTTTATGTCATACCAATAGTAGATATGTTGCAATCATGAGTAGTTTAGGACTAATTCCCAAATTGACAAATGATTTTTAAAAATGTGAAAATTATAGTCAAGCTAAAATTACTAAATGACTTCGTAAAAATGTTGAAAAAAATACCAAATTGTTGGATTTAATTCAAACTAGTCCTTGTGAATTTAAAGGACTTTTAACGCATGGAAGAAATATATATTTTATCACTTTTATTGATGATTTTTCGAAATATACGTATGTTTATTTATTAAGAAATAAAAGTGATGCTTTTGAAAAATTCAAAGAATTCATCCATGAAGTTGAAAATCAATTTGGTAGAAAGATTAAAAGATTTAGAAGTAACAGAGGCCGAGAGTATGATTCAAATGAGTTTAATATTTTTGTTCAGTCATTGGAAATTATTCATGAAACTACTGCACCATACTCACCTGCATCTAAAGGTGTGGTTGAGAGAAAAAATATAACGTTGATTGAGACGAATACCATGCTTATTGATTCAGATGCTCCCTCAAGTTTTTGGAGTGAATCAATTTTGATTGTTTGTTATGTTTTAAATAGGGTGTCTTATACAAATTAAAAAACAACACATTTTGAATTATGGAGATAGTATAAGCCAAATTTGAGATATTTTAAAGTTTTGGGTTGGTTGGCTTTTGTGAGGCTAACAAATCCTAAAAGGCCCAAATTGGGTGTTAGAACTATCACTTGCATCTTTTTTGGATATGCAACAAATAGCATAACCTATAGATTTTTTTTTTTTATATTAAAAATAAAATGATTTTTGAATCAGGTGATGCAATTTTTCATGAAGAAAATTTTCATTTTAAATCCAAAAATAGTGGGGGTTAAGAATTTAGACAAAATATTTTTTTCTCAAGCTAGTTCTTCTACTGCTAAAGAAAATGAAGAAATTTTTGAAATAAGGAGTAAGAGAGCTAGAATTGAAAAAAACTTTGGTCTCGACTATTATATTTATAATATTGAGGAAAACCAAATTATTTTAGAAGAAGTTTTAGCATCACCTGATTCTGTGTTTTGGAAAGAGGCTGTGGATGATGAGATGGATTCACTAATTTCTAACAAAACTTAGAAATTAGTTGAATTACCACCATATTGCAAAACCATAAGGTTTTAATGGTTCCTTAAAAAAGAATTTAGACCAGATGGAATAATTGAAAAATTAAAGGGGCCGGGGGGGTTGCAGAAGTGGTCTTGTTATCCTGTCGATCCAGATAAATAAAAAAGTGCAAAAGAAACAAAATGGGAAAAAGAAAGTAACAGCAATTTAGTGCACTTCCTTGGTTGAGACATACATCGTTTCATTATACAAATTATTTCTCAAAAGAACTGTTATGAACCCACTAAGTAGAACTCACCCTTGAAAACCGACTTACAAGGGAAGGGTGCCTATGAGCTTATAAACCACCAACCAATCTCATATTTAATCGATGTGGGATCATAACAACCACCACACTCCATAGCCGACGTCCATGACAGTCCCGCCGCTCATACGGGCTGACTGTGCACTAGGTCTTTTCTAGCCCCGGACAAACTTTGCTATGCCGGCATCACCTCCCGTGCGGCACGATTACAACAATGCCAACATGGACCGCATACGTGGGGTGGCTCTAATACCATTTGTTATGAGCCCACTAGGTAGAACTCACTCTTAAAAACCAGCTTACAAGAGAAGGGTGCCTAGGGGCTTATAAACCACCAACCAATCTCATACTTATTCATTGTGGGATCCTAACAGGAAGAGAGCACAATTCAAAAAACGGCAAATAAGATAGTCAATCTCTTCCTTTATTTCTTTCGTTTGAACAAACATTTCATTGCCTTAGAAGGCGATTAATGAATAGGTATGAAGACAATTGTTATATCTCCGAGAAAATTTTACCCCTCTAAAGATAGAAGAATCGCAAAAGGAATGAAAATATCAGTGCATGTTACAAAACTGTATCCTCCGTGTAACTTTACACTTTTGAGAATCCGTTGCTATCTTGAGAATTTTGGGATTGTTTGGTGTTGGCTGCCACATAATAAAAGATAATAACAGGAAAGAAGCTTAATGCATAAGTAACTGTAATTCAACTTTTTTGGCTTTTGAGATGAGACACCAAAGGTGCCTGTAGGCTAGAGCTTTGGCGATTCACTTGCAGAAAGAGAAAATTGGTGCCAGAAAATCCACGTTGGTAGCCATTGTATGGAGTGGGATTGACAAAAATCATGTTGGCTTGTCAAGGACAAGTGTTATAGAAGGCTTTTATAGGATGAAGGCTTTGTTAAGGGGAGTGTAAAAGGATATCTGTAACGCCCCGTACCCGGAAGGGTCGGAAAATTACTACCTGTCACTTACAAATCTGTCTCTCCAAGCATCTAAAACTTCAAGGACTTCATAAATAACACACAATCTCATATTTTTCAAATAACCATAATATAAACTCCATAAGTCATCATTACAAAATAACATAAATCAAAGGGGTCCACAATTTTTCAATAATCTCAACGAAATAAAACGATACATCTTTAGATCTCAATAGATCCAAACAACTCAAAGTACTTCAAATACTCAAGTTATACCCTTCTACTAACAATGGTACTCAGCCTTCTATCCATATCTAGCCAAGTTCCAATTTCTAATCATGACCCCCAGCTGGGTAATCAATGTCATCTGAAAAATATTGAAGATAAGGGATGAGTTATCCACAACTCAGTAAGCAGAAAACATATATTAGTATGTAAACATGAGCCATTTTTAGAAAGTTTGGTATGTAGAAATAAAAAATTTCATTTTCATATGCACATCTCGAAACGTGTTATCAGAAAAATCAGAGCGACTTTTCAATCTTTTCATATTCATAAACCATTTTCATATTCAAAAATCGCTTTGGCATAACATAACTGTACATCTTCATCTTATTATGGCATATCGTATCGTATCATGTCATATAACATGTTTAACTCCCGTGGTAGGGTTGTGCTATCCCTGGTGGCCAAACCAGGCAGTATCATGTTGTGAAACTTCTCATTTTTCAATCTCGAAGCCCTGAGTGTGCACATAGGAAAGAACACATAAAAAACTACTTTGTTTCCAAAGTGAGTGCACTCATATCATATATTATCATGTTGGTACCAACCATATCACGTAAAATAGTATCATCATATCAGAACCATATTCAGAATCAGAATCAGAATATATAAGTATGCCAAATGTTTTTCATATCCATATCATATCAAACCATGTGCTGAACATATTCATATCATTTTCATTTGATCATAAACAAACCCAAATCATTTTCATATCATATGTACAAAAATTTACAGATATCGTATTCGCTATTTTTCATATTTCAGAAACATATCAAATATTGCTCATGTCTACACATTTCGTGTCAAAAACATTTCTTTTCTCTTTCATACGTATCTCATAAGTGAATGCAAAACATATACTGAAGTTGTTTTTTTTTTCACATTTTCTTTTTAAAATAACATGCACATTTTTACAAACCAACCTCAGTTCATTTCTTTTTTTGCAAATCTAGCATAGGAATTCCGCTTACCTGGACTTCTTAACTTTTCAGAATTTTCCTCAAAAATGTCGAGTCGACTATAAATTTTCACGTATAAAAATAATCACGTAATTTCCGTAAGTTTTTAATCAATCACGAATTTCAATATTTAAGCCTAAACTTCTAAAATAACCTATTTTAATTCCTCAAAACTTAAAACCCTGATAATCCCAAAATATATTATCACTTTCTAAAATTATCAATATCCACCATAACTAATGTCAAACTCAAAACACCAATATTTAAACTCTAAACAGCCAACAAATCTCACAGCATAAACCAATCACAAAACAACTTCATCATCCAATCCAACCGACCCCCTTACTCCTCGGATTCAGTCTGGCACAATCAACCAATTCACAATAAATATGAGTTAGCGTAAAAATACATTTAAATCTCAAAAGTTCTTTGGGAAAATACTTACAGTACTATAATATAATTTTTGAAGAATCACGGAGGTGCTAAAAATGTCGACACAACAATGTAACAGTGGAAAATGTACAAAGGACGTGGGTCTCAAAACCCAACTTTTGAACGTGCACAAACGAAGACTTGAGATAACTAGGGAAGGGGTTAGGGATGTTGGTGAAGCTAATGGTGGTGGTGGTTGGCCGTGGGTGGCAGCGTAGAGGGCAGTTGAAGTCCAAAAATCTCAAATCAAAAATGGAGATGGATGGGCTTCACCGGTGGCAAATCGGGGCTGAAGATGTATGGGTTAGGTAGCTGGGGTGTCGCCGGTGATGTGGTGAAGAGGTGGCGGCCAATGGTGGCACGACGGCGGCGCGCGAGTTCAAAGAGTGTCGCGGCTTGAAGCTGTGCATGGGGGCTCACGGCGGTGCGAGATGGGTTGAAAACTGAGGGGTGAGGTCGCCAACCGGTGGGGAGACGGTTGGGACGGGCGATGATGGAAAAGGGGTGGCGCACGGACAGGGAAGAGAGGGAGAAGTCGCATGCAGAAAAGAGAAAGAGGAGAAAAAGAAATGAAGAGAAAAAGAAGAGAAGAAGAAAAGAAAGAGAGGAAAAGAAAAAAAAATGAGGGAAAGAAATGAGGTCCAATCCTCACATGTTGGGTCACAAAAATGATCTAACGAAAAGGGTTTCAAAACAGTAAGTTAAATAAAATAATTTAAACGTAGTGATTAAATAAAAATAATAATTAAATCCAACAATAAACTAATTTAAAAGAAAGAGCAATTTATATAATAAACAGTAATTAATAACAAGAAAACATATTGAATTAATAATTAATAATTTTAAAATAATATCACGTACGTAAATCATCTAAAATTTAAAATAAGAAAGTCCATAATCTTAATAAATGCAATAATTACTTAGTCAAAATACACATAAATACGGGATATCACAATATCAAAATCAGATGAAGAGTGTAGACCACGAACAATTGCCACTCCATTGAACTTTCAAACTAAAGAAGGGTGATCCTTGGATTGTCTTACAGGGAATCAAAATCCATGCAAACTGAAGTACCACTAGAAAGGAATAAATGTGAATATATCCAGAATGGATCTCAAGTGGAAGATCCTGCAGCTCAATGAATTGACTGGCGCAAAAGATAACTGAAATGGAGATATCCTCACTCGAAAGAACAGGAAAAAAAAATCCATACATTGCTATCTCCTTGAGAAGTTTTCATTTGGGAGGTGTTTCCTTATAGTGGCACCAAAAAGCTATTCTATCCAATAGGAAACTCATCTAGAAAATTAGGAAAGCTGCTTCCATTCTCCATGTGTTAAAATTTTACCATCTCAGAACGCTGATAGATATGAAGCGAACAGGGAATAAAGGTTCCAGGCTTACGTATTTTTGTTACCAAAAGTTGCATCCAATGCCTAGTTCTCTGACCATACAAAAACTTAACACCACTATGATCTATTCCAATGGGTGATGGACTACGAATATCTGGATTATGCAATACAACTTTTGTGCATAATCCAAAGTATATCAAGTACAATGTGGTGAAGTGATAATAATGCGTTTTATAATGCACTTTCGATTTTACCTACAAGCAAATGCTGTTTGTAATGCACAGCTTTGATTTGGATGTTAGATCAATGGAGTTGGGATTGTGTGCTGTTCATCGAAATCATGGATTAGAACCTATGATTCAATCCTAGTTGTTCTATCCAAGCAAGAAATTTCATACAGAAAAGCACAGTTAGTTAAATGGAGATTTGTACACAAATGAGGAAACTTACGTTTCAAAAAGCTTCCCTGGCACCCACCATTGTCCTGTGTTGAATATGAGAACATCTGAGTTAATCCAATGGGTGCTAATGTGATCTAACTGGTCCAATTTAAGCGTGGACTTGACTCTCTTTGGTGCATGTTTAGGCATCCAACCCTACTGCACCAGGAAAACTGAACGGAAGAACTAGATAGTAAAGTTGAAGGAACCAAACCGAACACCTAAAAATCTAATCTGCTTCGTAATCTTATTCCCATTCATTTCATAGACACTTTTCTTATTCTCTACACCTATCATTAGCAAGCATATCAGAGACTCCCACTGTGTTCGGCTCATAGAATCACCAACAAAAACCACTCTTTTGCTTCTAAACTTTTCTAATATATTCCGCACATTAAACCTCAGAATATCACAAGTCTTGGGCTTCCACCTCCATCTAAGATAATCTTTATCGTCCGCTCATTTCCCAAGCAATTGAATCCTTGTTCAACAAAAGGACATTCCGTAGCATTGTACAATGGGTAACTATCATCGTGCACCCAACTTCCATAAAAAACATTGCGACTACTAAACGTACCATTAAATTTGGATTTACCATAGTCATGAAAGGCCTGGCTGAAACTTGGGAGGAGAAACAGATAACCGCAACCAATTGCTATGATGAATGAAATCAAAGACCCAGTCACCACAAGAACATGAAATTTGCGGGAGACCCATCTCAATCGCCGGACCCTTGGGCTTGTGACACTCGGGGCCCTCCGGCCGAGTGACGTACTGCGTTTGAAGGATACACTCCTATTGAAACTAGTCATCATCTCAGTCATATTCATTAAAACTATTCACCATCTCAATCATCCAGAACTTGTAAAAAACGCGTCCTATGTTAAACAAATATCAGTCGCAGGATCCAAAAGGGTCCAACTTTCCATATATTACTCGAGACCCATTACAGAACCAACCCGAGGACTATATAAATCCAACCATTATCACATCGAAATCGGCAAACATGAAAACCAACATCGAGCTCAAAAAGTCGTCAACTTTCAACAACTGAGCAGCATCATTAGTGGCACTCCAAAGGACAAGAAATCAAAATAACTGCACAATCTACATGTTGAATCGAACTCAAAAACTCATGCTCAGAACCACGCTGTTACGAGGACCCGTAATAGATGGTGATAGAAAAATCAGACAGCTAGTGTTTAAAATCATAAGAAAAACAAGCCCTGATGCAAAAGCAGCTAGATTGAAAGAATTATATGGGATTCCCTGCCCTCCCTCCCCCCCCCCCCCCCCCCCCCCCCCCCCCAAGTCTACTGGGTTTTGGCCCGATACTCAACCCTAGGGCCCAAACTCACTCCTAAGGTAAGTCGCTGACAAAGAAAAGTAAACGATGGTGGCTGATGGGATAGGCCTGATATTGCTTGACCACACTCCGCTCATGGGGACTTGTACAGGGTAAAATGGAAAAGACAAAGAATCCTTGATCTTCAGACATAGGGACACCAAACATAAAGCAAATCGAGGAACCACGCCGCATTAATGACACAACTACCCGAGCTACACATCATATTAATTACGTCGTCGCAGAGACACACCGCATTAAATGACTCTGACAAAAGGAACAATATAAATGATATGAACTCCACGGGGGCAGACACGATTTGTCTCCCCCAAGACTCCCGGTATAAATAGTAACTTCCAAGTATGAGAAACTCTCTTTGATCCCAAGACTCTTTCACTTATTTACAAACATCCAAAAGACGATACTAACTTTGGCATCAGAGACTCCCTGGTCCCAAGGCCACCCTTTCCCAGTTGTCTTCTCCTCTATTTTTGCAGGCCCAGTTCTAAAGACCTGAGTTGCTGGAACATGGCCTAAAGGCGTACAAAACACGACGTTAACAATAGCGCCGTCTATGGGATCTTTGTAGATCTTGCGTGTACTTCGTATGCCTGCGACACCCCGCTCCAAATAACTTGGAAGCTCACCAATGGTGCCGATGAACATAGAAGCTAACCAACGAAAAAGCCAAACTCCTGGGATTGGAGGAGACTTCGTGGAAGAGAGGAGGGAGCATACCCAAGAAGGGATGCCTCCAAATGGCGGGGTGGGCGCTGTGTCCCCTACGGTGGATGACTGCACCTTGTCATCGCCTCCTGTCTGTGCCTTAGCCGAAGGCGAAATCCGAGGTGAACAGAAGCTCAGAAAGGTGGAACCAAACGAGCCGTTGGAGTTCGTTCCCCTAAACTTAGACCGATTAGAAGCCATGGTAAGGATCGATAGCAAAATGAAAAATGAGGCGCAGAGCACCATGTAGTAACTCCTTGCCGAGCACTAGGACGTATTTGCTTAGAGCCATGAGGAAATCTCTAGAATAGCCCCTTAAATCATACTGCACAGCCTTAGCGTAGACCCAAATGCCAAAGGAGTGAGACAAAAAGGCCAAAGTGTCAGTGCAGAAAAGAATGTCGTCATAGCTGAGGAAGTGGACCGCCTGTTAGCCATTGGATTCATCCAGAATGACTGTCCAACCTGGTACTCGTAAAAAAGCCAAGCGGCAAATGAAGAATGTACATCGACTTCACCGACCTCAACAAATCTTGCCTGAATGATAGCTTCCCACTTCCCCTCATCAATCTAATCGTCGACTCCACGGCAGGTCGTCGTATGCTCAGCTTCATGGATGCTTACTTTGAGTATAACCAGATTTGCATGAACCTGGAGGACAAGGAGAAGATCTCCTTCATCACCGATAGAGGCATGTATTGTTACATGGCAATGCCTTTTAGGCTAAAGAATGTGAGAGCTACCTACCAACGGCTGGTCAATCGTTTGTTCAAAAATCAAGTAGGAAGAAATATGGAGGTCTACGTGGACTACTTGTTGGTTAAGAGTGAGACTCCGGAACAACACTTGAACGATATAAGGGAGGCTTTCACAATACTGAGACAATACCAGATGAACTTGAACCTGGCAAAGTACGCCTTTGGTATCAGATCTGTAAAGTTCCTCAGATTCATGGAGTTGAAACGTGGAATTGAAGCCAACCTCGAAAAGGTAGAGGTCATCCTCAACATGGCCCCACACTGAAGCATAAATGAGGTGTAAAGACTGGTTGGAAGAGTGGCGGCTCTCAACAGGTTCGTGTTAAGATCCAATGACAAGTACCTGCCTTTCTTCAAGGTCCTGCGAAAGGGAGAAGGCGAATGCGACCTGGCATTCGAAGCTCTCAAAGAATACCTCACGAGCCCACCACTCCTCACCCAACCCAGGTGTGGGGAAACGCTGACCTTGTACCTCGTAGTCTCCCCACAAGTAGTCGGCATTCATACGTTAAGAGGATGGAGTCTAAAGGCCAATCTGTTACACCAGTTGAACATATCGTGGAGCTAAAGCCAGATACCCGCGCATAGTGCAACTTGCCTTCGCGTTGGTGGTAACCACATGCAAGCTGCGCTCGTACTTCCAAGTTCACCCAGTAAGGGTCCTCATAGAAACTCCCATGAAGAAGATCTTGCAAAGATCGAATGCTTCAGGCCGGCTCATGAACTGGGTAGTAGAGCTGAGCAAATTTGACATCGACTATGCACCATGGAACACCATCAAGGGACAAGTGCTGGTAGACTTCATTGCTTAATTTACTGGTTTTTCGGTAGAGAGTGATCATGCACCTCCTTTGAAGTGTTGACAAGTCTTCGTGGACGGCTCATCTTGTTGGCTTGGAGGGGTAATGGGGGTGCATATTGTTACATTTGAGGGAGATGAGTACAATTACGCCATCAAGTTGGCGTTCAAATCTACGAATAACAAGGCAGAGTGTGGAGCGCTGTTTTCAGGGTTGGCAGTAGTCAGGTCTCTGGGTGCTGTTGAGATTGAAGTATGAGCCGACTTCTAGGTGGTGGTTAATCAAGTACGAGGGGAGTTCATCGTAAAGAGTGAAAAATTGAAAAAAAAAAATACTTGGCACTAGTATAAGCCGAGCACCCCCATTTCAAGTACTTCCAGATTCAACAGGTGTTGTGGGCAGAAAACTAGAAAGCGGACAGTGATCCGAACCGTTGAAGTACATTTTGAAGAGATCGAGGTAATTGACATACAACCCAGAACTCCAGATTGGGCGAAGAACATACTCAAGTACTTGGATGTCAATGAGGTGCCTGAGGACAGGCAAGGGGCGAGAAAGATTAGAAACTGAACGGCACACTACACGCTGATTGAGGGAATTCTACATCGGAAGGGCCTCTAGACGCCTCTCTTAAGGTGCATCTCCCTCCAAGAAGCACAATATGTGTTGGTAGAAATATATGAAGGGATCTGCGACAGTCACTCGGGAGGGAATGCCCTAGCAAGAAAGGTAATGAGCGTGGGGTATTAATGGCCCCGTGCCTTGCGAGATGCCAAGGAGTATGCGCAGAAATGCCAAAAGTATGCCAAAGTGCCCCACTTCCCACCATAAGTGTTGACGACGATCACCTCACCTTGGCCCTTCGCCCAGTGGGGAATTGACCTGGTCGGCCCACTCCTCCTGGCAAGGAAGGAGTAAAGTTCATGGTCATAGTCGTGGATTACTTCATCAAGTGGGTCGAGGTCGAGACCCTAGCAACCATTATGGTGAACAACATCAAGTGGTTCCTATGGAAGGTGGTGGTTTACAGGTTTGACATCCCGTGCACTATCATATCGGGCAATGGGAGACAATTTGATTCTGGTCACTATTGTAACTCGTGCCAGGAGTTGGAGGTTGAGTTCTGGTACTCATCCCTAGGCCACCCCCAGTATAACGGGCAAGTGGATGCAACCAACAAGACAATGATGTGAATGCTCAAGAAGCGAGGCGATGACAGATAGGGCACGTGGGTAGAAGAACTTCTTGCTATCCTGTGGGCCCACCGGGTCATAGTGAAAACACTGACAGGGAAAACTCCTTTCACCCTCACTTACAGCCACGAGGCAATGCCACTAGTAGAGATCAAGATCCTCACCTACAGAGTTCAGCACTTCTAGTAAGACTCCAATAACAGGCGGTTAGAGGAACAACATTATTTATTGGAAGAAGTCAGATTGGAGGAAAATATAAGAACTACCACCAACAAAAGGAAGGCCAAGTGGTGCTTCAACAAGCGAGTGCACTCGAGAGCATTCAAAGTCGAAGACCTCTTACTAAAAGAAACAGGAAGAACAACGAGAGACAAGGGAAATATAGGCCCCCGATGGGAAGGCCCTACGTGGTCACCTTCACCAATCGTCCGGGCTCTTACTGGCTCTAAGACTCCCAAGAAAATGAGTTGCCGCACCCTTGGAACGCTGAACACCTACGAAAATTTTATTGCTAAGCTAGCTTAATTATTTTAAATTCATGTTTTTGTGCATACGCTACAAATCCTAATAAAATAAGTGTTGTATTTCAATGTCAAATTTCAAGGAAATCAATGAAATCTCCATCAGCGAATTCTCCATCAGCGTAATCTCTATCAATAAAATCTTCATCGGCTATTTACCTTCTTGTGGAACACAAAAGGGACGAGTCAGACCAAAGGCTGCTCTATCCCCCAGTGGAGGAGTGCAAGTCAGCCCTTGGCTATGGTCAATTCACTATAAGGGGTGCTTACCATCTTCATAAAGAGTTGAAAGAGAATCTAAGGGTCAGTCTTCTAACAGTACTAGTAGGAGGCAGTTTTAGTTTGCTATGTGGAAACTGGATACCAGCTGAAAAAAATTTCTTGTGGAGAGTTTGTTGAGAAGGACTTCCTACTAATCTGAACCTATTTAAAAAGAAGGTTGTGGATAGTCCAAACTGTCCCATTTTCTTAGAGGGGAGGATTTAGTAATTCATGCATTATGAACCTGCATTGCACTACAAGATATTTGGAATCAATGCTCCAAAAAAGTTCTCATTAGGAAGACCTTTATGAAGTTCTTAGAAGATATGGGTTCTGATTCTGGAAATGAAATTTTGGAGGAGATAGTTGTGGTGTTCAGAAGACTGTGGCAGAGAAGAAATGCATGTCTTTCAAGCAAAACTCAGACATCCTAATGCAGTGGTGCAACAATCAAAAGAACTTATACAAGAGATGAAGGCCCAAAAAACTAATACAGTAGATCAGTTAGTGTGATACTCTATATGATATGGATAAGGGTGGGTGGTGTATGAGATCCTACATTACTTATGAATGAGAAGTTATTGCTCTTTATAAAGTTCTAATAGGGCTCCAATTGTATCATTGACTAATCATTTTGGAGTATAGGCTATGTGGTTTGGGCCTTCCATTGAGGCGTTACAATCAGGCTTGACCAACTCAACGGATCAAAGATGGTCTCCTCCTATGAACACATACAAAATTAATTAGGATGCTAATGTTGATAGTAATCATTGCAAAATTAGTGTGGGAATCATAATGAGAGACTGGTCTAGGAATGTATTAATCACTTTGAGACTGAATAGACCACTCTTCCCTGATCCTCTGCTTGCAGAAGCAATTGGTACTCTAGAAGCTACTTAATTGCTTTGGTCTGAGTTTGGGCCTCAGTCAAGTTATCCTTGAGGGAGATTCACAACAGATAGTTCATGATATAACTAAAGAAGATGAATCTTGGTCTGCTGTAGGAATGGTAGTTTGGTGACATGAAGATAAAGTTGAAGAGAAATACATTAGCCACAAAGAGATTACACAAAAGTAAATCCACAAACTGATGCATGTGATTTGATGCAGTTAGTTAGATTGTAAAATTACTTTTATTGTAAAGAAGATCTAACGGATCACGTAAAGCCACATCAATTTGTGGGTTTATTTTTGTATAATCTCTTTATATCTGTAGCAATTCTCAAAGCTAAAACACCATGTAAGGTGGGCTGCCCATCATGTGAGAAGAAATTCTAATAAGGCAGCACATGCTCTAGCTCTAAATGCATTGTTTGTCTCTGATGTAACTGTGAATATAGGGATATCCCTTCATGTATTCAATCAATGATCTAAATGCCTTTAAAAAATATAATATTTCATAAAATTCCGAATTAAGGTTGATAACTATAGATATGCAAACCCTAGCCTCAATTGTTAACTATAAGCTGCGAATTAATTAGAAGGATCCCAACACTTCTTAGTTAAGTACGTAGATCACCTACTATTTATATATTAGATCAAATAAAAAAATCATGAATGTCTAATTAATAATATTTCAATAGAAAAATGGTTTCATAGTTACTGATTCACGACTGATGTCCTGATATATTGACCTAATTTCATAAGGCCGCTATATATATATATATATATATATATATATATATATATATATATATATATATGGTATGAATTTTATTAAGGAGAATGATAGTGCTGAAAAACAGAGCATCAAACCGAGATCACAGCAACCAAGTCAATGCCGAGATCCTTGCCCTTTGTCAAAGAGAATTTAATTCATACGTTTTTATTCTTTCCTTCTGTAACAGTTGTACATTTTCAAATCTTAGATTTTTTATTATTTCCTAAAATAGGACTCAAGCTTATGTATATATTACACTGATCAAATCAATACAATTTGAGGAAAGTTTCCATTAATACGCAGTGTCTTGTTTTCTTTTATATGGTATCAGGCGACCTACCTCCAACGAGATTTTGATCCAATAATCAAACCATGTCTTCCGCAACAGATTCAAACCCTCCCCCTTCATCCAGCACCGAAAATTCCTTGGTTGTTTTCAACATTACTGCGCAGATTAATAAGAAGCTCACTCCCTCCACTTTTCCCCAGTGGCGTGCTCAATTTGAAGCATTGTTAATTGGGTATGACTTAATTGATTATGTTACTGGAAATTTGTCGTGTCCTTCATCTGATGGCACTTCCACAGCCTCCTCTAAAAAAACCCATTGGGTTAGACAAGACAAGCTTATCTTGAGTGCTATTCTTGCATCCACCTCTCCAACTATCACCCCACTCATCGCAATAGCCACTACCTCTCAAGAAGCATGGAAAAAATTGCAAACTATGTATGCTAGTTGTTCGACGACCAGGGCCATGCAGTTGAAGGAAGAACTTACCTTGATTTAACGAGGAAATCGCTCCGTTCCAGACTATCTTCATGTTGTTAAAGCATTGGCTGATGAAATAGCTCTAATAGATCATCCAATATCTGATGATGATCTCACTCTTTATGTCCTCAACGGACTTGGACCTGATTTCAGGGAGATTGCAGCTCCCATTCGGGCTAGGGAGAAATCCCTTATGTTTGAATAACTCCATGATCTCCTTGTCGGTCATGAGAGTTATCTTCGTCGATTGGAGGCTACTCAGGAGCAGATTGTTGCAGCTGCTAACTTCATGGCCAAGAAGAATGTAAATGGCGGCCAGCAGCAAAAGAATTTCTCCAAGCCAAATGGGTTTTGCAATCCTAATACAAACCGTTCGGGTCATTACCAGACAAAGGAAAATAAAGGCAATAAATGGAACTCGGGCCGAAATAATTCAGCCCAAAAATGATTTCAATCCAAAACTGTGATCAGTTGGGTCACACGGCCAAAGGATGTCCACTGTTACGGCCCACTGAGTTCACTGCAAATTGTGCCGCAACTTCAACTTCTCTGGACTCAAAATGGCTTCTTGATTCTGCAGCTTCCCACAATATTACTGGTGATCTTGGAAATTTGTCTATTCATTCTGAATATGATAGAATAGATGAAGTAATGCTTGGTGATGGTACAGGTTTGGCTGTTTCACATATTGGTTCATTAACCCTAAAATCTCTCCAAAAAATGTTTTATCTTCGTGATACACTTTGTGTTCCTAATATTCACAAGAATTTAATTTCTGTTCATCATTTCACAAAACAAAATAATGTTTTTGTTGAATTTCATCCATTTTATTTTCTTGTGAAGGAACAAACAACAGGGGTGATACTACTCAGATGTGCATGTGAAAATGACGTCTACATGTTTCCCACTTCACCGGCGATATCCAATTCCACAATGGTTGCTAATGTGCATGAACGAACTTCAGTAGATGGATGGCATAAGCGTCTTGGTCATCCATCCATGAAAATTGTTCAACAAATTGTCAATTTATTTTCTCTTCCACTTTCTACAAAAACTTTACCATCTTCATGTGCTTCTTTCAATACTAATAAAGCACATCAACAACCGTTTGGCTTAACTAGTCTTCAAAGTTTTGCACCTCTTGAAATCATTTATACGGATGTTTGGGGTCCCGCTCATGCTACTGGTCTTGATGTTTCTCGGTACTATCTCATTTTTGTTGACCACTTTACAAAATATATGTGGTTTTATCCTATGTCATCAAAGTCGGGTGTCTCCTCTATTTTTCCACAATTCAAAAATCTTGTTGAAACTCGTTTTCAAAAAAAAAAAATACGAAGTTTCTATTCCGATAATGGTGGTGAGTTCTTAAGCCTAAAAAAATACTTGTCCATTCATGGAATAAGTCATTACACCACCGCTCCATATACTCCACAACAAAATGGAGTCTCAGAACATCGTCATCGACATATTATGGAAACCGGACTTACGTTACTCCAAGATGCCTTTCTTTCTCTCACATATTGGCCTCATGCATTTCAAACCGCCACATATCTCATCAATCGCCATCCCACTTCTCTCTTGGAAAATAAATCCCCATTCGAAGTGCTATTTGGTCAAAGGCTCAACTATCTTAAATTAAGAAAGTTTGGGTGTCTTTGTTATCCTCTCACGAGGCCATACAATACTCACAAACTGCAGCCCAAGTCCATACCTTGCATTTTTCTTGCATACTCTCAAAATCAAAATGCATATAAGTGCATGGATCCTCTCACAAAAAGGTTTTATGTGTCACGGCATGTAATATTTGATGAATGTCAAAGTCCAGCAAATACAACAGGCCCATTGAATCCTGACAGCCCAAACACAAGCCCCCCAACTTCGTTTCTTCTTCCATCGCACTCGATTCCAAATGACTCTAAAAGATTCACTTTCCTTCTAGTGCAAAATCGCATCTCTACTCCGGATTCATCGCTGCCCGTGACATCGGAAACAGTTGCCGCCATTAACGCCTCACCTCCAGGTAATATTTCTTCCGTTTCTGTTTCAGATCACACACGCACATCTGATGCCCTAGGTTCTGCAGATTTAAATCTTGCTTCTCACTCAATTGATACCAATTTAAATTCAACACCTACACATGCATCCCCATTAATTTCAATTTCATTACCCTTGCCTTCGGATTCCATGCCTAATGCCCTACCTGAAAATCCACCATCTCGGACTCACTCCATGACCACACGGTCAATGAACAACATATTCAAACCGAAACAAATTCATGTTGTCACCAAACATCCTCTTCCATCAACAATTGAACCAACATATGTTAGTCAAGTTGTAGCTCACCCACAGTGGCGTGAGGCTATGTCCAGTGAGTTAATAGCTCTCATGCGACATGGAACATGGGATTTTGTCCCTGCTCCTAAAAATTGTAACCCAGTAGGATGTAAATGGGTTTTCCGGGTTAAAAGAAAAGCTGATGGCTCAGTAGATCAGTTCAAAGCCAGACTTATTGCCAAGGGTATAACCAACGCCCTGGTCTTGATTATAAAGAAACATTCAGTCCGGTTGTTAAACCTGCTACTATTCGGGCAGTTCTGTCAATTGCTGTTATGAATGGTTGGGTGTTAAGACAAATGGATGTCAATAATGCTTTTTTACATGGAAAATTATAAGAAATAGTTTACATGGTGCAACCTCCTGGGTTTAAGGATCCTTCAAAAGCTTATTATGTTTGTTGTTTAAAAAAGGCAATCTATGGGCTTAAACAAGCCCCTCGTGCATGGTACTCAGCCTTGAAGAATGTACTTGTTGAGCTTGGCTTTTAGAGCTCTAGTGCTGATTCTTCTCTATTCATTTATAAACATGATTCAATCACTTGTTATTTTCTTGTCTATGTTGATGATCTTGTCATCACGGGAAGTGACAAAAATTTTGTTGGATCCATTATTGAAAAACTGGGTGTTAAGTTTTCTTTGAAGGATATGGGCCCTCTTCATTTTTTCCTAGGGGTCGAATGCATTAACACTTGTGCAGGATTGTGTTTATCACAACACAAGTACATTCGGGATCTACTACAAATAACAAACATGATTGGAGCCAAGGATGTATCAACACCTCTCTCAACCAGTACTTCACTTCATCTGGTAAATAGTACTGCAGCTGTGGACAGTACTGAGTTTAGGAGAGTAATAGGCAGCCTTCAATATCTGTCTTTAACTCATCCGGATATTTCTTATGCAGTTAATAAACTTTCACAGTTCATGCACAAGCCGACCATCACTCATTGGACAGCAACCAAGAGACTTCTCAGATACTTAAAGCAGACAATATTCCATGGTATTCAACTCAGAGAAACAGCTACTCATTGCTTAACAACTTATAGTGATGCTGACTGAGCAGGCAACAAAGATGATCGCACTTCAACTTCAGCATATGTCACTTTTCTTGGATCAAATCTCATTTCATGAAGTTCAAAAAAATAAAAAGTTGTTGCACGCTACTCAACAGAAGTAGAATATCGTGCCCTCACAAATGTAGCTTCGGAAACCATGTGGTTGTTAGCTCTCTTTCAAGAACTTAGTTTTTCTCTCAAGGACACGCCTATGCTCCTTTGTGATAATCTTGGGGCAACTCAGTTAAGTTACAATCCAGTCTAACATTTAAGAATGAAACACATTCAAATTGACTTGCACTTTGTGCGTGACTTGGTTCAAAAAGGCATCCTTAAAGTTAGCCATGTTCACACTGAAGACCAACTTGCAGATATCCTGACAAAACCACTCTCAAAGCAGCGCACTGAATATCTAAGGAACAAGATTGGTCTTGCTGATGGCAACCAAATCTTGCGGGGGCGTATTAAGGAGAATGATAGTGCTGAAAGACAGAGCATCAAACCGAGATCACAACAACCAAGTCAATGCTGAGATCCTTGCCCTTTGTCAAAGAGAATTGAATTCATACGTTTTTATTCTTTCCTTCTATAACAATTGTACATTTTCATATCTTAGATTTTGTATTATTTCCTAAAATAGGACTCAAGCTTATATATATATATATATATATATATATATATATATATATATATATATATATATTACATTGATCAAATCAATACAATTTGAGGAAAGTTTCCATCAATACGCAGTGTCTTGTTTTCTTTTATAAATTTCAAAAGTAGATTCCTTTCCCTCCTGTCCTTTGATAGAAGATTCATGATTTTCGATCTTTAATTTGTTGAGTTTCATGGCGCGCACTCGAAATATGCAGGAATGGTTTTCTCGCAGTTCTACTCCAGAAAAGAAGTCTAGATAGAAGCAAAGAAATAGGACATGCTATTACCACAGATGATATCCACTATCCACAGATATTTGAATTGGAAAATTAATGATAAAGTACGTACATGCCTTGTTAATATATTTTCAAAGGATATAATCTTAAAGAGAATTGACAAGCAAAGCTTGAACATGACCAATTTGCATATCTGCTTGGAAATGTATAAGTTTATCTTTTGTTCTCTTAACTCGAAACTAACAAAAGATCATAAACCATTAATATATGGTATATTAAGAAACATTAGATCAGATTAATTCATTTTATTACATTGATCTCTAACCAATAAATATTTAATAGTGAACCCACATCATGTAGGTTGAGGCCCGTAATTATCTGCAAGCTGCCTCGCTTGCGGTAGTTATGCCACAAAAATGATGCTCACATGTATGCTATTGATCAAAGGATGAGTAGTTACACTACCTTCAATATTATATATATATACCGTCAGTACGTACCTCAAAGATGAAAAGAGATTACTCGCCACGTTTCCACGGGGCAATATTTCCGCATAATTTGTATATACAACAAACTAGTAACACATACATCTCATAATTGCGAGGAAGAAAGATCATATATATCATGATCTTTGTCTAGAGCACCATGTCCTGCACTCTCTGGCCCCTACTTTTGGAACAAGATGTTTTAATTTATTATATAATTCCTTCTACATCTATAAAACCACGTACTGAGAAATAAACTTTCATAAGAATTAAGATTGTTTTCCTTCTTTCTACTGTCGCATCTTTCATATGCTTTGGCCTTCTGATCCTCGGTGACCAATAGAATTGAAAATGCCCCGTAAAGATGAATCATATATAATAGCAGCATGCATCTACTAAAGAGAGTAGTAGTACACATCATGAGCGTCAACAACTAGATATATAGTTCTGTCCAAAGATATTACAGCAAACTAAAGAGAGTACAAAGAGAAGAATATATCAACAAAATATTCATTTATTTGAAAAGTGTACGCGAATCATGTAAGTCAACATTAATTACTTCCAAAGATTCGCCGGTTTCGACCTAAGCTAGTTTTCTCGATATCGGGAGTGGTCAATTTTCTAGTTGATATATAATATATATATATATGAGTCAGAAAGATCATGTACGCTATACATATAAAACATGCAAACATGTAGCGACCGAGGACAATAAACATTAATTCCAAGGACTCAATGCATGGCTTCGACCTAGCTAGAGTACGCAGTTTACTTTTCTCCAATATGGTGTAATTTTGTAGTTCTTGTACGAGGCTGAAAAGGGTTACATTTATATATGTATAGTGTATCTGTTGGCTGAATATATGGTAATTCTTTAGATTGAAAGATATTCCTTGTCCTAATTGGCGTGCGTAGTTGAGTGAATTGAGAGTACTACTTTTACAGCTTCTTGCTTCAGTACGTGCGAGGATCGTGTTTGGGTGTCTTTAAGCTTTGCAGTTGTGAGTGTGAAGTAGTAATTAAGAACTAGTTCGAGTTCATGGATGTAAAGTAGTTAATAAGATACATGATAGTGTTAAGCTCGTAAAGTCTTATAAATATTGTTTGTGATCTATATATATTATATGTTGGCAAAGCATATTTTTGGTCGGTATTGTTCATAGTTTCTCTAGATCTGACCCATCTTAGACGACCTTGTCTTGAAATATTTTCACTGCTTCATTTCGTGAATTATATATGTACGTGTGTGTAGGTGGGTGTTCCCAATGGCCCCCAAATATTCCATTAACGTACGCGTCTTGATATGAAAGGCTTTTGTATTAGCAGACTAAGCAGAGTGCCCCCCAACCCCCTCCCCAAAAAAAAAGAAAGAGAACAAATATGGAACACAAAAGAGTAAAAATGAAAGGACAACAGCAATTAAAAAGGGTAGTCAAGATCAAAGTTCATGTAACCTAGGTCATGAGAACTTTGACAGGGCAAATAAAAAACTGTAATTAATGTGATTTCCTGGAGAGAGAGAGAGAGAGAGAGAGAGAGAGAGAGAGAGTACATCTTCTCCATATAGCACAATCAATGACCAAAACAAGATCCTTGCAACGTTAATCTGCAGATTAATCTTTGCAGAAGGAATGAAGACTGGCCGGATCTGAAGCTTTATTATGATCCAGATCAGCCTCTAGGGTTTTCACATTAAGCCCTTTATGGCTTTATGTTCTCAGCCTCTCTCTTACACAACTGTACCCAAGCAATCATTTCGTTATGTATTAATACCATCTTAATTAATTAAACTCCCGGTGCTATTTCTCATGTATCATACGTTCATAAGCCTAAAACAAACACGCGTGCGCACTTGCATAATATTTATATTAATGCCTGCAATATTAATATTGTTACAAACATGTAGTCTAGATCACATATCCGTATGTATACAAAATATAATTAATACATAGATCCATATTTCATGATATATATATATATATAGAGAGAGAGAGAGAGAGAGAGAGAGGGAGAGAGAGGGAGAGAGAGAGAGGAAGTGTACAAATATTCAATAGGGTACTCTATCGTCACTGTTTTATTCCCGGCCAGGAAGAGAGTCGGCCAAATAAACTTTCCGGCCAAAATCCCACACTCCATAGGCCTTATTCTACACATTATATATATATAAATATATATATATATATATATATATATATAATATGTATATGATTGTACGTAACTCTAGGTAACCGTTATGATTATTCTACAACCTTTTTATAAGTCAACAATATATAGCCTAACAGCCTTTTACTCCACATGATATTCTAAATACCTCTTACTTTTCACACAACATTCAACACTATCCATATGCAAACTTCCCCTACAACGATAGTAGTCAATAATGATTAGCCACTAATCACTAATTACCTTATTAATGTTGAAGGAAAAGGTTTCGCCTTGCTGGTTGCCTGCAGCATAGTTAAATTCAGGTCCTGGCGTCGGAATTAGGTCTATGGAGGACGTGGAGCAATCAAGTTTGTTGGGTGTAGAAGCCCAGTCTCCGGAAAGCAACCGGCCCGAACTAACTCCAATGCCTTGTGGGGGCTGAGTTGATTGCAGCAAGCGGATTTGTCTCTTCAAGAACTTGACATAGCGAATGGCTTCGTCTAGCATAGAAGCTGTGTCCATCTTTGTACCTCCGGGGACAAGTCTTTGGAGGATTCGGATTTTCTCGCTAATTCTTTCTCGCCTGTGACGCGCAGCCACGCTTTGCGGATCATCGCTAATCCGAACGTTTCGCCTTTTTGGCTTTCGGATTGTAGCAGGATCAATGTCCACAGGCTGCATCGCGGCGATCTTGTACATCATTTCCTTCATGGCTCCTAGTTCCTCGTCTGGCTCCAGCTCCTCTTCTTCCATTCGGTTTCCAGGTACAGTACTTGTAATAGGAATATGGTTGGATGCGGATGGTATTTGATGGGTTTGAGGTATTGGAGGGTAGTTTGGCCAGAAGGAATTGATCAAGGAGTTTTGGTTATGGAGGATAGGTTCTTCTATGGCCAGTTCAAGGTTCCAACTGCTGTTTGTGAGCTTATTGTGGTTGTTAATGTCCATGGTATAAGGGAGTCGTGGATTTTCTTTACACAGAGAGAGAGAGAGAGAGAGAGAGAGAGAGAGAGAGAGAGAGAGAGAGAGAGTTTTCTACATAATGGGTTCTTGTAGTGGTTCTGGCTAATATAAGTTATAACACATTATGGTTTCAATATATTTCTGTAAAAGCACCATAAGATGACGGCTTTGGTGGGTGGTGAAAGAAAAAAATCGATCTTAGGCCTTTTTTTAGCTCTAAAGATCAATTAGCTTCACGAGATGAGAGAGAGAGATTTGGGGCAGACTTCTACAGAAGGAATCAAGGATGATGCAGAAGGGAAAGAAATTGAAAAATAGCCAGGGGTACGTACGTTGGTGGACCCACCAGAACCATATTAAATGATCAAGGGTTTAAATTTCATTTTCTTTTATATATGAGGTGAGATTTTATTTATTTCGGGTAAATAATCATTTATCCTTAAAAGGTTTGGAATTTATATATATATATATTTATATATTTTAAGTTATATCATTAACAAAAAGTATTCCAGATCAAGTCCATGCTGGCTTTGCACAATATTCCCAAAGTTCCCTCCATTAATTAATTAATTAATTAATTAAACTTTTTTAGAAGGCTATCTAATTCTAGCCTCTGACAAGTACGTACTGAAATCCGGTCTAGGGCTTCTTCTTTATGGTCTGTATATGCGTCTTTGTCCCTTGATATGATTACTTTTGCTGCTGTTTCCCATGACGTTGGCTTCTATGTGTTCATGGGAGAGAGAAAGTTGGTTGCCATTTCGACGCTATATATATTCCGTAGAAAAATGGTAGTGTTACTATTCACTTACTATCAATTTGTTATTTTTTTTTTATATTTGATTTTTTTAATTTTTAATTTTATTTAATTGTTAAGGAAGTGACTATTAGTAAAATTATATATTTTTTAATTTTTTTCTTAATGTTTAATAATATTAAAAACAAACTTAAAAAAAATGATAAAAAATTAAATATACTATAAATAATAAATAGGTAGTAACCCTATCACTACCTTATTCCGTAATGTATATACAGCTAACATTAATTGGAGACTATTTAGTATAGTAATTGATCCATAAATATCATTACATTTTTAATTAAAATACATTAGACATGCTATCTATGGGGATAAAACCTCCTGATCATCATCATCATGATCTTCTCAATCGAATCCTTTCAAAAGCTTGACCGGAGAAATATATGAAGGCTTGTAACAATTGATCACTCATGGAAGATTATAACAAGTCGACTCATATATGCATCATCATTTGCTGTTGTAATTGCTCATCATAAATTTCATTCATCTATAAGACAGTAAACCCCCACTAGAGGAGGCAGTATATGTTTTGAAAAGCCTATTCTCCTCTGTCATATATATATATACACTATACAGCTTGTAGCGGCCATATATCTCATGTGATACAATATTAAATAATATTCAATTTTCCTATATGTACTCCTTGATCTTTTGAAGTACTTTCGGGATTGAGACATATATATATCTGCTAGCCTTAATTTGAAATGTTGAAATTGCTTTGGGAAATTAATTTGAATCTGAATTAAACATCATGAATTAAGCCTGCACGCCAGTACTGAGGTAATATATATATTAAAGCAAGATACTTGATACGTCGCCATGCATCAATCTTGAGTGAGAAGAATTGAATCTAGTTACTACTTTAAAGCGGACACGATCTAGATACATAAATAATAGCAGCAGGGAGACTTGCATGCATGCATGTATATAACCTTTACATAATTAAAGAGCTAGCTAGGGTGCTAGCTATCTATCTAGATGGGCTAATTACGAATTCTTCATCACTACAAATACATATATATATATATATATATAGATATATATAGAAATAGGCCGTGACCTAGTGATCTTGGAATTACTTATAGAATAAAGCAGTTAAATAAATGAATTAGTTGATCAAAGAGTGAAAATGGTATTGTATATATGCAAATTAAACGAATGGATCGAATGCAGTTTCTCAGCTTTAATTAATTAATTAATTAATTGTCAGGATCTTATGTGAATAATTGACATATATCTATATGTGTGTGCGCGCGCGCGCGCGCGCGCGTGTATAAATTAAGAAGGTTGGGTCACATGCATGAGTTGAAAAAGGTATAAGAAATGAATGATCATTTGAAAGTCTTGTTCCATAGTACCACATATGCATGCAGTAGTACTAGTATTACTCATGCACACTGTAAATATATATTTATATATATATATATATATATATATATATATATTACTGATCATCGGCTAGTTTCTAAGTTACTTTGATTTGAGTACTCGACTTAAAGTCTTCTTTTCCTGTTCCGATCTCTAAGATTCGATGTATATAATATGTATCTGAGATTCGATGATCTTGAGGTACCAATATTATTGTCAATCTTTGAAACACTACTTGCACGTCCAATCCAGAAGGTATATATATAGAGAGAGAGTACAGCTTGGAAGCACCGAATTGCATCACCCAACCAATCTGCATCGAATCAGACGATATTGAGGCCGGGCAAGTCTCTTAGGTCATCTTTTGTTTTCAAGTGACCTAGTCCTGGTCTTTTTCTTTGTATGTGTGTCATAATTCTTGTTGTTCTCCAACTTGCGCATGCACAAAGCAATCATTTTAGGGTTTTCACTCTTGTGTGTTCCCAAAAACCCATGATGTAACATTTCCGTTATATGCATGCATTTTATATTATTAATTATGTATTTTTTTTTTTCTCAGCAATTGTATATATATTATAATTACCATACATATCATGATGTCCATATATGCATGCATGAGTACTACTTATCTGCCTGTCATGATCATCATCAGGTGCGCATCATGTATTTGGATTACAAGCAAGTAGTTTATGTACTTAACATGCATGCAAGATGCTTTATTAATATAATGGACATTACTAATTATCAATGGGCGCTGTATATTAATCTAGATCGATCGATCTGCAACAACAAATATTTCAAACCCACAAATAATGATACATGCGTACTATATACGTACGTACGCATGCAATAATTGTTCGATCGTGAAACATTAATTAAAACCATTGAAATTGTGAGTTTAAAGTATCTAATAATAAATTGTTAGTCAGAAAAGTATCCAGGAAAGGGTAATAAGTCATTTCATGTACGAAACGTACTTGTACGTGTATTGTTTTGTAAATTGAGACAAGGGCTTTTTATATGTGTGTGTGTGTGTGTGTAGATCACTAGCTAGGACCATCCATCATGCATGTACATGAATCATAGATCACTAGCTAGGAATTACGAGTGCACATTGCATGCGAGCAGTAACAATTAATCGTGCTGCATGTTGAAACCGGCCAAAAAGTTGCTCACCATTAAGGAAGCAACCAGTCATCAAGAAATTTCGTCCATCGATCCACATACAATTGAAAACTAAATCGATGTTTCAAGCTGGTTCTACACAGATCTCAAAATATAAACATCATTTCATAGTATGAAATGAAATTATATGCAGCTTGAGATGATCATCATGAGATCAGAGGTTTCTGATGATCATCATGATTGAAATGTAGTAAATGGTGGGGTTATTCCCAAATGATCACGAAGAGATCAGATCTAGTAATCGATCGATAAGTACTCCTGTCAACCGTTGGTAAATGATGAGGATCGAAGAATATTTTCACAAGAAGGATTGGATCAGATCTGACATCCATGCATTAATTTTCCGACCACCATATACAAAAAAAGAACAGAAGGGTGCCAGGAATTCAACCCCGCCCAGTACCCCTATGGGGCCGGCCTCCTCATCAAAGTCTGAACATCAATATCGGTCATGACTTGCTTAGAGTACTGATCGAGGATCAATTTCAAGTTTCCATTTATAGGAAAAGAGAAACAAAAGTGAATGTCAATCGTGTTGGGTCTTTGAATGGCCCCTAGAAAGCTCATTCCAACCAGACGGCTTAGGTATCTAGGCCGGCCAGCGTTGGGAAGGGGCATGCACATTGTTCTGTGAAACCATTATTATGAATTATTTGAGATCATTCTAAGTGCATGATCATATGCGAATTCAATCAAATTAAGAGCTTCCATACGGAATTAAAATATATAATTATATACTTTTTAATTTGTTGACAAATTAAGCTAGCTAGCTAGCAGCTAGCATATATAATTACTGACCAGGATGCAAAGAAGCACTCAATTGCCATTATGCCTTGTTGATCATGTCGTTGAGAAGGAATTGGAAGTACAAAAATAATACAGGTCATGATAATAAGCTCTAACGGACCTTCATTAGAGCACAATCACCTAGACAGAAAAGAGTACTGACCACGCACATATATAATGGCCGGGCAACTTGAAATCTACGCTTCATGAACATTGTAGCCAAGTAATTAAACAATATAGGAGATGATCAGCATGATCTCCGTGAACATGACCTAACCTCTCATGTGGTACCCCGCCTTAAATTAGATAAATTCTAATTGACTGATCCGCCAGTACTTTGTACAATAATCACATTATATGATTATGGTATAAGTTACAAACATTAACTTGAGGCTTGGTCGCAAGGAGCATTAATAGTGTGGAGTTGACACGTCCCAACATTAATCTCTCATGCACTCACGATGATGTTCCTGCAATTTGAATCCATGACTTCTATATACTCTGCTACCATGATTAGTTAGGGCGTGATGATGATGAGTTGTCAATCCACCTCAAACTAATTTGTATTAAGAAAGACACAAATATTGTACGTTCTTTTCTACTTTGATACAAATTATATATATTATATATAGCTTAAAAGCCGTTGGGGAAAATAAACAATGAAACTTACATATATTTGGGGAATGACTACTGACAATAGCTAGCGTTGAAAACAATGGAAACTTAAAGCGTTGGAAGTTATCATGATTCATAATGATTTGAAAGATTTGTTTTTTTTTTTTTTTTTTTGAAGTGTGTATATATATATATATATATATATATATATATATATATATATATATATATATAATTATAGGCTGAAACGTCATTATCACGTGAATTTTGTTTGTAAAATTGTAGCGGTAAAATTAGTACCATCATGATCTGATCTAGCTGGCCGCCTCAACACATGATGATGAAACAATGGTGATACGTGATCGATCTCTCTTTGACTCAAACACACACACACATATATATATATATATATATATATATTTATGCACACATACATGATAAGAAGATGCTAGCTAGGGATCGATGATCATGTGCACACGCAATCAGCCCATGATCAAACAGCTTTATCCCACACTTCTCCCGCCTAACGTTTCTGATTCGTTCTGATCTATCTCTTTCTTTTTTCTTTTACCTCAAGAAAGAAAGTTCCTGCATGCATTAACGTACCATCATATATAAGACGACTATTCCAACTTCTGGATTGATATTGAAAATTCTTAATTTTTATGATCTAAGACGTAAGCTAGCTCATGCTGGGATCGATGTAAATTATTAACTCATGATGATCTCCATTATCATTAATTTATAATATCTTCTGATCCAAACCATGCAATATCTGATCATCTAAATAAAGGATGAGATCCGATAATATTGATGCGTGATCCACCTTTCTAAGAGAAAGTGATGTGAAAAAATATAGTGAAAGTACTAAAACCACCTTTAATTATCAAAAGTAGTACCTCAACTAGTTATATATCCATGCATCCACTTTCAAATGCAAGATTCGGATTTTGTTAAATGTTTGTCAAGTGACGATGATCCAAAGTACTTATCCTCAAATCAACACATCAATATATGAAACCTCAACCTAGCTATATAGCTACCTTCAATTTTATATGTACCATGTATACACATTTGTGCGCGCGGCTGCCACTTCATTGTATCGAACTTGCAAATGAGGACTAGACTACATATTCATCAACTACTTTAACCTTATAATCGTTGCTATGGTGACAACAAAAGGATTCCCAAGAATGACATTTTTTACATTTCTAGCTATAGGGTATCTTTGGTCAAGATGTGGTGCAAAAGTAATTTTTAAACCCTCCACTTAATTACACACCACTACGTGATCATGATCCTAAAATCCTAAAACCTTAAACTCTTAAAAACCCTAGCATGAATTATGTTTAAGGGTTTTTTTTTTAGTTACTTTTATGGCCATCACTCGAAGTGGCAGTCGCCATCTTGAGATGTCGTCGAAGTTGGTTGGAATTTGGCAATCAATTCGCTTTACATAAATGTTTGATTAAAAAAATGATGAAATTGGAGAAAATTTATTTGAACATGTGTACTATTCTAAAGCATGATGATGATGATAAAAGCTGATTTGACAAGAGCCCAAGAACTCGATACAAATTAATCCAGATGACTCAATTAATAAAGAGGATTTTTCCATCAAGGCCCAAGAGGCCCAATTAAGCTCAGCCTGGAGCAGAAAGCTATTAAGTTAGCCCATTAAGAAACTCCTCTATACATGACATGTAGGAGGAATTGTACGACAGAGGATGAGACTCATCGATCTGAGGACCCCTCAGGTAGTGTCCAATCCTCGAGTGCCCGCCCACGCAGTAGGCATGATATTCGGGGAATCATTGATCTACTGACAGAAAAGGCAAAAACGGACCAGATGGAAGGCAGACTGGGAGGAGAAAGTTGGAGAACTACGCTGCATTAATGGTTCAGCAATCCGGACAGCACGCCACATTAATGACGCTATCGCAAAGTCACACCACATTTAGAGACTCTGACAAAAGGAACAGTACGGGGAACATCGATTTCATGAAAGCAGGCATGATCTGCTCCTCAGATGGGTAATATAAATAGTAGATCTCGAGTACGAGAGTTCTCTCTCTCTCTCTCTCTGTGATCCCTAGACTCTCTTACTTATTTGCTACCCTTTAAGAATATTTACTAACTTTGCCAACTGAGGTTACCTGCCCCTGAGGCCGCCCTCTCAGAGCCGTAGTCTTTTCTACCTTGTGCAGGGCCCCTTTTTTAAGATTTGAGTTGTCGGAACTTGGCCCAAAGGTATGCGAAACATAACGTTAACAGTGGTGGCGTCTGTGGGTTCGTAATAGATCTTGCGTGTTCTTCTCATGCCTGTGACAACCAAATCTGAACAACTCAGGAGAGATATGGGAGACGCCATGGAAGCAAGGTTGAAAACCATGGAGGAATGAGTGATGAAACTAACTAGCAAAGTGGAGACACTCTGCAAAGAGAACGAGGAACTAAAAAAACCTCATAGGGAGCAAGACGGAGGGGCAAGATCCATCGACACATAGCACACATGATCGCATGCAGGACTTAACAAGGATGAGGAGCAGAAAAACATGCAGGACTAGCTCTGCATCCTCAAGGGGAAATATGCAGAAATAGCAAGGAAAGTGGGTACGTTGTCAACGATAGACCAGTTGCTCACAAGCATAGGTCTGCCCTATACTGAAAAAGTAATGGCGGTTCCTTTGCCACTGAAGTTTATAGAGTCCCTACTATGGAGATGAATGATGGAGGAAGGGACCCCATCGAGCACCTGGAAACCTTCAGGCTCACATGACTAGTGAAATAGCTTGCAGGGTGTTTTCATTAACCCTGAAAGGGTCGGCACTTGTATGGTTTGAGTCACTGGCACCTGGATCGGTAGACGGCTTCGGCGAGCTAGCCAGCTTGTTCCTAACCCAATTCATGTCTAGTCGAAGGAGGTGACGTCCGGCTGCATACCTCCTCACTATCAAACAAATAGAGTACGAAAGGTTGAAGTCCTACTTAGCCCAATTCAACAAAGAGCGCATGACCACTGATGACCAAAATGAGAAGATAACCTTGGCGGCACTCCTGGGAGGAGTCTGGCGGCACTCCTGGGAATTCATAGCTGAGCTAGCCAGACGAACTCTCACGACATTATGAGAATTCATAGACCAGGCTGACAACTTTATCAATGCGGAAGACACTCTCCGGGAATTGACAGAGCGGCTGAGGAAGTAAGTGGAGCGCACAGAAAGCAAGAGGAAGTCCCGGCAAAGGGATCTAGACCATGGTATAACCGGCCCACGTTCGCCATACAAAAGGAAGATGATTGGGGAACAATGCGCCACTACTGGACGTACCATCGGTCCACCTCACATAATATTGAAGACAATTTCTCCCCAGGAGGAAGGAAGGAATATACAGAACAGCAGAGATGTCGCTGCAACCCAACTCAAAGACAGGAACAAGGTAGAAAGGGAAGATCGAGAGAAAGAAGTCGGGACCAAGGCAACCGGAACAGACGGGTGAACAGCCCACAATGACAACTAGCGGTAAGGGGCCACCTTCAGGTCCCCCCCACCCCGGCGTTCGCACCAAGGCAGTAGCCCCCTTGGGGAGATTCGAACCATAGCTGGGGGGTTCGCGAGTAGGGGCATTACCTCATCAAGTAGGAAAGCACACGCCAAACGGGCCAGATACTATGAGATATACTCGGCGGAATATCATCCCGTCAAACAACAAAGGGGTGACCTTACTCCGGCAATCTCGTTCATGGAGGCTGATGAAGAATGGGTCTTGTACCCCCACGACGACGCCTTAGTGGTCACAATGCTTATCGTCAACTTCACCATCTGCTGAATCCTCATCGATTATGGGAGTTTCGAGAACATCCAGTTCTGGGGAGCTTTCTCCAAGATGGGTATTAAGGCCTCTCGGCTACTGCCATCCCCTATGCCCATAAAAGGCTTTTCCAGAAGCACTGTCCAGCCTGTGGGAACCATCACAATGTCTGTCCTTATGGGTAGTAGCCGCTGTACAACTCCTGTTATGGTTGACTTTATAATGGTGAAAACTCTGTTGGCATACAACGCCATTATCGGGAGGCCCACCCTCAATAGCTTAAGGGCCGTCACGTCGACCTAACACCTCAAAATGAAGTTTCCAACTCCCCAGGGAGTAGGGGAAGTCCGAGGAGAGCAAGTATCAGCCAAAGAATGCTACGTCCAGGAGCTAAAGCAAAAAGATGAAGGGCCCGCCTCAGACGGCACCAATAGAACAAAATAGGCCGAACACCACCGAAGAAATTGTGGCAAGCCTCCTTCTAAAACTCGCCTTGCTAGTTTCAAGGGGGAAGGAATGGTGCGCGGCTCTGAAGAGAAAGAAGGGCAACGACCTCCCTAGAGTGGGATTCTGTGTCCCTTTATTTTGTAACACCTCTTCATCTAGCTTGTACTTTCCTTTTTATCTAATAAAAATGAGACTTTTCAAGACAATGCAAAACATCTGCTCCATACTTTCACATTACCAATAAGAAGCCAACAATAGAAAGCTCGGCTAACGAAATCTACGGCAAAAAAATCATCAACCTACGGCGTACCATAGGGAAAGATATGCCTAAGGATTGCCTTATCCCTCCCATGGTGGAGTGCAGGTCAATTTTTGGTGGCCTGAAGATGAAAATTCAATTTCTTTGTGGATGTCAACAGGCGGGTACGGGTCCAGTCACAAACTACCAGAAATCACCTCCCTACGGGACAATATAGGGAAAGGTCGGCCTAAGGGTGGCCTTATCCCTCCCATAAAGGAGAACAAGATCGGGCTCATGGCCCTCCAAAATAAATTACCCTGACCTCTGCCACAACGAAGAGTGTGATCAGCACCAGCTTGACCTTACACTTACCTTTCCTGTGATATCAACGAGTGGGAGCGGGTCCAGTAGCAGACTGCCTGAATGACTTACCTCTCTGCGGGACTCAATAGGGAAAGGCCGGCCTGAAGGCGGCCTCATCCCTCCTGCGAAGGAGAGTGGGTCCTACCTTAAAGGCGGCCCAAAAAACTTACCCCAGCTCCTATCACGGTGAAGAGCGGTCAGCCAATTGCTATCCGAATTTACCTCCTTGCAGGGTACCAAAGGGAAATATAGGCCTTAAAGTTGCCTTGTCTCTCTTGAGAAAGAGTACGGGTTAGTCCTCAGCTACCCGAAATTAGAAACTATACCTTCCTTGTAAGTGTAAACAGGTTGGAGTAGGTACAGTGACAAACTGCCGAATAACTTACCTCCCTGTGGAATACAAGGGGAAAGGTCGCCTTGTCCCCCCCCCCCCCCAACCCATGGAGGAAAGCGTGATTAGCCCTTGCGGCAACTCGAAAACTTACCCCGACCTCCATTACGAGTGAAAAGTGGGTCTAGCACCAACTTGACCCAAAATGTTACCTTTCCCTGTGATGTCAACAAGCGGGAGCGGTTCTAGTAACAAACTATTTGACGACTTACCTCCCTACAAGACTCAACAGGGAAAGGCCAACCTAAAGGCGACCTTATCCCTCCGGCAGAGGAGAGCGGGTTCAGCCTTCAAGGCGGCCTGAAGAACTAACCCTGACTCCTATCACAGTGAGGGAGCGGATTGCCCCCAATGGCAGCCCGAAGAAATTACCTCCTTGGGAAACCAAAAGGGGCAGGCTAATTCGAGGGAGCCTGACCTCTCCCCAATGGAGTGCGGGTTTTAGCCTTACGACTACCCGAAGTAAGAAGAATCTCCAGCAAGGAAGCAAAGTCCCGCAAAAAGGCCGCACAAGCATTAATGATAAGTGTCATTTTTTTGTGATTTTTATCACTCTTTTATTTATGAAAAGTGTCATTTTCCTTTCAATACTATTGATTTTATTTTATTTCTACATATTTTTATTTATTTCTTGGATTTGAATGAATAAGAAGATTTACTGTGAAATGAGAGCATTTTAGTACAAAAGAAGAGACTACGAATCCAAACCGATGAGAGGCAGCGGGATCTTAAAAGAGTCAATGAGATTTAGGCGAGGAGTTTTATCCTGTGGGCAGCAAACATATTTCTCTCGCCCAAATGCAAGAAGACTTACCTCTCTATAGGGGACCAGAAGGCGTGAAAATTTGATGACAAGGCTCTAGGTGGTTAGATTGGGCGACTAGTCTAAACGACCAACTTAAAAGACCAACATAAACGACATCGTGGGCAACAACAAGAAAATATGAGAAGAGTCTTTCATCCCGGTCAGGAGTCTTTCCACTCGGTATGCAAGGAGAGGGTCGTGTGGTCTTTGTGACCTCAACGCCTATTTATTTATGACCTACATGCCAGTTATATTCAGCGCACACGGCATCTACCCGGTGGGACCCTTCCGAGTTCCACAATCAATCTATTGGCGACCAAATGCTCTCGAACTCCGCAATTCAAGCCGCATATCACTGAATCTTCCATTTTAGATAATTCTAATATTTTTTGGATAATTTCTTTTTATGTTAACATCTATTTTTAGAAACAATTTTCCAGATTTTTAGATTAGATTATAGCCGCATTTATTTTGTTTCCGGATTTGAGTTTTGAGTACATCTATTTAATCCCATCTTGTGGGATGAGTAGGGAGTCTTCGTTCTTAATATTAGTTCTAGTTTTAGTCTTGGTCAGAGTTCTGAATCAAATTCGAGAGTTTTTATGTTTTAGAGTCTGAGTCTGAGTTTAGAGTTCCAGGATTTATTCTTGAAGTGGTCTTTCGAGAAGGCGGAATTGGAGGGCAGAGGTGAGAACCGCATGGCTCATCAACCGATTTCAACGAAAAACACCAGTTTTATTATTTTTCATTTTAATTTCATTATAAACTAATTCTATTTTCTAGAGTTTTGATGTAGCCTAGTATTGAACACACAATTTATTTTTTAAGTTATTTTATTTTTAATATTTCCATGTTTGAGTGTTTATTCCTTATTCTTAATGCTTACAATTTTCTAGCTAACTATGGTTCGATCTTTTGGATTGTAATCAGACCGAGAGGTGATTTGTGATTAAAGCTCTAGAATTAAATACTATTAGTTGAGTGAAAACAGAGATGCTTTAACTCGACTAGTGTGATTTTCAAGAAAAATTCAAATAACTTAATGAGTCTCCAATTAGTTAGATTCACATAGAAATATGGAATTATTAGTTGGAGATATTTTTTATATTGTTGAGAGAAAATATTAAATAGTTAAGGGATTTTTATCATCAACTTGAGATAATTGGAATTCTATAACATGGAAGAATAAACTATGTGAGATTTGCTAGGTGAAGTCAAACGCTCTAGATCTATTCTTATTATTTTTAAAATCTTAATTTTTAATGTTCTTTTTTCAGTTTAATTTAGATAAATCATTTTTCAAATTTTGATTTTTCAAATAGTAATAATTTAGTCAATTTCAATACTCAATAGTATAATTATTCCCTATGGGTTCGATATCATTTTCTTTAAAATACTTTACTACTTGTTACGATTATGTGCACTTGCATATATATGCGGAAATCATACAACCGAATATACAAAATCATTTTATTAATTATACAGGATTACAAGGAACAAATTACATTATAAAGCCGCAAAGTTACAAGGAATAAGTTACATTATAAGGCAACATAAAGTCGCAAGACTACAAGAAGCAAGTTGCACCGCGAGGCTTATATATTCAACAAAACAAGTTCCAGTATCTAACCCTAAACTAGATAATAAACCGATCATGGAATCTAGATTCTAAAACGGCTAGGGACAATCTAAAAGATCCAAAAGACCTCATTGTTCTCGGACCCAAGGAAACCAAAATGAGTTCGAGGTCTGCAGTTGTGTGTGTTTTAGACAGTGACGATTGCCATGGCCCCAAGGCCATCAAACCATTCACTACTGCAACTAAGCAAGCAACGAGTTTCATGCAGGCAGCGAGTTGCAAAAAGTGGCTTTAAAGTCAAGCCCCATAAGCAAAAAAGCAAGAACGAGTGAAGCACAATAAGCAAAAGGGCAAGAACGAGAGCAAAGAGTCCAGGACGCCAACCACGAAGGATTGGCAGTTCCACCCTCTAGTAGCGGCCTAAGTGCCACTAGAGGACCCATCGCCCACTAGGGTCTAAAGACTTCTTCAGAGCCATGAAAGATAGAAATGCAAAGGAACTTCGGAAGGAAAGCAAAAGAAAACAGAGGAACTAGGAACTAGGGCAGTAAAGCAAGAGTCACATAATAAAAGAGAAAAGACAGACTAAGTATAATGGATTTCCTAACGTGGAGAAGGGTCCTTATATAGGCGGGGTTGATGTTTGGCCTCCTGAGGCGCCATAACTCCACGAATTACCACGTGTCCCCCCAGAGAACCAGAATCTATTGATTATCGCAACCGCTGCAGAGCATATCTACTGATACGATATGCAAAATTAATGCCACTAAAAAAATGGAGCCATTACGCGAAAGTCAAAGGGATGCCATTTAATGCGGAAACGTAACAAGCACGATGTTGCCACGTATGTAAAATGCGTATGGTCACTCGACATGCGACTAGGAAGGGCATAAGGTCGGAGGAAATAAGAAGAATTCTTCCTGGACTCGTTCGAAAAAAATTAGCAAGGTAATTATAAGGGATTTATTCCCACTACTTAAAGCCCGTTGGGTCTCTAGCCATTACCTAGCCTAAGTGAGCTGAATAGTCAACAAGGCAGGTCATTTTAACAATCCGCAGCCACTTTTAGAAACCAGAAATTTGCACAAAGCTCCCAAAAAAAAAAAAAAAAGAGGCAAACAAAAAGAAAAGCTAAGGAAAAGCGGCAAGACAAAGAACAAGGGAAGAAAAAAGGTTCAGCGGGGTAAAGCCAAGGAAGCCAGCATTAGAGACACGAACAAAAGGCTAAGTAGCTAGCGGGGTCAAAAAGGTTAAACCGGACTCCAGCAGGGTGGGCCAAGAAATTTTAAAGGCACGGTAGAACAGGGCCGCCCAGGTAACAATTAAAACGAGGTCCGTATTCCAAGAATGACTATCCATAGAGGATAAGTAAGCGCGGCATGACCAGACAACGAGGTAGGTAGGAGCTCTACGGACCCCTTCACCATCGTCCCCCAGTCCAGCATCCAAAAAACAAAAAGAAAAAAGGAAAAATAGGCATGGAAGAGACATGACACACAAGATATGTGCATTAGTCAGTATTTATATATATACAAGTCGTTGAGCAACAAAATGCGGATACATGTATAAAAAAAGGGGGAGAAAGTGTAACAAAACAAATAAAATTTTTAAACCTCAGCGCCAGGAGCATCGGTCTCAGCTAGGGGTGTAATCTGGTCGGTCCGATCTACTCCAGCAATGGATCGAATATTTTCGGTCCATCACCGGACCGAACTATCGGTCCAGCCAAATTTTTTTCTTTTTTATTTTGTTAAATCAATTAATAAAAAAATTATTAAAAATACTAAATTAAATTAAATGATTTATTAATGTGGATTATGTAACAAACTCAATAAAAAAATATTTTATATGGTCAATGATAATAAATTAGAAGAAAATTACATTATTAATTTATATAATTACTATATAATTAACTAATTGATATTATATATTAGTTAAATCATAGAATATTAACAAGTGTTAATAATATATTTAAAATTTTATATTGTTAATAGTGATAGGTTAGATGAAGATATATATAAAATATTGTTAAATTTATAGAATATTAACAAGTATTAATAACATATTTAAAATTTTATATTGTTAATTGTACAATTATTATATAAATAATATATATAATATATTTTTTTTATTTGGCCGCCCCGGTCTGATCCGGTCCGGTCTGAGAAATCCCCACCCCGAGACTGGACCGAAGACTAAAATTTTCCTATTTATTGGACCGGACCGGATCACGCATTTTTTTGGTCTGGTCCGGTCCTAACCGAACCGGTCGGTCTGGTCGGTTTCTCTGGTCCGGACCGACTAGATTACACCCCTAGTCTCAGCAGCAGCAAGAGTAAGATTGGCCAGCTCCACTAATGTCAACGCAAGTGCGACTGGACCAGGGAAAGCATCCAACATCTCTTTCCTTCCCAGGTCACTTTTGGTTTGAAAGGATGCCTCATCGATGGGAATTTTGGCAAGCGCAAGCCGCTAAAGGTACTTGATGAAATATCTTGAACGTAGTTCCAGACTCTCCAGAAGAAATGTCCACATTGATATGCGGCTTTCAACAACCCTGCGTCCCCACGCCTCATCGCGAAGTTTCGAGAACCACCCCAGCTGCCCTTGTAAGGTGAAGGTGGTGTCTTGAAGGCTTTGATTCAGCAGCTCTAATCGATCCTTCTCCTCCCGCGCTTGGGATAAGTTGCCTTGAAGACTTTGATTAGCAACTCCAATTGGGTTTTCTCCTCTTCCCACTTCTACTTGTGCTTCCGCTGACGACACTTCAGCTTTTTTGCTCTTTTGCTCTTTTGCTCTTTTGCACTCATCTAATAGGTCGAGCCTCGTCCTCTCGAGGTCATGCTTCAGTTGTTCCCTCACCTCATTTTCGCTGCAAGCACGGTCTAAGTTCTCCAAAGCGGCGGCCTCCTGATCATCCACGATGAAGGCAGCAAGCTAAGAAGTACCCTGGCGATATAAAGAAAAGACTAAGAAAAAGGAAAAGAGAAAAAAGTAAAAGGCGGGAAAGAAACGGTTGAACCTCATGAAAAAAGCCAAACAAGTACTTAACAACCCAACCAATGGCTTCCTCTCGGCTACCTCCATGGCCAACAGGGACAGAGAAGGAAGGGCCTCCGCAAGGCCTGTAAACATAGGCAATCCTGCAGAGACCTCACCGGGAGCAGGTGGGTCTCCGCTCAAAACTCCCAAACGGTGGCCGATCGCAGCATCCAGAAGAAAGTCATCCCCTGCTGGACACTTAGTCTAGGCAAGTGGTTCATCAGTTGGACCCTCACCAGCTACATCACCTACAGAGCCGCCACCGTCGAGGAACTTAACTTGGACAAATGGGTCAGTGACGAGACTCCTCGGACCATCTTTAGTTGAGACGTGCAGAAAGGAACTCCCCTTCTCTGGGAATGTAGCCTGGACTCTTTGAACCCCCGAGAATTGCAATGTCTGAAGGGGACTTACTTCCTGGATGATCCTCTACCTCCACGCAGTTGCTAGAAGTAGTTGTCGCCCCTTCATCCGCAGACTCAAGGGAATGACTCCTGACGGCCAAGCAAGATGAAGGAGGAGGAGAGATCCATGAAGTAGAATGTTGCCCCTCGTCAGGAGTGGTAGAAGCGAAGATGCTTTAAAGGAGAGCGTCCATCTCAACCTCACCCCGAACGCCTCAACAGTGACCACCGATAGTGGCGCCACGAGAAGACTGCTTACCAACTCGCCTGCCGCAATCGGCACTGGAATCGCCACAGTAATAGGATGGCCGGCCTCCAAGGTAGCCAATCCCTACATTAAGGGGTCCTGTACAATGTTTTGAATACTGTACCGGACACCGTACAGGTCAAGGCAATGGAATGAAATATTTCGATACCGGTACCGTTTCGGGATAACGTTTCGGGATAGTCGATATATAAATACATATATATATAAATTATAAATAGTCTAGTCTGAATTGAGAGTTAAAAAATATGCTTGTAGTTTGAAAAAATGAAAAAAAAAACACAGGCCGAAATCTAGGCTGGTACAAGCTGAAATTGAGGCCGATACAGCCGGTATTTTGGCCGGTATGAAACGCGTATAGTATCTGTACCGGCCGGTACGGTACGAAATTTAAAACACTGATCCCGTACCCCAGAATGAGGTCTCTCCTCGGCCCAAACCCTCGCCCGACAAATTTTCTTCCCATTGATCGGTAAAGGAAGATTCGAGGAATGCTCTCGAAGCGGTGCGACTTGGGGTCGTGCGGCAGCCGGCCTATCATCAGAGGGAAGGTGTCTAAGGGAAGGCAGAGAGCTCCTCAAACTCTCCTAAAAAAGGAGGATATTGGAGAAAACGTTGTCGAGATGGTTCTGCACCTATTCTCATACAATTGCGATGTGTTACGCTTCATAGGGGTGGTTGTAGGACGCACAACCTTGTCTTTCAGAACATTTTGTAATACCCCATATGATACGGATAAGGGTAGGTGTATGGGATCCCACTGGTTTGGCCTATACTTCAAAAGGACTAGTCAATGATACAATTAGAGCCCTATTGGAATCTTATAAAGAGCAAGAACTTCTCCTTCCCAAGTAATGTGGGATCCCATATACCACCTACCATTATCCATATCATATGGGGTATTACAATCTACCCCTTTAAATTTCCGACGTCATTGTCGGGCCTGTCCATTGTAGGTGGCACGGCTCAAGTCCCACATTTCTGGTTGGGATAGTCTTTGATGCCATTTGTAACGCCCCAATGGAAGGCCCAAACCACATGGCCTATACTCTAAAAGGACTAGTCAATGATGCAATTGGAGCCCCATTGGAACCTTATAAAGAGCAAGAACTTCTCCTTCCCAAGCAATGTGGATCTTATATACCACCTACCATTATCCATATCATATGGGGTATCACACTTTTCCCCAATTCGTCCGTATTGGGAAGTTGGAAAGTCCCGATGGTTCACCTAACCTACCGGAAACTCCCATCCACGGCCAGATACGAAGAAGAATTTGGGAGACTAGTCTTTCACTTTACAGTACCGTGGCTCCAAGGTGACTAGAGTGTGGGCTGCCTTGAAACTGGATACATTTTCCTTTTGTCGTAACATCCTATGAGTGAGGAGAAACTAGCGGCTAGTAAGATTCGCATCGTTTGGGAAGGATTCCAACAAAGCTCATCGCCAAATAATGCTACAACATATCAATAATCTCCAAGCATTCGGGTGCAATTGGGAAGAGGCCAAGCCAAGGCGATGCAAAAGGTCATGAACAGGGTGTGGGAATGGCAGTCTCAAGCCACATGAAAACATGGAAGGGTAAAGGGCCACTCTAGTGAAATGACCACGTACATCGACAATGCCTTCATCAGGGCTCGGAACTTTGAAGGAAGCAGATTTTAGTACTTGGTAGGTGAGGGCTAAGGAGTCCAATGTTAGTTTGTTGGGTAGTCAAGCGCCATCCGCTACCCAGAAAAAATGGCCCAATATCAACAGAGCCCCTGTCGGAAATGTTTGGTTGAACTGATTTTTTAGAGGCCATCACTATTAGAACACAAAGTAGCAAAGAAAACCGATCGAGGAGAAGAAAAATCAAGAGAACTAGAATAGTGGGACAATCACAACGTAGTGGGTGGAAACCAGGTCCCACTCCCACGTTTTATAAAAAGAAGGTGATGATTATATTCTCATGCACTGTGGCAACAAGGATACTCTCCATTTTGGATTTAGGGAATGTAGTTTATGAAGCGACGCAAATAGCCGCCTGACACCCCTTCATTAATGAGGTTGAAAATATGTTATGAAAAGGTGAGCCAATCATGCAATATAGGAATGCCGTCAGAAATACCAATCCGCATAAGCCTCTCGGGCCTCAGAAAACTTAAGTAAAGTTCCCGATCTTGGTAAGAAGGCGGGATTAAATCATGATAAATTTTCACCGTACTTGTCTGATGAGAATTAGCGGGGTAACTGTAAGGGTATTTTTCCCTCAAGGCCCAAGAGGCCAATTAAGTCCAGCTCGAAGCAGAAAGCCACTAACTCAGCCCACTAAGAGGCTCCTCTGTACATGACTTGTAGAAGGGATGGTGCTGCAGAGGATGAGATTCATTGATCTGAGGACCCCTCGGGTAGTGTCCAGTCCTCGAGTATCCGCCCGCACAACAGGCATGATATACGGGGAACCATTGGATCTACTGACAGAAAATGCATAAACAGACCAGAGGGAATGCAGACTGGGAGGAGAAAGTTGGAGAACCACGCCGCATTAATGGTTCCGCAACCCAGATAGCACGCCACATTAATGACGTCATCGCAGAGCCACGCCGCATTTAAAGACTTTGACAAAATGAACAGTATGGGGAACACCGACGTCATGAAAGCAAGCACAATCTACTTCTCAAACTGGTAGTATAAATAACAGATCTCAAGTACGAGAATAATCTCTCTCTCTCTCTCTATGATCCCTAGACTCTCTTATTTGCTACCTTCGAATAATGTTTACTACATTTCGCATCGGAGGTTGCCCGGCCCCGAGGCCGCCCTCTCAAAGGCGTAGTCTTTTCTACCTTGTGCAGAGCCCACTTTTGAAGACCTGAGTTGTCGAAATATAACTCAAATGTGTGCGAAATACAACGTTAACAAATACCGTTGATGCATTTAATTATTCAATTTGAGTTAAAATGAATCCATGTATGATCCGAACTCGATGCACCCGACACGAATTCCACCCCTAGATCTGAGAGTATGCTTTAATTTGGACACCAAATGCATACATAAAATGTGGTCATATAAGTTATCAACGTCTTAATTATAACAAATATTATCTGCAATTCATCCGTATAAGAACTTCGTAACATGCCTTTAAGAAATATCAAAGCATTTTCCGTGAGTGATTAGATGCCAGGTATATCAAGCAGCCCAGGTGTTTTGTATCTGATCTTTTTCCGTCTTGATCTCCCTGATTCTCCTTATGAGTACGCTATACGCAACTGAGTTTTTTTTTTCTTTTTTTTTTTTTTAGGGGGGGGGGGGGGGGTGTGGGGGTGTTGGTTCAAGTTAAAGGCATTAAATAGATGTTCCTTCCAATTTGCCAATTTGGGGTAGATGACCTAATGGCTGATGAAGGATTGGACTTCAAGTTTGGCAGAAAGTCCAAATTCATGAAGTCGTGGGTCGAAGTATAAATATCAAGAACAGTAGGAAATTAAGATCAAGCACGTTCATCATAATTTTAATTAGAAAAGACACTAAAAAGACCTCAGTTTTAATTACAAAAATCACTTTAATTCCATCTTAATACTAAAGACCAATTCAATCTGTTGGGATTTATATCAAGCCACATGAAGCCCTATAAAGAAAGTATCTAGAGATAAATCACGAGATTAACCATCAATATACCCCATTTTGCCTCCATAAAAATTTTCCTGGAAACGGAGGCCACGGCCACACAAGGTAGTGTTTTCTTTTTCTTTTGTTGTCCTTCTCCGACCTCTGGAATTACGAAGCCGAGAAACCATTAAACTGAATAAGTGGGTTCGTGTGCTGAACAGGCCGGACATTTCCATTGTTGGGTTCGGGTTGGGGCTTTCTTAACCACGCTCGGTACTCCAGCAAACAATTACTGAAAATTACTTCATATTGTCATCCAATTACGGCAAGCTTCGTAATTAATAACAATAATAAATAAGACTACATTAAAAAGTTACAAAACCTAACTTTAGATTTATTTTAAAATAAAAATAACTTTACAATCTAACGTATCATATCAAATTATATCAGTTTGTAAGTTTACTTTTGTGTATTCCCTTTGTGGTTAAAATATTTTCCAATAAAGAAATGAATCACATTCCCCAATCCCCCAACCCCCTTTGGAAGATCATAAAATCAAATATACAACACAAACACAAACTAGAATTATAGGGATGACAGAACCTAATGAATAACATGCACCACCACAAACCTAATGAACCCTTTGGAAAAAGCTCAGTAACTTCTTTTTATCCATATGCTAGTCTCTCCGTTCTGCCAACAAAACAAAAGCAAACAAACCCTGTTGGATACGCTCAAAATCAAAGCCGCGGCAATACCAGAAAACACAAGCCCCCTCCCTCCCCACGATGAAAAAGAAAACCGATAATTACCAGCCAAAAATCCCCAAAATCACACTGAAGAGTTAAACCACAAGTCTTTCAAAAAAAAGCTCGGGTATATTTACAAGCATGAGTTAAAAGGTTAGCTTATCAGCAACTGAATCACATCAACATGAAGGGGAAAAATAATATTTCTAGAGGCTGTAGTACAAAAGGAATATCATAAACCACCTGGTGTATGAAATAAAGAAAATGAACAAAATAAACAATGAAATTCTATGCTTCATTTAGCCCTTCTGAGTTTTTTCCACGTATGCCTGCAACAAATGGAAGCAAAATAAACAAAAGGTGCAAGCAAAATTACTCGCAGGTAATAATCACTACCATGAGTTTATGACATTTAAGTTGGGAAAAAATAAACAAGTGAAACCAGATATAGTCTGCAGGCTTACCACAGTGAAGAAGGTAAGATGGCAAGAAGGGATTTCTTCAGCCAACAAATGAGACATAGAGGTATAACCTTGTTACATTCAGTTTTAGCTCCCATAAAGAAAAGGAAAAGCAAAGGTGAATATGTGGTACCATTTCTTTATTGTCAAATGTTATAGGTTTTCTCCTTCTGGACCGACAAATATTTATTTTCATAATTTCAATTACTGCAGAAATTAAAAGCAATCAGGCATGACATCAAAGCTTATAGTCTCTTATTATTATTATTTTTTTATTGACATCGGGTGTCTAAGTAGTCTCTTATTATTAATAAAGACAACCAACCAACTTTAATGTGCAGCTCAATTTCTTGCTCTTTTTCGCATTCTTCATTTTATTTTTTGGCTAATGAATTCTTGAGAGGAAATAATGAAGGGGGGCCATTAAATATTGAGCAAGTGAGTAAACCAGCACTCACCTGCACTAATTTAGTAAGCTTTGGTTTTGAAGATGACAGATAATGATCAATTCTCTCTTGTGTCTGAGGAATATTAGCACCCTGCCCACCAGTCACTTTGTCGACCACCTTCTTTACTATAGTTTTGTAAGCATCTTTGCTGATTTGACCTTCCTTCCACGTGGGTTTCAGAAGTTCCTTAACAAACTCCACAAGTGCAAATTTAAATGCTCGAATACCCTTCGCATCTTTGCTTTTCTTGCCGTCATCCTCCCCAGCATCTCCATCTGCATTCCTGAAGGGCAATCTTCTTGTTCCTTTTGGTTCTCCTCTTGGGCTTGCTTCCTTTCCTCAGTCCCCCTCCATTGTTTTCCATAGCCTCACCATGTGCACCAGTATCCAGCTTATTCGACTGTTGGCTCTTGTGATTTGGTTCTTCTGAACTGCCTGTCATAGGCAAATCAGTGTCATTAGGCCCAACCGGAAAAGATGATGGGGATAAGTTTTTCAATGGTAGTTCTGGTTTTCCATCTACAGAACTTTTCGGTCCCAATGAATTTGATTTAAGACCTGGAGGATTGTTACTAGAGCCAGGCTTCTTAGATTCCACGCCATCACATATAGGATCATATTGCTGGGATCTGATGGCTTGATCTATCTGAACGTGTGCTGCCAAAACTGGCTGAAGAGGCACTTCAGGGTTGGTAAAGGAAGGAATATCCGATGAATTATGGGAGTTTAGAGCAGCATAAAGTTGTGGAAGCTGCTTTCTATCACCAAAGAACTGAGCCAGAGAAGCTGAAAGGTTGGTAAGTTTGGTGAGCTGTTCACCGCTTACCATATTCTGACTTGGAGGAATTCCAGGATTTACTTGTAATGCACTATCATCACCAATATCTGGTTGGATAAGAGGTTTTCCCTCTGAAGAGAATGCTAAATTTTGTTGATATTTTATTGTTCCACTACCTCCTCTTAAAGGGGCATTGGGTGTCACCACTTGATTTTGTCCAACTGCAATCATATTTGAAAGAGGTAAGGAGCTCAAACTCCGGCCATTTTGGTTGAAGCATTGTCCTGGCATGATATTGGCAGAAACGTTTAGATCAGCACTTGAACTAACAGTTTTTTCAACAGCAACCTTATTGTCGCATGATACTACATTGGCACCATCCCCCATCAAATTGTGGTTCTGTTTGAAATAAGATTTTTCATTTATGATCGGTTGCACAGCTGCAGCAGCACCATGAAACTGAACCGAAGCCTCTTTAGTTATATCCTGTCCCCGAGCCATCAAAGAAGGATCATAAGAACCAAGAGATTGTGGAGCCTGAGTAATTTGACCATGCTCCTCTTTCACAGCATGGTTTGCAGACTGCACTCCATAATTCCAATCAGGAGACATGTCCATATCACCAAGCCATTTCTCAGCACCTCTTGATTCAGAAATACCGATGCTAGCACCAGCATTTTCCTCCATCCACAGGTGGCCAGCCTTCTCATTGTTCTCAACTGCTTTATCAACTGCCGGGTCGCCACAACTTTTCTTCTCTTTGTCCATACCATGGCCCCATCTAGTATCATCGATTGACCAACGAGGGAGCCTTGCTACCGGGGCACCCAACTTTCCACTTTTGTCCTCGCTCTTTGTAGTGTCTGAGACAGTAACCGTATTGCTCCATTCACTCAATTTTGGGCCATCCCATAATCTGTCCACATCATCTGAATTGCGACCCAGCCCCCACCTATCACCTCGTGACCTTCCATCAGGACTTAAGTCAGCCGGACTGTGATGAGAAAACCGACAATATTTACCATTACGACAATTTCCTGCAGCGAAAAATTTACAAGGAACATCACCACCCCTGCGGTGTTCAGGCTCACCGCCTCGCTCAAAAGATGCATCTCTATTTCTACGATTTTCCCTTTCTCTGATGGCATCATTTCCAGACACTTTATCAAAACTATCAGAAGCACCATCGTGCGCATACCTACAAGATGCCCCCCGCCGACACTTTCCTCTCACAAAATCAGTACAATATGGAGTGGATCTTCCAATTCTTGATGTGTAGTCCCTAGTATCATGAGTGGTGGAATATTTTGAATCCCCATCTTTCCTGTGTCTACTCTCCCAGTTATCCTCATGATGTTGATTACCCTGGTGAAGAAAATGGCAATGATTGCCTCTCCTACATCTCCCAGCAGTAAAATCTCTACATACTTGAGTTGACGCTCCTCTGCTTCTACTTCTGTCATGGAATCCTGATTCCCGTCTGATGCCACGAACAGGACTTCTGCTCCTGCTTAGGCTCCTGCTCCTGCTCCTGCTCCTGCTTCTACTCCTACCTCTGTACATATATGTGCAAATAATAAGGCAAGAAATTAAGGAACTAAATGCATTTGGCTCTCACCAGGTGGAAGGACATAAAATTATGAACACAGTTTATATATAATTTCCTTTGTAAGTAAAGTTTTAATGATTCAAGTAAATATGCATAGCCCAAGTACATAGGAAGTATACGAAAGAGAACACCTAGTTACAAGTTAGGAACATAGTTTTTTTTTTTTTTGATAAGTAAAATAAGACTTTATTAAATCACCAAAGTAACACGATACAAAGAAAATGCCCTGTTTATGTAGGCATGTTAGAAACTAGGAATTCATGAAGGTCCATGCCATTTAAGTCTACAGCAATGGCCCAAGTACAAAGAGTTCTAAAAAATAACAATATTAGCTCCTCCACATATCTCTCTTTGTCTTCAAAAGTCCTCTCATTTCGTTCCTGCCATAGACACCACATAATACAGATAGGGATCATCTTCCACACTGCTTTAATCTGTCTCACCCCATGGATAGAATTCCAGCAAGCCAATACATCCAAAACTGTTTCCGGCATCACCCACGCCATATCCATCCTTTTAAACACCGCGTCCCAAATAGCCTTAGCTATCTCACAGTGTAAAAGGAAATGATTTACCGACTCACCCCCGCTTTTACACATACAACACCAATCTGCAATAATTATCCTCCTCTTTCTTAGATTATCCGTAGTGAGGATCTTACCCAAAAACGCTATCCACACAAAGAAAGAGGCTTTGGGAGGAGCCTTATGACGCCAAAGCTTTCTCCAAGGAAACTGTATCTCTGGCTCTTGTATGAGAACCTTATAGAAAGAGCGAGCTGAGAATACCCCTTTCCCTGCAGGATGCCACCACAACTCATCTTCCTGCTGAATGTTCGGTCGAACAGAATATAAGAGGCTATAAAATTCTACAAAACTTTCCATCTCCCAATCCTGTGCCGCCCGGTTGAAATTGATGTTCCAGTGAATGTTTCTACCTGAGACTGAGACTTCCATAACCTCCGCCACTGTGGCATCTTTGTTACTTGCAATCAAGAAAAGAGACGGAAACAGATCTAGCAAAACACTGGTACTACACCATGCATCCTTCCAAAATCTGATCTTGACACCTGTCCCCAAGTGCAATCTAGTGTATCGCTGGAAAACCTCCCATCCTCTTCTAATGTATTTCCATAACCCCTTACCCGTTGTTCCTCTAACTTCTCTGGTACACCACCCCTCCCCTAGATCACCATATTTGCTTTCAATCACAGTCTTCCATAAGGCCTCTGGTTCCTTGGTATATCTCCACAACCATTTGCCTAGTAAAGCCCGATTAAAAACTCTCAAATTTCTGACACCCAAACCGCCATTGGAGATAGGCCGACATACCATCTCCCACTTAACTAAGTGGAATTTAAACTCATCTCCCAAGCCCCCCACAGAAAGTCTCTCTGTAACTTCTCAAGTCTACCCGCCACACTTGCCGGTACAGGGAATAAGGATAAAAAGTAGGTGGGAAGGTTGGAAAGTGTACTTTTGATTAAAGTAGTCCAACCCCCTTTCGACAAATACATTCTCTTCCACCCTGCTAATCTCCTCTCTACTTTTTCAATCACTGTATCCCATATCATACGAGACTTCGGTGCTATACCCAACGGCAATCCCAAGTAAGTCATAGGTAAAGACGCAATTTTACACCCCAGAATGCCCGTCAAATCCCTTATATCTTGAACTTCTCCAATCGGTACCAACTCAGATTTATCATAATTCACTTTCAAGCCCGATACTGCTTCAAAACACAGTAGCAATGCCTTCACCGCCCTCAACTAAGCATGATCAGCCTCACACATGATAAGCGTATCATCTGCAAACAACAAGTGAGAAACAGTTGTAATACCCCTACTCGGTGATCCAATCTGGAAACCACTGATGGAACCATTAGTCACTAAGGCTAAGATCATCCTACTCAATGCCTCCATAAGACAAAAAGTAAAGGAGATAATAGATCCCCTTGTCTCAAGCCACGAGAGCTTGGAAAGAAACCCTCTGGGCTACCATTAATCAACACCGAGAACCGTACCGTAGAAATACACCATCTGATCCATGACCTCCACCTCTCACCAAACCCACACCTACCCAGTAAATAAAGAAGAAAATCCCAATTAACATGATCGTACGCCTTTTCCATATCTAATTTGCACATAATCCCTGCTTTGCCCACCATCAATCTACTGTCGAAGCATTCATTAGCAATAAGAGCTGCATCAAGGATCTGTCTACCCTTAACAAAAGCATTCTGTGGTTTGGAGACAATCTTCCCCAATATCCCACTTAATCGATTTGCAAGCACTTTTGCAATGATCTTATAAGCACCATTCACTAAGCTTATAGGCCGAAAATCTGTGATCTCAATGGCCCCTACCTTTTTAGGGATTAGTGCAAGAAAAGTAGTGTTAAGACTTTTCTCAAACTTTCCTAACAAGAAAACTCTTGAAATACCTTCAAAAGATCCGTTTTAATCACCTCCCAACACTCTTGGAAAAAACCCATAGAGAAACCATCCAGTCCAGGAGCCTTATCTTTTGCCATCTTTCTTACCACTTCAAAAGCCCTCTCCAATCTGGTGACATCCTCTGGTTCAATAGTGTCAAAAGCCAAACCATCTAACGTAGGCCTCCAACCCACCTCTTCCGTGAGAAGCTTTTTAAAGAAAACAACCACATGGTCTTGGACAACCTCTTCTTCTCTATTCTCAACCCTTCAATTCTCAGCACTTCAATGTTATTATTTCTTTTATGTGAGTTTGCAATTCTATGGAAAAACTTCGTACTCCGGTCCCCTTCCTTCAACCAAAGAGCTCTTGATTTTTGGTGCCATGAGATTTCTTCCTGTAAGATTAACCTCTCAAGGTCAGCAACCAACAAAACTTTTTGTGCTTGTTCCTCTTCATTTAGTGACCTCTCTTCTTGTAGCCTTTCGAAATACTGAATTTCCATCAACTTGGAATTTTTGTTCTCCTCCACATTTCCAAAAGCTTGTTTATTCCACTCCTTTAGATCCCTTTTTAAGGCTTTCAGTTTGTTTGCAAAAATGAAACTGGATGTACCTTCAAATTGATACGAAGTCCACCATCTTTTAACCCTTTCCACAAAACCTTTTGGCTTCAACCACATATTTTCAAACTTAAAATACCTTCTGCTATTACGAACACCTCCACAATCCAGTAGAATAGGCCAATGATCCGAAGTTATACGACTCAAACGCTTTTGCCATACATCCGGAAAATGGCTTTCAAACTCGGGAGAAATCAGAAAACGATCCAAGCGGGACCACGTCTGATTATTTGACCAAGTAGCTAGACCCCCTGCTAATGGAAGATTTACCAAGTTTAAATCAAAGATAAACTCTGAGAACTCCAGGCTTGCTGGTCTCAATCTTCTACTTCCCAAACTTTCACTCTGGAAGCGCACCACATTGAAATTCCCCCCAATACACCAAGGGAGGTCCCACCAACTTTGTACCCCTGCAAGTTCATCCCATAATATACTTCTATTGGCATCTAAGTTAGGCCCATACACTCCTGCAAATGCCCACAAAAAATCATCTGATACACTTTTAAAAGAACAAGCTACCATATATCTCCCTATGTACTCCTCCACTTTCTCTACTACCCGTCTATCCCACATTATCACTACTCCTCCCGAAGCCTCTGAAGAGGCAAATATACCCAATCCACATAAATATTACTCCACAAACTCCGAATAATCCTCCTACTAATCAACTTCAGCTTTGTCTCTTGTAAACATACTATGTCCGCTTTCCATTCACGAGGTAGACGACGAATCCGAAGACGCTTCTCTACCTCGTTTAGACCTCAGACATTCCAAGATAAAATCTTAGGCTTCATTGGAGAACATTCAGCCCCTTCCCATTTGCCTAATTCCTACTAGAACTTGCTTCCGAGTTCATCGACCACATTAATCTTTTTAATTCCCGACTCTTCTTTGTGCTCCCCCTCTTTTCTTGATGATGGCCAGCTTCCATAGCAGTTAACAAGGCTATAAACTGCTCCTCATACCCAACACACTCAATTCCCACAACATGTTGAATTTCTTTAGCTTTATGTATAACCCAATCTGATGCTTGATCTGGAAAATAATAATTTAATGGGGTAGGATTCCCCATCTTATTATTCTGGTTCTGAAATTCACTTCCCATAGAAAAATCCACCAAACCACATGGGATGAAAAGTTCATCTTCCACAGAATGCATGAAGTCATCCGAGTCTTCTTCAACCTCAGCCAACTCGAGGTCCTCTACTGGTCTCCCCGACCCTGCCGTTGGAATCAGAGACACCCCAGCCTCCCTCATCCGCGAGCTCTGATTCTCCAGAGCCGAAGGAACCCTAGCTTCTACGCCTAACAGGGGATTTTGAGCACAAGACTCCGGCGAGACCACACCGGCGACCCCCACTACCTCCGTCGGCACCGTCTGTAGCCCCTCAACCTCTATCGGCGCCGTCTGTATGCTGTCCGGCACGAACCCGAGCCCATGAAGTTCGATGGAATGTATCGGGCTAGAACTCGGTTTCGCGAGTTCTGTTGGCCCAGATCCAGACCCGTTTAATTGGGTCTTGGATAACGACCCGCCTAAATGGGCCTTAGGCTATGGTCCAATACCATGGGCCTTAACATCAGACGGCCCAGCCCCAAAATGTTCTTGTGATTTAGCCCGGCGCCAAACGTTCCATCCTTTGTTGTATTTGCCCTTTTGTTGAGCCTTCTTCCGAGTGAAACTCAGCCCATCATCCTTCAGCTTATCTGCTCCCTCACTTTCCTTTAATGAACCGACAAATGCTACTATAGTAGCCATATCCTTCTGCAATGCGCGTAGCTGCCCCTGCATTTCCAACAACTTCCTTTGCATTTCCCATGACTGACACTCGACAGAGGACCTGCCATGGGCATGGTTCACCGTACCATCACGTTGCCAACGTCCCTTACCTCTGTCCAAAACCTTCACACCAGCCACCTTCTCCTTCGCAGCTCTCGGTATCGACGTCGCAAGGACCTCCTTATACGATCTCTCATAGTGTTTCAGCTTTCCTCTTCCATCACTCGGTTTGGCTCCTCCATGCAGACCACCTTCCTTGGTTTTTTCTTTCCCTTGCTCTACCAAAGCCTCCCTCATCTTCCTCCATCCCCAACCATTCTTACCTTCTGGAATACATAGCATATTTCTTCTTCCCCCTGACTATACTCTGATATTTCAACGTATCTTCCTTTCCTATTTTCACAACGTTGAGCAATAAAACTACAACACCCCTCACGTGTTGCCGAGTATACCTCCTTTTTTCTGCTCAAGCTCTCCTCTAACACCTTCCCAAGCCAATGAATAGAGGAAAAGCCCAGCAACACCAAGTTTTCTGTCTTCCAGCTTCTCTCAGTAATTCTCAGACCACCACCTCCACATAATGCTATAGTGAAGCACTTAGACTCAATAACTAGTTCTATAACACGACCCATCTAACTATCACCAATCAACCCACGTTGGTGAAGCAAAATGAATCAAGAACCAGACCAAGAATCAAGAACCAGACCAAGGAAAAAATGCATGTGTACGGAGAGAAAATTTTCTAGGAGAGAGAGAAAAAAAAAAGTTAGGAACATAGTTATTATATATAATTTGAATTTCATATGCAAACTGTTTGATTGGGAAATGGATGCAATTTCTGATCAGCTTGGTTTGTTGTATGCAACAAATCTTGGTTGGGCTGAAACAGATAAGATGGTCTGGATTCATACTGGCAATAAGAAGTTTACAGTTCGTTCCATGTACAAGATGCTGACTAGTCCGAATGCGGTACACTCTTTTCCTTGGAAGTGTGTTTGGAGTAAGGTGCCTTCAAAGGCCGCGTTCTTTGGCTGGAGAGCTTCTCTAGGGAAAGTTCGAACCTTGGATAATCTTAGGAAGCATGGATTAATTGTTATGGATTGGTGTTGCATGTGTAAAAAATATGTAGAATCGGTGGATAATTTGTTACTTCATTGTGAGGTGGCTAGGGAGTAATGATATGAGGTGATTAATAAGATTAGAGTGGCGTGGGTGATGCCTAGGAAGGTGGTGGATCTTTTCACTTGTTGGAGAGGTCTAAGGAGTAACTCTCAAGTTGCTACTGTTTGGAATATGATCCCATAATGTCTTGAGTGGTGTATCGGGCTCGAGAGGAATAGCCTGTGTTTTGAAGATAAGGAACGCGCAGTGGAAAAACTTAGATGTTTCTTCTTTATTACCTTATTTCTTTGGGTTTTGATCATTGTTTTTAATAGAGCTAGTGTCCATGATTTCCTTGTTACTCTCTGTAGTTCCTGACTTGTAATTAGGTTTCAGCATTTGTATACTTCCTGTATACTTGAGCTATGCCTTTTTACTCGTCTTAATAAAGTTTTCTTATCTATAATATATATATAATTTGGACCCGGATTGATCGGAAAAATCAAGGAATCACACACACACAAATGCCTCAAAACTATAACAAGAATCGCAAGTTAGGAGAATTCAATAAATGCATAAGATATATACATCAAAGGTTTATAGTATTCTTACTGCTTTAAATAAGTAACCATTCTCCATTAATAAGCACACAAAAAAGACACAGGAAGGATACAAAAGATACTTAAAGCATTACTACTAATAAACTGGACTAAATTCAGAAACCAAAATGTGCATGACGAGTGAACAATAAAGTCTAGTCCTTGTCAAGAAAAAAAAAAAAGAAAAAAAAGTGGAAACTCAAACCTGAGTGACCTGCTCCAAACATTTTTAGGGGAGGGACTGTGGCTTGGTCCTCTCCACTCGTCAAGACCAGGAGACATTCTTGTGCTGTAACTCCCATCTCCATCCCAGGCCACATTGGATTCCAGATTTCTGTTGCGGCCTTTATTGTAGCTATGATCCTTAACTGAGCCTCTATTTCTCGGCAGAGGTTCACCTGATGCCAATGCCGCATCACGCTTTGATTTTAGCAAATCATTTTCCTCCACATCAGACCATTTTGAATTATTATTGCCAGCAACCCCTGGAGAGAGCCATCCAGTTTCCAATTCTTTATCATGATAAGTACCAGCTTTTCTGGGCCAAGAATCATCTTGTACATTTTCAGATTCAAAGTGACGCTCTTCTTCTCTCAAATCCCACTTAGAACTACGTCTTCTGCCGCTTCCACTCATCTCTCCCAGAACAAAATCCTCACCACCTCCTTTTAGTAGAACCAGGTACAATCTGGAGAAAAAGGACAACCATTATACATAGATATATATATTTATAAGTAAGAAGATATTTTATTGATATAAAGGGCATAGCCCAAGTACACAGTAGGTATACATGGTGATATATATATACACATCAGCTTCAATGATATAAAATCTACTTTTTATAGAAGTAAGAAGATTTCATTAAAAAATACAAAAAATGTGGCCAAAGACATAAAATCTATCTACAGTCCTTTACTTCATTCTGCTCTCGAAGTCTACAGTACTGTGTTGATGATGAATGTTCCTAAATAATTATTCTTTCCCTCATATCATTGAGACAAATCAGTATACATCATGCACCAATTTGATTCAGTCATAAATGTTTTTTTTTTATCAGTAAAAATTTATTAATATAAATAGGTGTAACCAAGTACACTGGATTCAGTCATAAAATTAATAGAAAATCTAAAATTTAATGCTTTACGGGTCAAGATTATTGATCCAATGAACTCAAAAACAGTCCAAGGATAATGTAACAGAATTACAGAGATTTGACATACAATCTGAGAAGTAACCATTTTTCACCAACTAGATGTGAGCAACATATGCATTGGCAGGTATCCATTCCACCTAACAGACCTAATATCTTACATCAATTTCTTTCAGTCGCATGTAAATGAAAGATCATGCATAGTTGTAGTGTAGACAATGAAATTTTGCGAAAACTCAACTAAAAAGGAGCATGCCTTTTGACTTGCCGGAATCACAAAGCAGCAATTCATATTTCCATACACAAATTGGATTCAAATAATAAGGCAGAAAGGAGGCTATAGGAGACAGATTTTTGTAGAGGACAACCACACACATAAATAAGTGCAACTCTAAAAGTCAGTACAACCTGTATACAGAAATTAACAGTGATACACTTATTAGAAAAGGAAATGAGAACAAATAAACAAACTTTTATGATAGAGTAAAAGAAACATTGTAAGAAACAAATAATAAAAATCCATACACCTTTAGAGCATCCCAATAATTATTTCCCAATACAACATATAAACAATCTTTCAAGAGCCAAATCAAACTATTTACCAATTAGATTTACAGTTAGAACATGTAGAGACTGGATAACCACCAGCAAGAAAAGTCTCCCGAATACATAGCATTTAAACCAGGGAATAGAAAAAAAGAGGGGGGGGGGGGGGGGGGGTGGTGGGGTTTAAAGGAATATGATAATTTCTGGCATGCACATAGAAACAGCAGCAGACTAGATGCACCCATTAATCAGTTATTTGCCGATTCATATCTTTTCATGATTTTATTTCTCTTTTTATATTTCTATTTAGGTGTTTCTCTTATATGCATCCTCGTACTTGAGCTACAACTTTCGTGGCTTTTAATAAAATCCTCGATTACTAAAAAAAAAAAAAAATCAGTTGCCAATTCCTCATCAGGGTTGATAAAGAAATCTAAGAGAAGCCAAGTACTCTTTTGGTTTAACGGAATATTTATACCACTAACAGTGAACCAAACTATTTAACAGACTATTATTGTAACCCCCAAAGTTTCTTAGTTTGTACACAGTTGTACTCCGCCATAAGTAAGGGTATATAAACAAAATTAGGGGTAACACCCTCTTTTCCAGAAAAAAAAAAAAAAAAAAAAAAAATTATACATTTTCTAACCCCTAGGGGTTGGCTCAAGTGGTAAAGGTCTTGGGTTTGGGGGTATGCTCCCCAAGGTGTAAGGTTCAAATCCCCTTGGGTGCTAAACAATTCCTAGTGGCCATCAAACTGCAGGATTTTTCTCTTGAATTACCCGAGGTGCACTTGCGGGAAACTCCTTACCGAGGACCTGTGCACCCAAGGGATTAGTCGGGACGCTGTTCCTGGACACCCGATGCCAATCAAAAAATTATACATTTTCTATCTGACTACCAAGTGCCAATCATTATATAAATTCCCAGTATTATTTAATGAAAAAGAAACACTGAGCAAACAAACAAAAACAATGCAATCAAAAAGTGATAACACATGTCACCCACTCAACCATCGCATATAGCAGATAGCAGAACTAAGTAAGCTCCATTTAGTGGAAATCTAATTTCAAAATTATTTGTCTCCTCTAGCTATCATGTGATTTTAATTCCCCAAAACTAAGTAAGCTCCATTTAGTGGAAATCTAATTTCAAAATTATTTGTCTCCTCTAGCTATCATGTGATTTTAATTCCCCAATTTCTACCTTATCCAACCAGGAACAAATAAACAGAGAACAGAAAACTCTTCTAGCACAACAGGAATCTGCATGTTCTACCAGGTAACCACCCCTCGTGTCCAAATAACAACCAAAAGAGACGCCCACGCCTCGCATTTTGTTTTTCTCAAACCAAACATACAACTTAAATAAAATATAGAGCTCTTGCAGTAGCAGTTAATCCCAAGAACCCTATATACTGCACAAAATATACCAAATATAAATCCTACCCTCACCCTCACCCCCCCCCCCCCCCCAAAAAAAAAAAAACAATTGTTTCATAAAAATACAACCCAGGTCCCTAAAATGAAAACAAAATGAAGCACAGTTTTCTTGGAGAATACTCCATAAAATTACATGGCCAGGGAGGAGGCAACAAGCGCACTGACAGCTGATAGTCCATTTAAGTTTAGTTTGTTTCTCTATTTTTTTAGGCATAAAACCAATAATATCGTAACGTATAGATGATGGCTATTGTTTAAGTTTGTGTAGCAGAGATATATGATATAGGTGGCTGGAAATCAATTTTGCATTCAGCTACCCCGTAATCCCACCCTTCCCAAAAAAAAAAATGTATCTTTCCAAGCTCAGGCAAATCTTTTTTTACTAGCACATGGTGTCTGGGACAAAACCTCGACTAATCCGGGGGGTGCACGGGCCCTTGGCAAGGAATTTCTCAAAAGTACACCTTGGATAATTCAAGGGGAACACAGGCCAATCTTAAATTTATCCAAAAACATCAGAACTGAGCCTGAACATCAAACTAGTTAAGGATACTTCGCAGCCATAATGAAGGCAAGACAATAAATGTTTTCTAAATCCCCAGATATTTTGACATCACAATACCTCAAAGTGATAACCAAAGTAGTTTTCCCCAGAGCCACATGCTCAACTTCCTTTCCAGGAAAAAGACTTAATGTGAAAATCTGATGCCTGATGCAAGTTCGTTAACTTATCAAAAGCATATCCAGAAAATCCATATATCACGGTTCTGATAGACATTATTACTTGGAGAGAGAGAGAGAGAGAGAGAGAGAGAGCTTCAAAAGTTTCTCGTCCATTAGAACCCTAGACAAACATTTGACACGGCCAAAACTTCCTTAAGAGGCTGAGTTTCTAACTTCACACAAGATTATTAAGGCCTTCATCACAAGGAATACATATACACACAAGGAATACAAAAATATATGAACAGGTGTCTGTATAAATGTTGTGTCTGCATGTGTGTGTGTGTGTGTGTGTGTGTGTGTGTTGTGATATCCATTCTAAATCCCCTAAAGTCGTCACCATCATTCGTATGCATCCACCAGTTTTAAAACCAGAGAATTTTCATCTTTAGCAAATGTTGACTCTCACGTGGATTCTAAAATCCATACACAACGCTGACCAAAATCAGTAGTCGCTGAAATCTTTTAGTGACAAAATGAATCCTAGCATTTTTTTTTTATATTTCGGCCAAAAGCTTGGAAAGCCAAAATTTGATTTAATTTACACAGTTATAGAAAAAGGGATTTTGCCTAATCATAATCAAGCATGTATTATTTGGTCGAACATTACAGTGTGAGAATTCAAATAAAAAAGCCACAATTTGTTTTTAATACAAGCAAACAACTTAAGATTTACAAACTAGAGGGTTCCCCAAAAGTATCTTCCTTTTGCAATACAAGCAAACAGTTAAAGGTTTACAAACCACAAGATTCCCCCAAAGTATCTTCTTCTTTTTTTATAAGTGTTCCCCCAAAGTATCTTCTTTTTGCAATGACTTCTCAAAGTTCACGAATAATATCCGTTACAACAGTACCTGTCATCAACCCCACCATCTACCTGATAGTTAACTAGTACTCTTAAATTCAATGAAGATGACTTTGTTTTCGGTGTGGTTGTAGTTGGCCGAAATCACAAATTTAGGAACACAGCCATTCTTAAGTCCAAACACTTTTTGTATAGATTTTATCTACTGATATTTGATGTAGATCTACAGATCAAATCTTGATTTTGATTGACAAATAATCACTCTTAAAGATCAATGTCCACCGGGCTTTAATATGAATCTTTTGTTCCAAACTTTCCACTCCACAGCAGTGAACTTTGAGCATCAACAACTTCAATAAGAGTTATTTTGAATGTTGATGTATTCTTTTCCAGTTTGTGAACCATGGAGCAGGTCTTATGAGGCTATCTCAAAAGCATTTGGAGCAATCTCCACTAAAACAACACAACAAAGGTCCATTAATATGTGCAAATATCCCACGTTGCACTTGTGGAAGGATAAATATCACTGCAAATATCATTGCATCAATTCTTTCGAATGCACTCGGTATCCCTCCATGCAGTGACCTCGTGAAAATACTGCAGAAAAATTATATGTATATTAGCGCTCAGCTAGATGGACTCTTATTGAGAGGCATAGAACTAAAGTACACACGAGACTTCTATGCTGGTACCTAGTCTTTTTGGAGTCTAAGCAATTTACCTGAGCACATAGATGAGTGATCTAAGACTCAAGCAAAGGATTCACAGGTACATTTAGAGTCATTAGACTATGGAAAGTCCTAAAGTCCTAGAAAAGGGTTCCCGTCTATTTTATATCATTCAGTAGATTACTGAGTCCAAGCGGGGCAAAGAAAGAGTTCAAATCGCGCTTAGAAATCCCCCGAAAATAGAGAGGGGAAAAAAGCCCAAAAAGCAGCACAAACATAAACACAAGTACGCAAGGTATAACCCTTATCGAAGTTCAAGAACTACATAGACTTCTCAATTCAGATCAAAATCATTAACCAGAGAAAAGAAACGAATAAAACCCTAGGATTATTACGGAGATACGGCGCAAGATCGAACAAATGAGAGTGAGAATAGAGGACTTACGTATAATCAGAGAGAGAGGGAGAGCTTTAGAACCCTAAACCGCAACGGAATGACGCCGCGAGCGGACATAGGGAGGAGGAGCTGAGTTTGTCATAGCCATTCGGAGAGATAACTGAGAGCAGTACGGAAAGATATTTCGAAGCAAACCTAGATTACGAAACTATCTTGCTTTTCTATTTTCTTTTTTAACCCCATGGCCATGAAACAATCTGGCTTAAATTGGTTTTCTTGATTTTATTTTTATTTTTTTTTCTTTCTTGGGCCTATGTTTTTTTAAAGAAAGTCTTTTGTCATTTCCTCTTTTAATAAATCATTTTATATTTTGTTTAAGATAATTAAAATAAATCTTTTAAGCTAATTAATGTCTATTGTGTAAAATGAGCACAAGGTTAAAGCCTATCGAAGATCCATATAAGATGAAAGATCTTAGCACAATGGCAACAAAAAGTAAAATTCAGGACTCATTTGGATTCAATTCATAGCTCTTTTAATGGTCCATGGCTCTGCATAGATGATTTCAACGATTTATTAGGCCAACAAAATAAATATGGTGGTAGACCAATAACTTTCTCATCCATAGGCGGCCTACAAAGTTTAATTGATTCTTATGACCTCATCGATACTGGCTTCTCGGGACCTATTCTCACATGGACAAATAATTGAATGGGAAAGGCAATGATTAGAAAACGACTGAACCGTGGTATAGCCAATGCAAATTGGCGCCTACTTTTTCCAGATGCCACTATCCAACACATAGTTTCTTCAACCTCTGATCATAATCCCCTCTTGCTTAACACTATAAAGATAAGGAAGAATCCCTCTCCTTTTAACTTTGAGGAATTCTGGACTCAAGAGTCACTCAACAATGCTATAATTCAAGAGGTATGGAACCATCAATTCTACGAGAATCCAGCTTTTATTATGTGCAATAAAATTAAGGAAACAAAAAAGGCACTCAAGCATTGGAATAAAATCCACTTCAGGAAGATCCAGACCAACATCCAGTATCTCGAGTTAGAGCTAAGCAATCTCCAGAGTAATCCACCGAACCTGAGGAGCTTACAGAGAGAGAAGTTTCTTCACTATAAACTTCAAGAATAACTCAAAAAAGAAACTCTTTGGTGACAAAAATCAAGAATTGAGCCACAACTGACCTAAAAACAAAGTTTTATCATTTGTCAACGACTATCCGTCGAAAAAGAAATGAGATCGACTCAATCAAGCTAAACCCAGGTATTTGGACAATGGATCAAGATATCATTGAATCTACTTTCATAGATTATTTTAAATCCATTTATATCTCTACAAATTCTATTTTCCCAGAGCATCTAAAAAATCTTTTCGAAAGACAAATATCAGAGGATGAAAATAAACTCCTGATAGATATGCCTTTGGAATTGGAAATTTTTGGTGTACTCAAACCAATTCCAAATCATAAAGCACCAGGACTAGATGGGATAACAGCTCTTTTCTACAAACATTACTGGCATATTATCAAAAAAGATGTGGTCGCGGCGGTTCAAAATTTTTTTAGAAGCAGGAAACTTCTTAAACAAATAAACCACACCCACATAACCCTCATCCCAAAAATAGTAAATCTTGTTTCCCCTCAACATTTCCGGCCAATAAGCCTAACAAATGTCATTTATAAAATCATCACAAAAATTTTGGCAAATCGATTGAAAAAATCCCTTCCATTCATAATTTCCTCTTTTCCAAATAGCCTTTGTACCTGGTCATAATATCAAGGAAAATTCTATAATAGCTTGTGAGATGTTTCATCACCTAAAGCATCATGGGAAAGAAAGGTCAGATAGCTTTAAAGCTAGACATGGAAAAAGCTTTTGACTTTATTGAATGGAATTTTCTTTATGCTGTTATGAGAGTTTTGGGTTTCAACTCAACTTGGATGAATCTCATTAAAGAATGCATTTCTATGGCTTCTTTCTCTATTCTCATCAATGGATCCCTAAAAGGTCTCTTCAAGGCACAAAGGGATCTTCGGCAAGGCGACCACATCTCGCCCTTTCTGTTCATTCTATGTATGGAGGTACTCTCAAGGCTGTTGGCCAAATCGAAAGTATTGCAAAAGTTAGAAGGTATTGAAATCAGCAGAGATAGTTCCTAATATCTCACCTTCTTTTTGCAGATGATTTAATTATCTTTGCAAAATCAAAAGGAAGGTCGATTCAGGCGATCAACAATACTCTAGATAAATATCAAGCTTGGTCTGGCTAGCACATCAATCAAAGCAAATCCTCTATCTACATTACTCAAAATACTAGTCAAACAACAAGAAGAGTAATATTAGAGAATATGTCATACAAAGAGTCAACCTCAAAAATAAAATACTTGGGCATGCTAACAACATTTGGTCGATCCAGGAAATAGGACTACAAAGATTTGTTGGGGAAAATTAATAAAAGGCTGGATGGTTGGAAATAAAAAATGTTCTCTCAAGACAGTAGAACTATGCTCATCAGATCAATAGAAAGCGCCATCCCCCCATATCAAATGTCAACGCACAAGCTTCCAAAATCAATCTGCAAGAAACTGAACACTAGTTTCAAAAATTTTTTGTGGGGAAAAGCAAATAACCAAAAGCACAAGCTCTGCCTAAAATCATGGAAATCTATTTGTCAACCGAAAAAAGATGGTGGATTGGGATTAAGATTGATAAAAAATATGAATGTGGCTTTCTTAGCGAAGACAGGATGGGAAATGAGCCAACCAAGCAACAATATCTGGCACAAGCCTCTATCCAATAAATATTTGAAATCAAACGTCTTCGAATTAGCAACCAAAAAGGTAACCGACTTGGGTCTTTGGAAAGGAATTCCATTACTAGAAAAATGTATATGTTTCAAAATTTGAAATGGTTTGTCTGTGAGAGCTTGGCTAGATCCCTGGATTCCGACTATGGAAAACTTTAAACCTTTCCCTCTCACCCACACAACTAATCTCTCGACTACCCTCAAGGTCTCAGACCTGATCATTTAGAATAATAAATCTTGAAATCTCTCAATATTAACATCCCTGTTACAACAAGAAAGCATAAATGAAATCCTTAAAATTTCTTTACCCAACTCCGATCAAACTACAGATTGTGCTATTTGGACTAAAATCCAAAATGAGATTTTCTCAGTTAAAAGTGCTCACCATCTTGCATCAACTATCGCCAACTACTCCAGAGAAGCAATCCCGGATATTTCATGGGGGGAAATTTGGAAACTCAAGATCTAAGACCGCCACAAGCTCTTTTTATGAAAGATACTTTGGGATATTTTACCAACAAGAGATCGCCTTAAATGGTTCATTCCTAGCATTCCTTCCATAAATTGCCCGTTCTGTGATGAAAAAGAAGAGACTCTCCTACACCTATTCATTGAATGCCCCATAACCAGAATTATTTGGAGTTGTAATAGATGGCCTTTAAATCTATATTCTCTGGTGGTAAAGTCAATGAAGGATTGGTTCCAGTTTATTTTATACCCCCAGAAAAAACTCGGTCTTACCTCCCAGGAAGAACACCCCTTCAAAATTTTTGCTAGTCTGATTATAGAATTTATCTGAAGGCTTCAAAATGACCAAGTCCATAATCACAAAGAACTCTCTCTTCACAATCTTTCACAACAGCTGAATCTCTCTTATCAAGAAAATCTTCATGCATGAAAAAAAAAGTTTGAATCTAAAGTGGAGAAGGAATGACAAAAACCTCTCACAAATCAAATATGCATATCCTTCAATGCAACAATCCGGAATTCTTTCTCCTTGGCTTCAACTGTAAGTAGAAACTCAACAGGAGAAGTTATCGAAATTTGGACCGAGACAAATTTTACTGCTACCCCCGGTGATTGCAGAGGCACTTGTGACAAAGTTAGTTCTTAAAATGGCAGAACACCTCAACCATCCCTTTATCTCTCTAGTTGGAGACTCTCAGTTGGTGATTTCTTCTATTTATAAAGAGGAACAAATCTGGCAAATAGCACAATTTCGGATGATATTGCAAACTCTTTGAAATCTCACAAGGGCTGGAGTTTTCACAAGATTGATCGATTCTAAGATCGATTTGCACACTCGGTTGCGAAATGGGCAACTACAAACTCTTTGTTTGGTAGCATTCCATTAGAAATTATTCTTTCTACTATTTTGTATATCGATAGTGGGAAAGACCCTCAGTCGTTTGTAATAATTTATGTTTTATTTATAACATGCAAGCTTGCTTAGAAAAAAAAAAAAAAAAAAAGAGAGGGTCTGACAATGAATAAGACTTGATCGGACATAGAGCAAAAATGAGACTTAAATAGGAGTAGAGACACCAGAGAAATGCGCAATCTTTTGAAATTTAAAGGATTGCTAGAATGAACGAGAGAATCAAAGAGTTCCAATACCTTTTTTATTTTTATTTTTAGAGAGAATTCTAAAGGATTAATTGTAGAGAGCGAGGCGGTTTGAGGGCTTAGATGAGACAGAAAATTATCGTCTAATCTCATATCATATCATCCCATCTTATTCTAAAAAAAATTCAAATACAAAATTTTTAAATTAATCATTGCAACTTTTTCAAACTTTCAAATAAAAAATAAAAAACAATTCCTACTTTTTCAAATTTTCAAACAAAAATAATATTATAAAACTATATTATTATAATATTTGAACTTTATAATATTTTTTATACAATTTTCTCTCTCATTTTTCAAAACCCAAAAACTACTAAACTCAAACTATCTCACTACTACTTACAAAATTATCATCTCATCTTACTACTATTCACAAATTATCTTAGTGAAGATGTTAAACTTGTATCAAACTCTACTTATAGTGAATTTTATACTTTAGACTTGTAATGGATTTAGCACCAAGAACCACCATTTGAGAGAAGAGGATCTGACCATATATATATAGTTAGGATTGAAAAATGCATCTAACATCTATTAAAATAGATTCATATACATTGTATTTTCTCATTTGAGATCTGTCACGGAAAGCAATAGTGATGATATTATGAACATTTTACATGGATTATTTGATTGTTACCAGAATCTATTGACCACAAATGAAAAGGTTGGGGAGTTAACAAAAAATGGTTATAATTATATGGTAAGATCAATAGCTAAAGATATCTATCATTCTTTTTTTTTTTTTCATGAAAAATGGCCAAAATTAAGCCTTCATATTCCTAACCCCTCTTTAAAAAATAAAAAAGAAAAAAGAAAAGAAAAGAAAGATGTTAGTGTGAATAAAGTACTTAGAAAAAATAAAGTTCGTGAAATAAGATTAAAAAAAAAAAGAAAAAGAAGAAGAAGAAGAGAGAGAGACTATAGAGAATGTCACTGCAGGGTGATTTCAAAGGAAATTTTTTAGACTACTTTATCAATCATTTTCAGAGTTTTTTATACAAGGCTAGAATTCTATCTTAAGAAAGTAGTTTTTTTTTTTTTTTTTAAAGAAATAGTCAGGGCCATATGTCCAATAGTGGCTCTGCCCAAATTTATTTAAGACCCACACTTTTGGTGGAGGAATACTGTAGTAACACTATAAAACCCGCTTATAACCAATAAAACACATACCTAACTTTCTTAAGGTAAGGGAAACCTCCCTTATCTAATCTAATAATTCCTTTCAATAACAGTAGTTACACAATAGTAAATACAAATATATAAGCTTGATTTTTGGCTACACTAATCACAGAATATTCTCATGGATCTTAGCTAAGAATCTTCCTATGTGAGTTGTCCTTGATATGTGTCAACTTCCCTAATACGCCCCCGCAAGATTGTGCTACCATTGGCAAGACCAATTTTGTTTCTCAAAAATTTTGTGTGCTACCTTGACAGTGGCTTTGTCATCAAATCTGCAAGCTAATCTTGTGTGTGTACATGCCAAACATTGAGTGTTCCTTTTTGAGCTAGATCACGTACAAAGTATAAATCAATTTGAATGTGTTTCATCATTGAATGTTGAACTGTATTGAAACTTAGATGAGTTACACCAAGATTGTCACAAAGAAGTGAAGGTGGTTCCTTGAATGTAAATCCAAGTTCTTGAAAGAGAGCTAAAACCCACATGGTTTCAGACGCTGCATTGGCAAGGGCACGATATTCAGCTTCTGTTGATGAACGTGCAACTGCTTTTTATTTCTTAAAACTCCATGAAATTGGATTTGCTCTAAGAAAAGTGATATAAGCCAATGTAAAGGTTCGATCATCAATGTTCCCAGCCTAATCAGCATTACTGTATGTTGTTAAACATGGAAGGACAGATTTTTTAAGTTGAATTCCATGAAATTTTGTTTGCTTTAGATATCAAAGAGAGCTTTGTTGCTGTCCAATGTCTGATTGTTGGCTTGTGCATGAATTGTGATAGCTTGTTAACCGCAAAAGAGATGTCCAGACGAGTCAATGAGAGATATTGCAGGCTGCCAATCACAAGCCTAAACTCAGTATTGTCCACTGCAGCAGTGCCATCCACCAATTGAAGAGAGGTAGTAGATGAAAGAGGTGTTGAAACATCTTTTGCACTGACCATATTTGTGGATTATAGAAGATCACAAACATATTTATGTTGTGATAAAAATAACCCTGCAGTAGTTGGAATAACTTCTATTCCTAAAAGGAAGTGAAGAAAACCCGTATCCTTTAAAGAAAACTGCTCACCAAGTTTCTCAATAACAGATGCCACAAAATATTTATCACTTCCCGTATTAACAAGATCATCGACATAAACAAGAAAGTAGCATGCAATAAAAACATGTCGATATATAAATAGTTAAGAATCAACTTTGGAATTGTGAAAACCAAGCTCCACTAAAGCATTCTTCAAGGCTGAGTATCATGTCCGAAGGCTTGTTTAAGCCTATAAATTGCCTTTCTTAACCTGCTTCTTTTTTTTTTTTGTAAGGATGGGTGGTAGAGGTTCTTATGTTGTTATATCATCATATGTGCTATGCGCCACGCAACAGGTTGATGCAGGAGAGATCACGAGGCTACTATGACTAGAGAAGGTTGATTTGCCTTGTTTGTTGAGATGGAGTTGCAGATGGTTTGTGATTTCTTGAAGTGTTTTGAGTCACCAGAGAAGAATAAAGGGAAGATGACAAGGGAAAGAATAGTTCAAAGTCCTCAAAACCATTGAGCAAACTTCGTAGAGGAAGACATCTTTCAATGCCAATAGAAAACACATTTTTATTATTTCTAACACTTTGTAGTACACATAACTTGTTTGTATCTAATAACTATTATTGACTTCTCTAATTTTTTTATTAGGAATGTTATGCATCAATCACTATTCACTCTCACTCCCTACATGTAAGATGGAGGGGCGCCCACGTGGGGCTGACCCCTCTTTAAAACATAGTGTAACGCATGGCTTGCGTTACTTGCTTATAACGCATGGCTTAAAGCCATGCGTTACGGCAATTGAAGGCTGGCCTTTAAGGTCAGCCGTGTGTAGGAGGACTATAAATAGTCCTCCTCAATTGTTTTTTTTTTTTTTTTTGTGATAATTGGAAATACACAAAAAACTCCCTTTTTGGTTCTCTCTTGATAAGATATTTAGGCTGTGGATTTGTTAAGTGTTACTCTAGTTTTATACTACGTGGTACACTTCGCCACTAAGAGGAAAAGCTTGTGATTTGTCAATCTGGAAAAACTTGTGGAGCAATTTTATAAGCTGAGCTTGAGGTATTTTTTTCCGCTGTGCTTTCTAACATTGGTATCAGAGCATTTTTTAAATTGCTCAGAGAAATATTCTCGTCCTCGGTCAGTTCTTAGAGTTTTTAAACTCCTGTCTAACTGATTCTCAACCATTCTTTAATATCGCCAAAAGCATTCCAATGCTTCAGACTTGTGGGAGATTAAGTAGACATGACCGTAACGTGAAAAATCATCTATAAATGTGATGAAGTAGACACCTCCGTGTCTTGCCCTCACACTCATTGGACCACAGATGTCAGAGTGGACTAATTGCAGTGGAAAAAATGCCCTAGTGGCTTTTCCAAACGGTTTTCTCTTAACTTTTCTCATTAGACAATGTTCACATGTGGGCAAGATGACCTTAGCGAGATTGCCTATAAGGCATTCTCTAGCTAACTTAGTCATTCTATCTTGCCTTATATGGTCAAGCCTAACATACTATTTATATGAATCTAAATTATCAGATGTAGAAAGAAAAACAATAGACTCATTTATATTTGAATAATCTAAATTCAATATCATAAAACCGTCTTGTAGAAAAGTATTACCATAAAACACATGGCTCAAATAAAAGGAAACATAATTGTTTTTAAATACAATACGAAAACCAAGTCTTAATAGAGTGATTACAGAAAGTAAGTTTCGTCGGATCTCGGGAGCGTATAGCACATTGTGAAGGAAAAGAGTGCGGCCACCCCGCAAGTCCAGCTTGTAGGTACCAAGTCCCAGTACCTCCACACTAGCTCCATTCCTCACCTTGATACGACTTCCAGCTGGAATCCGGCGATACTCCACAAATCCGACTCTATCTTACGCTTGTGATTTGTCAATCTGAAAAAACTTGTGGAGTAATTTTATAAGCTGAACTTGAGGTATTTTTTTCGCTGTGCTTTCTAACACTACATCTATAATTTTTTCATAGTATAGGAATGTTTTTCATAAAGTATGATTATGTTTTTCATAAAGTATGAAGTGGTAAATAGTGACTGATGAAATTTTTTTTTACTTTTTTTAGTAAATTAATAAGAGAGGACGTTTATGCACAGGATTAGAACTCATGATCTTATTATCCTTCTGTATTTTGTTTATAGCAACTTAAATTGGTGCTTCATTAAAAAATGACATTGTTGGGCGCATGATACATCAAATCATGAAAAGTACGAAAGTCGCAAGCTGTATATTCGAGAAGAAATGATTCCAACATTGTATTTTGATTTTGTTTTTGAACTGATAGTCTGATACCATGAATTCTTATTATCATAGCAAATCTTGGTACAAAAGGTTCGAAGAGAGTTCATTCATGCTGCTAAATTTTATTTATTAGGTGGCGAGTGTGATGCGGAACAAAACCGAAGGTTTCTCCCGCGACCCGTCTTCTCCAAAAAGTCCAAACAGAGCATTCCCCCACCCGTTTGATGGTTTGAGCCTGGAATAAATCTATTTATTATTTTAATTTTTATTATTTTTTAATATGATATTAAGTGATTAATTTTTAATTATTTAATATTATATTATAATTTGATGGAAGGATGATAAAAATTAAGTGATTAATTTTTAATTATTTAATACTATATTATAAAATGATGGAAGAATTATAGAAATTAAGTGGAGTAATATTATTCTTGAATCTGTATGCCAAGACCGGGCGCACAGCTCGCTCAACTTCTACCCTACCGAATAACCATAACAACCGTGACTTTTTGAGTCTTACCAATCCCCATCAATCTCCGGTGAACCCAGCCCCGCCTTCCATTTTCCTTTTCCGAGTCACCGCACCTCCCTCCTCGTTCATGCTTACCGCGTCCACCTACTCGCACTACCATCCAAATTGATCTCTCACGCTATTTTAGTGGATCGATTCGATATGGCCACTACTCGTCAAAGAAAATCCACAAAACTTGTCCATAAAAGCAGCTCCAACACCTTCCTGTTTTCTAAGCCATCCACACTTCTTGTAATTTCCATGGCCTGCATCATCTTTGTCTCCCTTGTCCTTTTTCTTTCCCTCTCTCCCGGTGCCGTCAAACCCAGTCCTGATGCTCCCTCCTCCATCTCTCCCGCGATCCGCCAGGCCTGCAAGGCCACTCGCTTCCCTAGCCAATGCGAGACCTCTTTGACCCAATCCAACCACGTGCCCCCCAACCCCACCCCTCTCCAGCTCATCCAGTCCGCCATCTGGGTCTCCTCCCAGAACCTCCACACCGCCCAATCCATGGTCAAGTCCATCCTGAACTCCTCCGCTGGGAATGCGAACCTCACCACGGCCGCCACAAGCTGCGTGGAGGCCCTCAGAAACTCCGAGTACCGGGTCTCTCGGACTACCGAAGACGCACTGCCACACGGAAGGATCAAGGATGCGAGGATCTGGATGAGCGCCTCCTTGCAATACCAACAAGGTTGCTGGTCCGCGCTCAAGTTAGCGAACGACACCCAGATGGTGAACTCGACGATGTCGTTTCTGGACTCGTTGGTTGGGCTCACGAGTAACGCGCTGAGCATGGTGTTCTCGTACGGTATTTTCGGGAACGAGACCGGGTCGTGGGCCCCGCCCAAGACCGAGCGGGACCAGTTCTGGGAGGGAAGTGGCGGCTCTGGGTCGGATTTCCGGGGCGGCTTCCCGTCGAAGCTAACGGCGGACGCGACCGTGTGTAAGGACGGGAGTGGCGGGTGCTACAAGACGGTGCAGGAGGCAGTGAACGCCGCACCTGATAACGCCGGGGAACGGAAGTTCGTGATACATATAAGGGAGGGGGCGTACGAGGAAACCGTCAGAATCCCGTTAGAGAAGAAGAACGTGGTGTTTTTAGGAGACGGGATGGGCAAAACGGTCATTACGGGGTCGTTGAACGTCGGCATGCCTGGGCTTTCGACATACCACACAGCTACAGTTGGTAAGTCTTCCTTGTTATTGTTTTGTCTTTTCTTTTTGGATATATGTTTTTATTTTCTAGGTTGTGGATTGAGTCAATAAATACTGTTGGCGAGGTGCTCATGTTAAATTATTCTAGTAGATTTTACAGCCTTTTGCACTTAGGTTTTCAGTTCGGGGCGTGCAAGCAGCAAGGAAGAGCACTCACAATAAATTTTTTATTTTATCTTTTAAAATATATTATCAAAATTTATTTATTTTTTTATTTTACATATTAATTTTTACAATATGTCATCTATCAACTTATCTATTTTTTCTCTATATTATTTAAATATTCTTTTTTTATTCTTTTTAAATATTTCATTTCTACTAATAAATTTACAATATCCATATATTTTTTTATATTTGTAATTTATTTTTATATACAATGTAAAATAATTGAGTTCTATACACGTAAAACAAAAATATATAAGCCAAATAAAAATTAAAATATAATCAAATATGAAAAAATTGGTTTAAAAATAATTCCAAGATATTTTTTAGAAGAAAATGAAATATATGTATTTTAAATGATGAACAATAAAAAGAATTTGCTTATATGATAAAAATCAAAGTAAATAAAAATGAGGGAGTAAATGAAATATCAACAATAAAAAAATTTTTACAGGATGAACAGTATCCGCTACATGTAGCGTGGTACTGTAGCTAAATATATTTTACAATTCATTTTACATAATCAGATGGAGCTTCTTTTTAGAACAATTCTTTAAATTATTTACATTTTTTGTATAATACAAAAGCCATTAGGAGTGCTCTAAGCGGCTGTTTATTCAGTCTTACGTGGAATACAAAAAATAAAACAAAAAGCAAAAAAGAAAAAAAAGTAAAAAAAGAAAAAAAAGTAAAAAAAGAAAAAAAAGTAAAAAAAGAAAAATAAGACCTCTCTCTTTTTTATTCCCATGGTGGCTAGACTTTGTAGCATTCGAAGATTGTTCCATAGCACTCCCCAGAAGTGATTCTAAAGGAAGAATGGAGACCTGCCCACAAAAGGACCCTCCAAGATAGTGGTGGGGGAAGGCAATTTTGTATCGAAGAGCAACCTCGGAGGAAGTTCCAAGCACTTGGTGGTGAGGTTGGTGAGAGTGGTGCAGGGCCTGGGCTTGCCTGGTTCTTCTTCCCAACGAAATGGGACTGAGGCTGAGGAGTGGAGTAGTGGGGTTTGCATCACAGAAGGATCTGTTGATTGCATCATGGGTGGGACTGAAAGGAGTGGTAGCTTTAGAATGGAGCTTGCCTTTGGCTTTGCCTCTCCCACGGTTCCCATGTCTCTCTCTCTCTCTCTCTCTCTCTCTCTCTCTCTCTGTGGGTGCTTTTCAGTGTTCCCCCATCTTAGACACTTGCACTCATAGAATTAGTCCAAAAGCCTAAACCCAGAATTAATAAAAGTTAGAGAAACTTCATAGGCCCAGATTGAGAGCTCTTTCAACCTTGAGTTCACCTTCACTCCCTTAAATCCGATACTAAATACCAAAATGTTAGAAAGCAAAACAAAATCCAATCTTTTAGTTACTTTGTGCACAAATGCAAACAAAGAAACACTGAAAATGAAGAAAGAAAAATAGTAATTGAACTTTGTTTAGAATGGTGGTTGTCTACTTATACGGAGAGAGAGAGAGAGAGAGAGAAACGAAATGGAGAGAGAGAGGGAGAGGTCGGTTGGAGGAGAAATGAGAGGGATCAGTTGGTCGGAGGTGAGGAGAGGGAGGGATGACAACTTAAAATTTCGAAAGAGAGAGAAAGAAATTAAGAGAGAGATGGAAAAATGAAAATACACTGACGTGGCTATGCTGATTGTAAGCCGTTTACACCATGCGCTTGCAAGTAGCATTTATCCTTAGGTTTTTCCATTAGTTTGTCACCTTACATTGTATGCATTCCGTACCAAATAAAGTTTATGATTAATGCCCAAGACAATTAAGTTCTTGAGTCATTATTTTAACCATTGACTTGGGTTAATCCCTTCTTGTTCTTGAGTTGCTTTGAAAAAAAATTCCATTCTTGTTCCTCATGTTTGAATCATTCTGGAACAGGTGTTCTTGGTGATGGATTCATGGCCAACGGCCTCACAATCCAGAACACGGCCGGTCCTGATGCACACCAAGCAGTGGCCTTCAGATCAGACAGTGATCTATCCATCATTGAGAACTGCGAATTCTTAGGCAATCAAGATACACTCTATCCTCGTGCCCTTCGCCAATTCTACAAATCATGCCGCATCCGGGGAAATGTGGATTTCATTTTTGGAAACTCAGCATCAATTTTTCAAGACTGTCAGATCTTAGTCTCCCCCGACAAGTAGATCCAGCAAAGGGCGAGCAAAATTCTATCACTGCACATAGCAGAAATGACCCTGCACAATCCACAGGTTTTGTTTTTCAGAATTGCTTGATAAATGGCACCGAGGAATACATGGTACTATATCATAACAATCCCAAAGTACACCGTAATTATTTAGGGAGGCCATGGAAGGAGTACTCAAGGACAGTTTTTATAAACTGTAACTTAGAAACTCTTATTACACCAGAAGGCTGGATGCCATGGGATGGCGATTTTGCATTGAAAACACTCTATTATGGGGAATTTGGGAATTCTGGACCAGGCTCTAATTTGTCCCAAAGAGTAACCTGGAGTAGCCAGATCCCGATAGAGCACGTACTCACATATTCTGTCGAGAATTTTATCCAAGGAGATGAGTGGATTCCATCTTCTCAGTAATTAGCTTCAAATTTTGCAGAAATATTGGTCGAAATGTGTCTGGAGCTCAACAATATTGGGAGCTTCCAAATTTTCGGCTACATTTGATCTCCAATCATATGCGGTATCTCTTCACAGTGGGGCTCTTATGCTTGAGCATGTTTCCAGTCTTCTCTCTCCTGGCATCTGTTGTGTAACTCTAGGGGAGGTAGATGAGACTTGGATAAGTGTAATTTCTACTTCGTCGTATAAAATAAAACTTATTTATTTATTTCTTTTTTAAATTTCCAAAGGGTCACTGTTACTCATTGAATTTTGATGTTGGAGGTTGCCACCTACTAAGTCGCACGTTGAACAAGCGTAAAAGAGAGAAAAATGACACAAACAATACCGAATAACATGGACTTTTTCAATGCTAGTAATGATACAAGGGCATTGGCATCTGGCCATCAATTTCTTGACTTGCAGGATACGTGAAACTCGAGAGAATAATAATCCACAGGCCCTTAGCATAAGTGAAATTCAATTGAAATCATTATTAATGTCAAGAACTCTCTCTTTGACAATGTGAAATTTCATTCACTACCTTTCTAGAGAAATATGGTGTTACATTTCTCCTTTAATATGTGTAACGCCCTTGCGAGGCTATGTTTTGACGCACTTACATTCCACACTATAAAATGATCAGCTTGAGTTTAATATCATTTGTGATAACATAACAAAAGTTCAAACTACGCCGAGGCTTATATTCGGAACAACAAGTTAAAAGTTAGAATTCTAGTGTTATTGAAGTCGTTATAAATGTCAACAAGTTCTTCCTAAATATTGTACGATTTTATTCACTACTCATCTAGTTATATGAGGTGTTACATTTATGGCTTAGGAAATTATTACCTTAACTGTTTTTTGGGTTCATGCTACCAAACAATGCTACATTATCAAACAACCTCATTGTAGTCAGAAAACCAATGAATATGACACCTTTTTTAAATGTTTGGTATGCCTCACCTTCTACTAATTATTATTATTGTCATTGTTATCAGTATTATCACAATGGCAATATCATAAAAACAGTAAACCGATAGAGGGGAAGAATCTTAGCAAATGCCTCGAGCCAAATTTGACAAAGCCACATAAAAAAAAAAAAAAATCCTAAAAAATAGATTAGAAGGATCTTGTTTAGTATTTTCTAGACACAAACTCCAAGAGAGTGGTTATGGTGGTTGATGGCTTTGGTAGCAATCTAAACAATGAGCTATTTTTTAGGGCCAACAACTTGTATTGTGTTGTGCAGCTGTGCTACGGTGATTGTTGATACTTTGTGGTTGTTAGTCTGAGGTAGATGGTTGTAGTTATATACAAATGATATTTGCAGTCTCTAGTGTTTGCAAGTTTTGTATACTCTTTTAAAAAAATATGGGTAAATTTAGAACTCATATGAAAAAGTTTTTCTTAAAGAGAGTGTGTGGAACTTACATATCTTAAAATTGTATCTAATCTTACTCTTAACAAAATAGAACCAATCAAACTTTGGGCAGTACTTGAGACTCATAGATTTTTTAGAAATAATAGTTGTAGTTGTAGAGTGACATGGAAAGAAACAATTTGTTATGTAGCATGAATGCTCTTTTGTGAGACTGTGACTAACGTTTTGTCTATTGGACAACCCTTATACTCTTGACACAGTGTGAGACAAACCAATTTCATGTCTCTTGAGGTTTGATAAAATGCTTATAAAAGAAGCGACTGTAGTGTTAACCATCAAACTATGAGGGAAATGAGCTGAAGTAAAGATACAGAACGGGGAAGAGGCAGGTAGAATTTCCACTAATGAGATGGTTAACAACTTTGAGGTTTCAATTGCTTAAACTTTTGTAGCGGATTATAATTATGAATGGATCAAGTTTTCCAACCACTTTGCATAAACATTACAAGTTTGCACATTAGCCTAGGCTTCTGAAATGCCTGCACGCTGCACCATAGTTAATAGCATTAATTCGATAGTGGCTCATTGAGAACTACGAATTCTTAGGCAATCAAGATACACTCTATGTTGCTCCCTCCACCAATTCTACAAATCATGCCACATCCAAGGAAATGTGGATTTCATTTTTGGAAACTCAGCATCAGTTTTTGAAGACTGCCAGATCTTAGTCTGTCTCGGCGAGTAGATCCAGCAAAGGGTGAGAAAAATACTATCACTGCACATAGTAGAAATGACCCTGCACAATCCACAGGTTTTGTTTTTCGGAATTGCTTGATAAATGGCAACGTGGAATACATGGTATTGTATCATAACAATCCCATAGTACACATTAATTATTTAGGGAGGCCATGGAAGCTGTACTTAAGGCTAGTAATAATACACTGCAACTTAGAAGTTCTTATTACACCAGAAGACTGGATACCATGGGATGGCGATTTTGCATTGAAAACACTCTATTATGGGGAATTTTGGAATTCTGGACCAGGCTCTAATTCGTCCCAGAGGGGAACTTGGAGTAGCCAAATCCCGACAGGGCGTATACTCACATATTCTATCCAGAATTTTATCCAAGAAGATGAGTGGATTCCATCTTCTCAGTAATTAGCTTCAAATTTTGCAGAAATATTGGCCGTAATGTGTTTGGAACTCAACAATATTGGGAGATTCCAAATTTTCTGCTACATTTGATCTCCATCCATATGTGGTATCTCTTCACAGTGGGGCTCTTATGCTTGAGCATGTTTCCAGCCTTCTCTCTCCTGGCATCTGTTGTGTAACTTTGGGAGAGGTAGATGTGAATTGGATGGGTGTAATTTCTACTTCATCATATAAAATAAAACCCGTTTATTTATTTTTTTTATAAATTTCCACAGGGTCATTGTCACTCATTGAATTTTGATGTTGGAGGTTGCCACCTACGAAGTCACACGTTGAACAAATGTAAAAGAGAGAAAAATGACACAATCAATACCGAATAACATGGACTTTTTCAATGCTAGTTATGATTCAAAGGCATTGGCATCAATTTCTTGACTTTCAGGATATGTGAAACTCGAGAGAATAATAATCCACATGCCTTTAGCATAAGTGAAATTCAATTGAAATCATTATTAATCTCAAGAACTCTCTATTTGACAATGTGAAATTTCATTCATTACCTTTCTAGATAAATATGGTGTCACATTTCCCCTCTAATATGAGTAACGCCCTTGCGAGATTATGTTTTGATGCACTTACATTGCACACTATAAAATGATCAATTTGAGTTTAATATCATTTGTGATAACATAAGAAAAGTTCAAACTATGCCGAGGCTAATATCCCAAACAATAAGTTAAAAGTTAGAATTCTCATCGACAACGAAAGCTTTGCGGACATACTTTTTTGGGAAGCTTTAGTCAAGATGGGAATCGAAACTTCCCGGCTGGTGGCTGCCCCCATACCCTTGAAAGGCTTCTTTGGGGGCATCGTTCGGCCAATGAGAACCATCACCTTGTTTGTCCTAGTGGGAAGTACCCCATGCGCGGTTCCCATCATGGTCGACTTCTTAGTGGTGAAAGCTCCATCGGCCTACAACGCCATCATAGGAAGACCCACCCTCAACTGCTTAAAGGTCGTCACATCGACTTACTAACTCAAAATGAAATTCCCAACTACCCAAGAGGTGGGAGAGGTTTGAGGGGAACAAGTGTCGGTAATTTAGTGCTATGTGCAGGAGTTGAAGCAAAAAGATGAAGAACCTGCCCAGGACTTCACCAAGGGGACGAAATAGGTCGGACATTGCTAGAAAAACAACGACAAGCTCTTATCCATGATTTGCTTGGCCTAGTTTCAAGGGGGGAAGGAATAGGGCGAGGCTGTGGAGAAAGGAAGCAAACGACTACTTCCCCAGAGCGAGAGCCCAGGCCCTCTAAATTTTGTAATGACTCTGCACTGAACTTGTATATTTCCTTTTCACTTAATAATACAACTTTTTAGGGAAATTCAGAACATCATATTTCCTTTTCACTTAATAATATAACTTTTTAGGGCAATTCAGAACATCGGCTCTATAATCTCGCCTTATAAGTACGGCACCAACAAATAAAAACAAAATACAGTTAACAAGATACACAGGGACAAAGTCATCAACAACTTATCTCCCGCGAGTCACCACAGGGAAATGTAAGCTTGAGTGTTGCCTTGTCCCTCCCGCGAGGGAAAGCAGGTCAGTTGATGGCAGCTCGAAAACAAAATGTACCTTTTTTGCGAATGTCAACAGGCGGGAGCGAGTTTAGTAACAAACTGCCCGAAAACTTACTTCCACGCGAGACACCATAGGGAAAGTTCGGCCTAAGGGTGGCCTTATCCCTCCAGCGGAGGAGAGCGGGACTGGCATACGGCCCTCCCGAATACGTTACCTCGACCTCCGTTGCAAAGGAATGTGGGATCAGCACCCGGTTGACTTAACACTTACCTTCCCTATGATATCAACTAGCGGGAGCGGATCAGTAACAAACTGCTTGGACAACTTACCTTCCAGCAGGACACTACAGGGAAAGGTTGGCCTAAGCGTAGTCTTATCCCTCTAGTGGGGAGAGTGGGACTGGCATATAGCCTTCTCGAATAAATTACCCCGACTCCTATCACGACGAAGAGCGGTCGGCCTACTGCCACCCAAACTTACCTCCCCACTAGGTGCCATAGGGAAATGTAGGCCTTAAGATTGTCTTATCCCTCTCGCAATGGAGTGCGGGTAGTTCTCAGTTATTGGACGTCAGAGATTTTTACCTTTCTCGTATGTGTCAACAGGCGAGAGCGGGTACAAAAACAGATTGCCTGAAAACTTACCTCCCTGCGGGACACTATAGGGAAAGGTCGGCCTGAGGGTGGCCTTATACCTCCTGTAGAGGATAGCGGGATCGGCATACGGCCCTCCCGAATACTTACCCAGACCTCCACTGTGACTGTAAGTGAAGAGTGAGTCTAGCATCAGCCTGGCTCAAAGAATTACTCTTCCCTGTGATGTCAATGAGCAGGAGTGGATCCAGTTACAAATTTCTCGAACAACCTACCTCCCTGAAGGGCCAAAATGGGAAAGGTCGGCCTAACGGTGGCCTTATCCCTCCCGCGGATGAGAGCGGGACTGGCATACAACCCTCCCAGATAAATTAGCCCGATTCCCATAACGACGAAGGAGCAAACTGCTCTATTGGCAGCCCAAAGAAGGTACCTCCTTTGGGAAGAAAAAAGGGCAGGCTAGCTTGAGGTACCTCGACCCCATCCCAATGGAGAGCAGGTTTGAGTCTTACGACTACCAAAAGAAAAGAAGCTTCACGGAAAAAGAAGCAAAGAGAAGCCGCACAAAGCCTCTGCAAACAAAGAATATACAGAGAAGGTACAATCGGGTACACATATTTACTTTATTACTCAATGTAGAATTACAAAAAAAAAATGAGAAAAGCAACAGGAGTACAGGAAGAAATACAACAAGGAAAGCACGGAGACAACACAAAAAATAAAATATGGAAGCGGTACAATAAGCAAGGTGCAGAAAACTACAGTGTAGGTTTAACTAAAAATAATATGCGGGAAGTACATGGTCTAATACACAAAATCATTTTATTAACTTTACTACAATGCGAAAGGCAGGTTACATCATGAAGTCAAATTATAAGGGAAAAGTTACATCTCAAAGCCGCTTGAAACCACTGAACTACAAAGAATAATTCGCACTGGGAACCTCATGCATTCCAAGGAACCGCCTGCAGTGCCATATACTCCACGCACACACATATGAGAGAAAAGTCAAGGGAAGGATTCGAGACTACAAACCCTATTCAGATAGTCTCAACAGCCATGAACGACGAGCACATAACCGTAGAGCTGGCGGAGTTGACCCTACGGGGCAACCCAGGTCGAAGATCTCCACCATTACGACGTGTCGATAACACGAGAAAAGGCTAGCTGACCACCAAAGATACGACACGCCGTACGGTCTCATAGGACCAGAGGAGGAGGAATGTTCTGGTGAAAAGGCACTCTCGAGTGCAAAGAAACCAGATAGTAAACCGCAGTCACCTATGGGGAAAGCCATGGCAAAGACGGCGCCAAGAACCAGAGTTCCCCAGAGGCCAACCTCAACGAAGGATTTCGACTGAATCGAAGAGATTCTCATATCAAGATAAGCAAAATTGAAGAGGGAGGCGGCCGCCACGGCGACGAGGCCTTTCACCAGTGCAACAAAAGCACTTCTCCACTGCGAACAACCAGGTGGCGAGTTCGGTTGTAGAGAAAATTTTGAAGTGGGGCCTTAAGCAAAAAAGGCAAGAACGAGGAAGCATAATAAGCAAAAGCGCGGGAACGAAAACAAAGGGTCTGAAGCTCCATCACCAAAGTGGGTGGCTCCACTTTCTGATACAAACGCCACCACCACCGACGGCGGCCTAACTGCCATCGGAGGATTTGTCGCCCACTAGGGTGAGAAAGTACATCATGGCAAGGATGAACATGAAAATGATATGAAGGAACTTCGAAAAAACAGAAAGGCAGAAGTGATTATGATGAAAAATTTAATTGGGAAAGGGGTCCTTATATAGGCAAGGCAGGCGTTTGACCTACTCATCGTCATAAATTCTCCAATCACCAACGAGTGCCACGTATCTTCTCTCCAGATGATCATAATCCTTTGGTTACCGCAACCGCCGTAGCACATATCTGTTGATATGATGGGCACAGTTAATGCAAATAAAGAAAGGAGCCATAACTCAAAAACCGAAGGGATGCCATTTAATGATGAAACGTAACTGGCACAGTGTTGCCACATACGTAAAAAAAAAAAAGAAAAAAAATGAAGAGAAAAGAAAAAAGGATGTGGCTAGCGGGGTGACCAAGCTATGAAGGACTTGCTCCTATCAAGGCAAACCAACTAGAAGTCGGCCTAATGACCCGTACCAGCCGCAACAGTTGAATACTTCAGTTTGTTCCCTTAAAACTTGTCTAAATACTATTTCACTAACGTAACTACCACCTGCAACATAAAAATCAGTTGATCCTAGTCAATAGAGCCAACTCCACTAAGGGGGAACCTCGTCAACAACTTCCCTCCCACGGTGAGACTTAAGGGGAAGGTAGGCCTAAAATGTTGCTTTGTCCCACTTGCGGAAGAATGCAGGCCAGCCCCTGACCTCATGAGAAGCAAAACCTCTACCAGCAGAATCTTCCCTTGCAAGGTGAAGGACGCCAACGGCGTAGGATGGAAAGAAAATGAAGGCATGATAAACACGGCCACCAGAGCAATAACCGCGACAATAACGAGTGTTTCAGGGGCGACTACCCGTGGAGGAGAAATAATATCAGCTTGAACGGCTAGCAGGGTAGGCGAGAGCGTCGCGGACAAGGAAGAAAGGGAATGGAAGCAAAGGCAAAAGCATCATGAGTAAAATATCTGTATTAACTAGTATATCTCTGTGTACAAGCTGCTAGACGATAAAGTGCAGACACATGTTCAAAAAGTAAAAAAAAAAAAAAAAAAAAAAAGGAAGGTACAACAAGCATATAAAGATCTTATATTTCGGCGCCAGGAGTCATGGCCCTAACAGCGGTAGAAGTAGGATTGCCCAACTCAACGACCTTGGAGACAGGGCCGACCGGATCCCCAGACGTCCGCAATGGCATGAAACTGGTCAGCATCTTGCTTTTCCCTAGAACGAGGTTGCATTCAAAGGACACCTTGTTGGTTGGGATATCATCAAACGCAAGTCGCTGAATATACTAGGCAAAAGATCTTAAACACAGCTCTGGGCTTTAGAGCAGAAATGACCGCATCGACTTATGACCTTTATTGACCTCTTGCCCTCACACCTTATCGCAGAGAGTCGGGAACTATCTTAGCTGCTTATGTAAGAAAAGGTTGGCATCCCAGAGGCTCGTGCACAACTGCTCAACCTGGTCAACTTCCCCTACAACTACTTTTTCTCTGACTGTTCTCTGGAAAGGTGGCCAGGAGATTGTGATTGATTTGTTCCAGTCAGGTTTTCTTCTCCTCCCACTTTTTCTTGCACTTCCGAAGACGACGCTCCAACCTTGTCAATGTCTTGCGCTCATTTGACAAGTCCTACCTTAGCTCCTGGTGTCGGACTTCAGCCGTTCATTCTCTTCCTTGTGGCTTCGAGCACGATCCAAACACCCTAGAGCAGCCGCCTCCTGATCGTCCACAATAAAATCCGCAAGCTGAGAAGTGCCCTGATGACACAAAAGTAATGTTAAGAAGAGAAGGAGAACAGAGACAAGAGAAGGAGAGGAAATGAGCAGTCAAACCTCACGAAAGAAGGATGATAGGCATTTGACAACCTGCCCCACAACATCATCTCGGCTCCCTTCCATTTTCAGTTGAGACAAGGAAGGGAAGATCTCCTCAAGATCAAAAAACTTGGAAAACTCCTCACGGACCTCGGAGGAAGTAGCTAGGTCATCACTTAAACGCCCCATGGGAGGGCCGATAGTAGCATCCGGAAGAGAGTTGCCATGCAACTCTCCCATGCAACCTTCCATGCAACCTTCTGCACCCGCATGGGGACCTGAAGAAGCTTCCCTTCCCTCATTGGCCTCCTCACGGGAGGGATCCTTGGCAGCCGAGTGAGACGAGAAAGGGGGAAAGACCCAAGAAGTAGAATACTACCCCTCTCAGAGAGGAGAGTATGCAAAAATATTCTCGAGGAGGTTGCCCATGTCAACCTCAACCTCGGGTGCATCTTGAATCATCACCAGAGAAGGTACCGCGGGAGGACTGGCCACCTGTTAGACTATTGTGACCATAGCGAAGGCCACATCGGTAATCAAATGACCAACCTCCAAAGATGCCGCTTCCCGCTCCAAAAGGACCTGAACTCTGGAAAGGGGTCTGCCCTCGGCGGACCTTGTGAGATTTCTTCCTTTTATCTGAGAAAGGAAGGCTCGAGGTGCACTTTCAGAGTAGGGCAGCCTGTGGCGACGCAGTCAGTGACCTATTACCAGAATAAAGGCGCCCCAAGAGAGGTAAGGAACTCTTCAGACTTTCCTTAGAAAGGAGAACCTTAGAGCAGATGCCATCAGGATGTTTTTGTTCCCACTCCCGCACAATCACGAGGCGCGTTGATTAGTAAGGAGTGGCTATTGGATGCACGACCTTATCCTCCAGAACTGTTCCCCAATTTGTCTATATGGGGAACTCTAGGCGGCCCACTTGACCCACCAAGAACTCCCAACCATGGCCCGAGACAAAGAAAAACTTAAGGGAGCAGTCTTTTACCTTTTGATACCGTTATTCCAAAGTAACCAAGGCATGGGATGCCTTGAAACTGCAGACATTACCTTTTAAGCGAAGCACCCTGTGCGCTAGTAGAAACTCATGACTAGAAAGGTCAGCATCCTCTAGGTAGGATTCCAACAATGCCCGTCGCCAGATGATGCTTCAACAGATCAATAACCTCTAGGCATTCAGATGCAGTTGTGAAGGGCCCAATCCCTGGTAGTCCAAAAGTTTGCAGATGGGTCAAGGAAAGGGCAGTCGAAAACCACACGAAAACATGGAAGGATATAGGGCTACTTTGTTGGAATGGCCATCGGAGTCAACAGCACCCTCACTTGGGCTTGGGATTTCAAAGGCGACGGTTTCTGGCACTCGACATGTGGAGGCCAAGGAGGCCAGTACGGATTTATCAGTGGAGCCACCCACTCCCCAAAAACACTGGACCAGCATTGGCAGTAACGCTGGGTTGAATGGGCTTTTTCAGGGGCCATCACTACCGAAGGGCAAAGAAGCGAAGAAACTGATTGGAAAGAAAAAGAGTAAAAAAGACAAGAATGGCGAGACAATTGTAAAGGAATGAAAAGCAAGCTGGGACCCACTCCACGTTTTATAAAAGAAGGCAACGGGAAGGCTCCCACAAACTGTCACAACTATGGTACACACAGCTTCAGTTTTAGGGAATGCAATTCACAAAGCGACATCCATGCGAAGAGTCACCTGCCACCTCTTCATTAATGAGCTTGAGAAGGTGTGATGAAAAGATGAGTCCATCATGAGGGAGCATCGTCAGAAGTAGCCAACTCGTAGAAGCCCCCCTCCAGACAACTGGAAGCCTAAAAACAATATGTGGCCTTGGGAGGAGGGTGAGGCAATTCACAATAAAAATTCTGACCGTACTCGGCCTGTGAGAATTAGCGGGGTAACTATACGGGAGATTTCCTCCCCTACCTAAGGCCCAGGAGGCCCAGCCAAGCCCAACCCAAGACAAAAGGGGAAAGACCTAGCCTGCTAAGAGAACCCCATATACACGAACTGAGAAAAAAGACAGTGCAATAGGAGATGTGACTCGTCGGGACTCGATGGTCTGAGATCCCTCGGGTAATGTCCAAACATCAAGTGCCCACCCACTTGGTAGGCGCAATATGTGGAGGATCGTCGATCTACTGACAAGGAAAGTATGGACAGACTAGGGGAAGAGCAGAACAAGAGAAGAAGGTTGGAGAACCATGCCTCATTTAATGGCCCTGCCGCCAAGGCGGCACACTACATTAATTGAACCGTCATAGGACCACGCCACATTTAAAGAATCTGACAGAATGAACAGTACGATGACTCCAGATCCCATAGCAACATACTTGATTTGCTCACCGAATTTCTAATATAAATAGCTAATCCCAGGTACGAGGATTCTCTCTGGTTTTTGAAGTTTCCTCACTTATTTACTACACTCCAAAAACATTTACTGACTTTGGCATCGAAGGCTCCCCTACTCCCAAGCCGCCCTCTCAATCCACATTCATCATTTTCCTTATAGGGCCCATTGTGAAGACTTGAGTTGTTTGGAGCCTGGTCCAAGGGTGTGCGAAATACGACATCAACAGTAAATTTATATCATTGTGTAACTCTGGGGGAGGTAGATGAGTATTGGATGGGTGTAATTTCTACTTCATCGTATAAAATAAAACTTTTTATTTTTTATTTTATTTTTATAAATTTCCCCTGGGTCACTATCACCCATTGAAATTTGATGTTGGAGGTTGCCACCCACTAAGTCACACGTTTAACGAGCGTAAAAGAGAGAAAAATGACAAACAATACTGAATAACATGGACTTTTTCAATGCTAGTAATGGTACAAAGACATTGGCATCTGGCTATCAGTTTCTTGACTTGCAGGATATGTGCAGTTGCAACAAGAAGTCCAATTTCACGGCATGCACTCTTAATAGCTTGCTGACAAGGTTAAGGTTCCCTTAAAACGGTTTATTGCTCATTTTGTATGGCTCATTTCTCTATTTACTCTCTCAGCATCCTCAATGGATTAGTTAAAAGCTAAATTCATCACATATTTAGCTATTAGACCCCAAAATATCTTCACAATAGATTAGCTAAAATCTAAATATTTGAACTTTAGCTACAGTGAACACCAAAATCATTTCTAAATTTGCTATTTATTGTAGATACACCAAATGTATATTTTATCATTTATCTCTCTCTGCTTTCATGTCTACTTTCAAGTTGAACGAAAGTAATATTACTAGGTGATATTTAGGGGGTACGACTTCAAGTAAATTAACAATTTGGGGGGCATGAATTCAAGTAAATTAACTACTTTCAAGTAAATGTCTATATTTTCTAAGTAACTATTAATGCACGGCTTTAGTTTACTCATAAAAAAAAATTCATTAATGCACGGCTCATGTGTTGGGGGGCCTCGCATGGTACCAGACCTTCTTTTTATTATTATTTAGAATATGATATTAATTAACATAATTTAATTAGAATATGATTATTAATTAATATATAACAGGTAAAATGGTAAAATATGATAAAATAAAATCAATTAATAATTAAAAAAATTAAATATGTTTTTAATTATTAATTACTCATTACTATATAATGATTAAATGGATAATCTAATATAGGGATTTGATGTGAATAGTAAAAGTCAAATTCATCTTATATTATTTTATTGTTATATAAAGAGAAAATAGTTATTCAAATGTGATGGCTTATACAAATGAAATAACCAAAAGCTGAACTCATTTTACATTCATCAAAATTGTACTTTAGTTTTAACTAATGTATTAAGGATCCTTAAGGGAGACTTAAATTCAAGCAATAACTCAAGAGAATCTTTTTACTGCCAATAATATCTTTCGTTTGATATGATTATCCTTGTCCATATGCCAAATAGGACCATGCTTGGGAGAGGTGACATGGGAGAATTGAGCACTGCGCCACTCATCACCCCAATATCTTTTTCTTCCATTCTTTAGATCATTTCCCACAGGCAAAGCCAATTCTGAATCAGCAAAAAGGTGGTAGTCATTGTGCTTCTCCTTCCATGGCTTCTGAAGAGAAACGACTAACCCATCGAGTTCGATGGGGAGAGACATGTACACTTCTGGGCTGTAAAAGATAACTGCATCATTGCTGGAGGCTTGCATGAAGAAGTTGACACCAATGGCAGCTATGAGAATCCAGCGGATGGCTGAGATGGAGTTAACATAAGTTCTTTCCAAACAACTTGCCCATGCCAGTTGCTTGAAGATGAAGAAGTAGAAACATGGCCAGAGAAAGAAGCGACTTTTACTATGTCTGCAAGTCTGAATTCAGCTTCCTCTTTAGTTTCGATATTTTAATCAAAACCTGCTTTTGAGAGAACCCACCAAGGTCTCTTTTTGGGTTGACGAAAGACCATCATCTATCCATGTTTGGGATTTTTACTTTTTATTTTCTTTTGAGAATTCAATGTCCAGGTTTGACCCAAATGAAGTATTTGAGAATTAATTATACCGGAGAGGATTTTTAAATTAAAAAAAAAAACAACAACAACCATACACACAATCGGGTTGGAATACTCGTTTCAACCTAAACTGATGTCGGGTCAGGTAATCGGCCAAACGGTTAAACGGCTAAACAGAACAATCCTATTTCGGGTCGGGTGGGAAATTGCATTTTTCGGGTAGGGTCGGCAAATAGCCCTACATGGGAGAATTGCGTGACTCAGTGGGTACTTTTAATTGTGTTGCTTGTATAGCCATCGACCATCATTGAGGCCATAACTTGAAAGCATGATGAACATCTTCTTCTTTGATAAATAACTTTTGGGGTTGGGAGTATGAAGTATGGGTCTTTGAAAAGGAGGTAGGTTTGGGGGCTTAGATGAGATAAAAAATTCTCATCTAATCTCATATCATATCATCCCATCTTATTCCCAAATATAATTCAAATATAAAATTTTTAAACTAATCATTACAACATTTTCAAACTTTCAAATAAAAAATAATTCTAACTTTTTCAAATACCCAAACAAAAATAAATTATAAAACTATATTTTTACAATGTTTTAACTTTATAATATCTTTTATTCAACTTTTTCTCTCTCATTTCTTAAAATCTAAAAAATACTCAATTCAAACTATTTCACTATTATTCACACATTATCTTATTACTATTAACAAAATTCTCATCTCATCTCACTATTATTCACAAATTATCTTAATGAGGATGTAAAACTTGTATCAAACTCTACTTATAGTGAATTGTATACCTTAGACTTGTAATGGATTTAGCACCAAGAATCACCATTTGAGAGAAAAGGTTCCGACCATATATATAGTTAGGATTGAAAAATGCATCTAACTTCTATTAAAATAGATTCATATATATTGTATTTTTTCGTTTGAGATCTGTCACGGAAAGCAATAGCGATGATATTATGAACATTTTACATGGCTTATTTCAATGTTACAAGAATCTATTGACCGCAAATGAAAGGGGGGGGGGGGGGGAGGAGTTCAAAAAAATGGTTATAATTATATGGTAAGATCAATATTTAAAGATATCTATGATCCTTTTTTTTATGAAAAATGGCCAAAATTAAGCCTTCATATTCCTAAACCCTCTTTACAAAAAGAAAAAAAAAAGAAAAAGAAAAAGTAAATAAAAAACAAAAGAAAAGAGAGATGATAGTGTGAACACTAAACTAGTTAGAAAAAATAATTAATTACACTAGTGTGAATTGCATTGGAACACTCCAGGCTCTGGTGCACCATTTTTATAAGCAAACTGTTGGCAAAAGTATTTAAGTTCGTGAGATAAGATAAAATTAAAAAAAAAAAAAAAAAGACTACTCCCAAAACTTGGAATAATGACATAATTTCAATTCTTCCATCGAGTTATAATTTGCTCTTTTTTTTTTTTTTTTTTTTTTTTTTTTTTTTTTTTGTGATAAGGAAGGGTGGTAGAGGTTCTTATGTTGTGATGATATATCATCATATGTGCTGTGCGCCGCGCAGCAAGTTCATGCAGGAGAGAGATCACGAGGCTACTGCGACTAGACAAGGTTGATTTGCTTTACTTGTTGAGATGGAGTTGAAGATTGTTTGTGATTTCTTCAAGCATTTTGAGTCACCAGTGAAGTATAATGGGAAGATGACAAGGGAAAATTAATAGCTCAAACTCCTCAAAACCATTGAGCAAACTTCGCAGAAGAAGACCATCTTTCAATGTCAATAGAAAACACATTTTTATTATTTCTAACACTTTGTGGTATATTTAGGTTGCGTTTGGATGTTGAAGTGAATTGAGTTGAATTGAGTGGAGATAATAAAATATTATTAAAATATTATTTTTTAATATTATTATTATTTTAAGATTTAAAAAAATTAAATTATTTATTATATTTTATATTAAAATTTAAAAAAATATAATAATAAATTGAAAAGAATTGAAATAAGTTAATCATCCAAACGCCTTAATTTATCTGTACGAAATAACTATTATTGACTTCTCTAGTTTTTTTTTTTTTTTTTTTAATAAGTTAATAAGAGAGACGTTTACGTGGGGGGATTAGAACTCATGATCTTATTATCCTCTCTCTCTGTATTTTGTTTGTAGTAACTTGCATTGTCGGGCCCATGATACATCACTTGGAATCATGGAAAGTCCAAACAGAGCATTCCCCCAGCCGTTTGACGGTTCGAGTCTGTATACGAAGACGCAGGCGCACTGCTCGCTCAACTTCTCCCCTACCGAATAACCATAACAACCCGTGACTTTTTTAGTCTTACCAATCCCCATCAATCTCCCGTGATCCCAGCCCCGCCTTCCATTTTCCTTTTCCACCGCGCGCTATTTTAGTGGATCGATTCGATATGGCCACTACTCATCAAAGAAAATCCACAAAACTTGTCCATAAAAGCAAGCTCCAACACCTTCCTGTTTTCTAAGCCATCCACACTTCTTGTAATTTCCATGGCCTGCATCTTCTTTGTCTCCCTTGTCCTTTTTCTTTCCCTCTCTCCCGGTGCCGTCAAACCCAGTCCTGATGCTCCCTCCTCCATCTCTCCCGCGATCCGCCAGGCCTGCAAGGCCACTCGCTTCCCTATCCCATGCGAGACCTCTTTGACCCAATCCAACCACGTGCCCCCCAACCCCACCCCTCTCCAGCTCATCCAGTCCGCTATCTGGGTCTCCTCCCAGAACCTCCACACCGCCCAATCCATGGTCAAGTCCATCCTGGACTCGTCCGCGGGGAATGTGAATCGCACCTCGGCCGCCAAAAACTGCCTGGAGTCCCTCACAAGCTCCGAGTACCGGATCTCTCGGACTACCGAAGACGCACTGCCACATGGCAGGATCAAGGATGCGAGAATCTGGATGAGCGCCTCCTTGCTCTACCAACAAGATTGCTGGTCCGCGCTCAAGTACGCGAACGATACCCAGATGGTGAACTCGACGATGTCGTTTCTGGACTCGTTGGTTGGGCTCACGAGTAACGCGCTGAGCATGGTGTTCTCGTACAGTATTTTCGGGAACCAGACCGGGTCGTGGGCCCCGCCCAAGACCGAGCGGGACCGATTCTGGGAGGTAGGTGGCGGCTCTGGGTCGGATTTCCGGGGCGGCTTCCCGTCTAAGCTAAAGGCGGACGCGACCGTGTGTAAGGACGGGAGTGGCGGGTGCTACAAGACGGTGCAGGAGGCAGTGAACGCCGCACCTGATAACGCCGGGGAACGGAAGTTCGTGATACATATAAAGGAGGGGGTATACGAGGAAACCGTCAGAATCCCGTTAGAGAAGAAGAACGTGGTGTTTTTAGGAGACGGGATGGGCAAAACGGTCATTACGGGGTCGTTGAACGTTGGCCAGCCCGGGATTTGGACATACAACACAGCCACAGTTGGTAAGTCTTTTGAATGCATATTACTTCATTGTGCGTGGCCATTCTTCCTTGTTACTGTTTTGTCTTTTCTTTTTGAATATGTGTTTTTATTTTCAAGGTTGTGGATGGAGTCAATAAATACTGTTGGGGAGGTGCGCATGTTAGGTTTTACGGCTTCTTGCACTTAGGTTTTTCCATGAGTTTGTCACCTTACATTGTATGCATTCCGTACCAAATAAAGTTTATGATTATTTTAACCATCGACTTGGGCACCCTCCCGTCACACAATGTTTGGCTATTTTTCATTGAACAGTCGATGCGTTTGATGTTCATTTAAACATCTGCAATCACAAGTCCATCCTTCCAGCTTTTGTCCTCGTGTAGAGCCCGTGTCAAATGAAATTGGGTTGCACAAACTTATTCGCAGTTAACTATTTAGTTGCAAGAGTTTAGGAAAAAGGGCTAGTTAGTACTAAAAACAAAAGATAAAATGTTGACTACAATTGTAGATGACTTCTTTTATGAAATGGTAGAAGAAAGTCCTTAGAGAACAGATGTTAGGAAGCCGTAAAATTTATGAGTTTAGCTTTGCTTTGTTATTCCCTTCTTGTTCTTGAGTTGCTTTGAAAACAAATTCCGTTCTTGTTCTTATGTTTGAATCATTTTGGCATAGCTGTTCTTGGCGATGGATTCATGGCCAGCGGCATCACAATCCAAAACACGGCCGGTCCTGATGCACACCAAGCAGTGGCCTTTAGATCAGACAGTGATCTATCAGTCATTGAGAACTGCGAATTCTTAGGCCATCAAGATACACTCTATGCTCGCTCCCTCCGCCAATTCTACAAATCATGCCGCATCCAGGGAAATGTGGATTTCATTTTTGGAAACTCAGCATCAGTTTTTCAAGATTGCCAGATCTTAATCTGCCCCCGACAAGTAGATCCAGCAAAGGGCGAAAAAAATACTATCACTGCACATAGCAGAAATGACCCTGCACAATCCACAGGTTTTGTTTTTCAGAATTGCTTGATAAATGGCACCAACGAATACATGGTGCTGTATCATAACAATCCCAAAGTACACTTTAATTATTTAGGGAGGCCATGGAAGTTGTACTCGAGGACCGTCTTTATACACTGTAACTTAGAAGTTCTTATTACACCAGAAGGCTGGATGCCATGGGATGGTGATTTTGCATTGAAAACACTCTATTACGGGGAATTTGGGAATTCTGGACCAGGCTCTAATTTGTCCAAGAGAGTAACTTGGAGTAAGCAGATCCCGACAGGGCACGTACACACATATTCCGTCGAGAATTTTATCCAAGGAGATGAGTGGATTCCATCTTCTCAGTAATTTGCTTCAAATTTTGCAGAAATATTGGCTGCAATGTGTCTGGAACTCAACAATATTGGGAGATTCCAAATCATTGGCTACATTTGATCTCCATCCATGTGGTATCTCACTCCCGGCATCTATTGTGTAACTCCGAGAGAGGTAGATAAGAATTGGATGGGTGTAATTTCTACTTCATCATATAAAATATAACTTATTTATTTATTTATTTAATAAATTTCCACAGGGTCATTGTCATTCATTGGATTTTGATGATGGAGGTTGCCACCCACTAAGTCGTACGTTGAACAAACGTAAAAGAGGGAAAAATGACACAAACAATACCGAATAACATGGACTTTTTCAATGCTAGTAATGTTACAAAGGCATTGGCATATGGCCATCAATTTCTTGACTTGCAAGATACATGCGGTTGCAACAAGAAGCCCAATTTCATAGCACACGCTGAGCCTCGTTTGTTTTCAAAAAGTTTTTTAACTCATCTCATCTCATCTAATTATTACAACTTTTTCAAATTTTTATACAAAATAAAATAAAGAATTTAACTTTTTCAAATCCCAAAATAAAAATAATATTAAAAATATATATTCTAACATTATTTTATTTAACTTTTAACTGTAATTTCAACTCATCTTATCTCATCTCATTTCGTCTACAAAAATAAATGAAACCTTATTAGCTTCCCGGCAAGGTTAAGGTTCCCTTAAAACGGTTTATTGCTTATTTTGTATGGCTCATTTCACTTTTTACTCTCTCTTAGGGGCCTTAAATTCAGACAATAACTTGAGAGAATCTTTTTACTACCAATAATATCCTCCTTTTGATATGATTATCCATGCCCATATGCCAAATAGGACCATGCTTGGAAGAGGTGACATGGGAGAATTGCGTGACTCAATGGGTACTTTTAATGGCGCTGCTTGTATAGTTACAGTTAAACTCTTGACAGTATTAGGTTTAAGGTAATATATTAATTCATATTTTAAAAAAAAAAAATTACTCAAAATTATATGTGAAACTCAATTATATATATATATATATATATATATATATATATATATATATGAGTGAGGGGGGTCGAACTCATAATCTCCATTTTAGAGATATGGGTCTTGTGCCATCAGGCAACATGCCTTAGCATAAGTGAAACTCAATTGATATCATTATTAATGTCAAGAACTCTCTCTTTGACAACTTAAAATTTCATTCGCTACCTTTCTTGAGAAATATGGTATTACATTTCCCCTCTAATATGTGTAACACCCTTGCATGGTTATGTTTTGACGTGCATACATTCCACACTATAAAATGATCAGTTTGATTTTAATATCATTTGTAATAACATAAGAAAAGTTCAAACTACGCCAAGGCTTATATCCCAAACAAGAAGTTAAAAGTTAGAATTCCAGCATTATTGAAATTGATATAAATTTCAACAAGTTCTTCTTCCTAAATATTGTGCGATTTTATTCACTACTCATATAGTTATATGAGGTGTTAAATTTATGGCCTAGGAAATTATTACTTAGGGTTGTTTTTTGAGTTCATGCCAACAAACAATGCTACATTATCAAATAGCGTCATTGTAGTCGAAAAACCAATGAATATGACACCTTTTCTAAATGTTTTTTTTTCCTCAGCAAGTAAAATATTTAGAGTGCATGGAGTATCGTGTGAGTCATGTTTATTGTGAAGGAAATGATGTTGTTGATTTTCTTGCCAAATGAGGTGCAAGGGATTCTGACATGGATTGGTACAATGATAGAAGTCTTCTGCCTAGCTAGTTATGGGGTTATCTCATAATGGATAAAATTGGTCTTCCTTCTCTGCGCTTTTCGTAGATTCTATCCCAGATAAGATTTTTTGGTCATACTCCATCTGGCATTTCTATCATTTTTTGCATGTGTGGTCTTTTCTTCTTGCAGGTTTTGGTTTTGGTTTGGATTTGTTTTTGGTTTTGTATTGGTCTTGTATTTCTGAACATTTAGTTTTGTAGTTTGTTGTTTGTTGCTCTTGATGTCTGGGATTTGGTTTTTATTTTGCTTATTTGTACCTCCCAGGCGTCTAAAATTGTAATCACGATTTTCCTCCGCCACAAGTGAGAAGTATCAATAAAATTGAGATACCGTCATCTTTCTAAAAAAAAAGTAAAATATTTATAGACAAACTAGCAGATTACAAAATACAAGTTCTAAAGGGGTGGCAGTCCCCTGCAGTCTTCCCAAAACCAACAGATACATCATGAAAATAAGAAAAAATGGATCGAGAGCCAAAAGTTTGGCTCTCAGCCATTTCCCACCAGGGGAAGCCGCTTGAAGCGGTTTTAATATAGTCTGATAAACAGACTATAATACTGTAGCTAGCAGCCGTAGTGAAGAGTTGTGTTCTACATCTTGTTGGTTTGGGTTGGCTAGAAGAGAGTTTCACATCTACTTTCACTTGATCCTTGGTTAGAGAAAGTGGGAACACAAGAACGTAGCAATCGGAGGATGCGTCGATACATCGGCATATGACCTTCACTGTTTGCGGTGACGTGTGTGGTTCAAGTGCCACTTTAGGAAATAAGGCGGCGGTCAGATTTGAGAGATTCCAATGTACTAATCCTGGTAGTGCAGTGCATGGTGGCTGTAGGCTCTCTTTGGTGCAATGGCATGTGAAACTCACGTGCGGTATGAGCCACTTGTGAGACTCACGCGCCGTTCTTTTGAGCAGTTTTCTTCGACCGCCTAACAGATCGACGTTTGGTGAGGCGCGTGGTAGTCGTAGGTGGCTGATAGGTAGTAGATCGGCACATGTTGGTGCTACGGGCGGGAAACTATGAAAAAAAGAAAAATGGGTACTTTAGTTTCTTCTTCCTCATCAATCCATTCTGGATATAAGGAAGCCCATGTCACATTTTTTGCAGCATAGTCCAAGTGCAAAACAATGTGTTTGGCATCAGGAATAAGCTGCTTCATCAATTTCACGGTTATTGAAGTTTACAAGACCAATTCCCCATTTTTCATGATTCTTAGTCACCTTTTCTAGAACTTTCATAATGTCATCCCACTCAATGTTTAGATTTGATCGATAATGAGGATCTTGACCACCCCATATCCACCTGTCCACAAGATTTGACCTGCATTGCTTAAATGTTAAAATTGAAGTTGGAAATGTTAGAATTTTTCTTGCAAAGTAGTTTCACAGTATGAAAAGTAGGTGAATAGGTGATTAATAAGATTGAAAGGAAAGCTAATTGCATTTGCAGGGGATGATTCCAACAAACCTACATTTTACAGAATGCAACACAAGAATTTTACTAAAAAAAAACCTACAATTTACGTTATGCTGCCCATAAATTCCCCCACTAACCCCATGGAAATTGTTTTCTTGTAAATGCCCTGGCTCTTGTCCGTTGCTAAATGGAAAAATTGTTACATAGCAAAACTTAAAAATATCAAAAGCAGTGTCGTCAATAATGTAAGATTACATATACCTAGAACCAAAATGTGCTAGCGCATTGCTATTGTAAATGTCTGGAGAGTGTAGGAGTTTTACAAATGCTCCAGATACGATAACTAGGAGGACAAGTTTCAGCAGAGAAAACTTGCATTCTGTCAAGAGATGTCTTCGCGACAGACTCGCCTCGTCAGCAGAGTCCTACGAAAACTAAAAGTGCTTTCAGATTGTTTATTTAAAGGATCCTATTGCTTAGGATCTGCATGGATTTATATCTAGATATTTTTTAAAGTACTTTACAATACATATTTTGGTGAGAAAATTTCTTGAAGAATTTTCATATTTGTAGATGTAGAAATTTGGTTAGGACTAAGTGACTAAGTTGATAAGTTTGTATAGGATTAGGTGACTAAAATGATATAGTTTATTTTATCATTAAATTGATAATTTTGGAGGAATGTAAATTATTTATTGACTTTATTTATAACAATATTAAGTTTATCTAAGAGATATTAGAGGTTGTTTAGATGAGTCATAAGTGGGAAAAAGGAGTCCCAAGGAATCTGCACTTACCCAGAGAAGAGGCTGATCTGAAATCTGTTACTGTAGTAAAGAGTTATCATGGGTGTCAGCATTCCGTCAAGAGATGTCTTCACGACATATTGGTTTCAGGAATTACCCACTAAATTATAAGTAGGAAAATTGTGTTTCAATGAGTCTAAAATTATCCAGTTAAATGAAATATATATCTGATAAGAAGACTCAGCGCCAGGTGTCAACATAATCCTATTGCAATTGGAATTAATTTTCAGATTGTTTATTTAAGGGATCTTATTGGTTAAGATCTGTAGAGATTCAGATCTAGATATTTTCTAGAGCACTTTTCAGTGCATATTTTGGTGAGAAAACTCATTGGAGAATTTTCATATTGTTTCTATCAAAGAGTGTGATCATGCACCATGTTAGAAAATTGACTAGTTGAGTTTCAGCCACTGGAGTTCCAGGAGAAAAGCCAATGTTTGAAAATCGTTAGAGGTTCTGGCTGCTACTGCGGTAGAAGACAAATGAGTCATTTGTCTAGTCAAGTAAGAGTGTCAATTGACAAATGTTTTGTAATTAGCTTTACTTGTAATTGATTTTCAAATAATAAAATTGACTTTTCTTGGTTTAGCTGCCTCGTAGGATTTTACTTTTACAGGATTCTTTAAAAGGTTTCCCTTCGATACCAATTTTAGTGTTATGCAATTTATTTATTTTACGTTATTATTTAATTATTAAACTAATTGCATGTTTGAAGACTAACCAATTTATTGAGTAAATTGGTAGGTATTTTCGCTGAGTGATAGGGGTACTTGGGTAATTTCAATTGGCATCAGAGCGTGGTTCACTCAATCTGAGTAAGATCCGTTCCCCTAGAAGATCATGGCGTCATGATCATCACCACCAAATTTCGTTGGTGATAATTATGCCTACTGAAAGGTAAGAATGAGAGCATTTCTAAAATCGCTTGATGAGAAAGTCTGGCTAATGGTGGAGTCAGGATGGACAAGACCCACAATACCTATAGAAGAATGGATCAAAGAATAATCAAGCAGCTATAATTGGAACAATAAAGGTCTAAATGCCATTTTCATGGCAGTATCTCCTGATGAATTCAAGAGAATTTTCATGTGTGAAGCATCTAAGGATGCTTGAGATATTTTAGAAACTACACATGAAGGGACCAAAATGGTGAAAAATCTCAAATTACAAATATTGACCTCAAAGTTTGAGGAAATAAAGATACTGGAAGATGAGACTTTCAATGAATTTTATGCAAAACTAAATAATATTGTTAATTCAAGGTACAATCTCGGAGAGAAGGTAGAGGAGGCACGAGTTGTAAAGAAAATTCTGACATCCCTACCTGAAAGGTTTTGACCAAATGTGATAGCCATAGAAGAAAATAAGGATTTAGACACAATTCGAGTAGAAGAACTGGTAGGTTCTTTGCAAACTTATGAATCTACTCTTCCACAACAGAAGAAAGGTAAGTCCATTGCACTCAAAACTACTAAGAAAGAAAATAAGTCTGAATTTGAAGACTTGTGTAATGATGACCATGCACTTGTGGCCAGAAAATTAAAAAACTTTATGATTAATAAAAAGAATTCTAGTAAATGGAAAATGGGTAAGACTTTCACTAAAAAGAACGAATCTGAAAAATGGAATAAAGACAAAACAGAGTTTAAAGATAAAGCCCAATGTCATGAATGCTTTGGTTTTGGTCACATAAAAATTGAGTGTCCAAATTTTAAAAAAAAATCAAAATCTTTGAATACTACTCCAAGTGATGATTCTGACTCTGAAAGTTCAGATACATTCTCTGATAATGAAACTGTCTTTATTGCTTTTTCTGCTTCTAGTACTGATTATGATGACACGAGTAAACTATAAGCTGACGACAACATGGTTGTTAGTGACACTAACATTGATGTTGCCACATAAGTTACTGATCATAATTTAAGTGTGCATGAAGCATATGAGGATTTATGTGAAGAATTTGTGAAAATCCAAAACGTAAATAAGAAGCTGTACAAAAACCTAACCACCATAGAGAGTGAGAAAAACAATTTGGTGGAAGCACTGAAAGTGAAAAAACTAGAAGTGACAAAGCTACGTGCATAGAAAGAGGTACTTGAAAAGAAGTTAGCAGCTTGTCAGGAAGTCAAAGAAAAGACTCCCACTTAAAAACTCAATGAACTACTAAAAGTTCAAAGAGATAGTTCCGATCACACAAGGTTGGGATACAATACTTCAAAAACTTCACATCATAAAGCATTCGCTGCCTTTACATCCAAAGGTATCATCTTTGTAAAAGGAAGTAATGTAGAAAATATCTCAAAGAACCTGTGAATAAAGGCAAGGCAATAATGACTTCTTCAGGTAAGTCTAAAGGTAAGTTTATTCCTACTTGTCATCATTGTGGTATTCTTGGCCATATAAGACCATATTGCTTTAATTTGAATAAAGTGAAGAAAAATGGAAGTGAAATAAAGTTAAAAAATAAGGGAAAGATTATAGAAAATCAAGTTAATGAAATAAATCAACAAATCACCTTTATAAGTCTAAAGCTTGGTAAATTAGCAGAATTTTATCTTCACAACAAAGAAAAGATCATACAAAGTGGAGTTGATGAAAATAATAAGCCAAAATTTAAGTGGGTGGTCAAAGAAGATGTCGTGTCACATTAATTGATAGGACCACTTGCATGTTCTTGCATTCGTTGCATTTCATTTTATTAGTCTAGGATATGCATTTTATTTTTCTATTTTTAATTGTTTCTGTTTTTAGTTTTTTAAATAAGAAAAATAATATAAAAAAATAGCTGGTTTGTTTCTCATTTGTTTTTGGAAGTGCATGCTTGATATATCAAAGTTTTGAGCAAGTTTTCTTACAAAATAAAATTTTGAACTTTTGCATCTCTCTACTTTGAGCAGTTCACTTTGTGCATACTAACCCTATGAGTTATCTTAACAAAGTTTATTTACAAAGTACTGTGAAGAACTTATATGTATGCACCTTATAATTAAGTTCCATATTTATTATTTAGATGCTCACCATAGAGGGAGTACATGTCTTGAATTGACTAATACTAGTTGAACCTAGTATAATAATAAAGAGATCTTCCCTTACCATATACAAATAGTTGATATTTATAGAAAAAGTCAATGTTATATTATTGCGAAAAAAGACAAACATTATACTCGGATCTATCCCTTAAGTCCTTATAGAAATAATCGTGTCTCAAATTATTGTGGAAAAAGATGAGCAACAAAAATGAACATAAATGGGGTTGTGCAAACTAGTGTTTAGAGGAGATACTCATGTATCTAGACCCTAGCATAAAGTTTGACTTTTGAGGTAAGTGACAAACTCTTGGGAGCATCTATAAGAAGAAAATACTCATGAATAATATTATCAAAAATATATTGAAAAGAAAAAGAAATAAAGAGTTACTTTTCTATATAAGTTTGCTCACTCACACACTCACATGAACTTTGACATTGATGATCTTATGATATATGAACATCCATAGTGATTGTTGCAAATAAGAGGGCGTACTCTATTGAATTTTTTTGTGAGTGATACTATGTTTCAACTAAGATGCATCCAGGCATGTTACTTGCCCCATTGCTTATATATATAAAAGTAAAAATTTTGTTAAATTTTGTTTATTATTTATTTATTTTAGTTTATATAAAATAAATTTGAAAACATAAAATATATTGAGGTATGGGTTAGTGTTAGGAGCACTTTTTGCATTTGCTGCATAAATCCCAGTGGTGGGTCTCTGTTTTGCTTCTAAGCCCCTATCGAGTAACCCATGCACGACAATAGTCATTTAAATGTTTTAGCCCCACACAAAGTACATGCTCAGGACTTACCAACGATATTATTTCCTTTTCACTTGCAAGAACTCACCCAGATACACGGTACTGTCCATTCTCCAGGCCTAGCCATATCCCACTTCACACTTATCGGTTGCGTGCTTCTCGTGATTAAGACATAGAACAAATACTTATAATCTACATTTTTTCATCACGGTAAGGTTTATATCTCAATCAAATCCTTCTCATTCTCAAAGTCTAGGGTTCTGCACATATTTATGGAGATTAGGTTGTTGATTTTAGTTTTGTAAAGTTGGGTCTTGGAGTTTGGTTGGGTTGAGTAGACATTTACACATATGATTATATGGATCTATATTATGCATGTATTGATGATGATTTTTGGTGGGTTATGGGACTATTCATGTCGGTTTTAAACTAATGCCTAGAAGTGTTTGTTTTTATGTCTCAACTAAGCTATTTCATTCATTTTGTCATGATTTTACTTGCATTCATGTTTATACATCAGGTACATTTAATCCATGAAAAGTTGAGACACATGGGAGGTGTTCATCATGTCTTTCTTAATGTCTTCATCTCAACTCACATAAGTGGTATTTATTATCTTATGACTCTTGTCAGATTAGTGACAAAAAGGGAGAGGTTTAAATGTGTTCAGGGGGAGTTGAACAAACTGAGAGAGAATTGAATGAGTAAGTGAAGTAAGTGTATTGCTAAAAAAAGGGAGAAATTGAGGGGGAGCAGCAGAATATTGAGAGGGAGAACTATATATTTGAGGGAGAGCAGCAAAATATTGGGGGAGAACTAAGTACTGAACATGGTTATTAATTATGACTAGAACACTATTTTAGTAGGTTTAGATTACATCTAACTTTTGATTTTGTTGAGACTAATTTCCAAGAGTGTTCTATGTCATTTCTTCTCATTACTGTATTAAGATTTTCTTCACGAGATCTTGGTCTGCTAGTTATGTTTGTCTTAGGTACACTTTACATTCATCATGTTGGTTTTATCACCAATCAGCCAAAAGAGGAGATTGTAGATGTAAGACATTCCTCAAGTTGACTTTGTCACCAATCCACCAAAGGAAGAGATTGTAGATGTAAAAGTTTGGTAAGAACTAAGTGACTAAGTTGATAAGTTTGTATAGGATTAGGTGACTAAAATGATAGAGTTTATCCTATTATTAAGTTGGTAATTTTGAATGAATGTAAATTATTTATTGACTTTATCTATAACAATATTAAGTTTATCTAAGATGTATTAGATGTTGTTTAGATAAGTCATGAGTGAGAAAATTGAGTCCTAAGGAATCTGCACTTATTCAAAGAAGAGGCTGATCTGAAATCTGTTACTGTAGTGAAGAGTTATCACCGGTGTCGGCATTCCGTCAAGAGACGTCTTCACGACAGATTGGTTTTAGGAATTACCAACCAAATTATAAGTAGAAAAATCAAGTTTCAATGAGTCTGAAATTATCCAGTTTAATGAAATATATATTTGCTTATATATATTATAAGCATAATCGTTTCCTAGCAGAGTTCTCCTTTCAGCAGATTCCTACTACACTTGAAAGTCCTAATAGACCGAGCCCATTAGTAGATATCATTGTTAGTGTTATGTAATTTATTTATTTCACGTTATTATTTAATTATTAAGTTAATTGTATGCTTAAATACTAACCAATTTGTTGAGTGAATTGGTAGATATATCCGCTGCGTTAAAGGGGTACGTGGGTAATTTCAATATTGTTTCTCTAAAAGAGCGTGATTGTGCTCCATGTTAGAGAATTGATTGGTCAACTTTCAGCTACTGGAGTTCCAGAAGAAAAGCCAATGTTTGAAGACCATCAGAGGTTATGGCTTCTACTGCGGTAGAAGACAAATAGGTCATTTATCTGGTCAAGTAAGAGTGTCAATTGACAAATATTTTGTAATTGAGCTTTACTTGAAATTGATTTTCAAATAATAAACTTGACTTTTCTAGGTTTGGCTATCCCGTAGGGTCTTACTTTTAAAGTGTTTCCCTTTGATACCAATCGTGGTGCCATGCAATTTATTTATTTACTTTATATGTTCATTTGATTAAATAATTGTAAGATTGAGATCTAACAAATTAGTTGAGTGAATTGGTAGATATTTCCGTTGCATTACGATACATGGGTACTTGGGTAATTTCAATTGGCAAAAGAGTGTGGTTCACTCATTCTAGTTTAATCTGTTCCCCTGTTGACCATGTCGTTATTTGTCCCACCATACTTTGATGTAGAAAACTATGCTTATTGGAAAGTTCCTATGAGGGCTTTCCTTAAATCTTTGGATGAATGTGTGTGGTATGCAATTGAACGAGGATGGACTAAGCACGAGATATCTCTTGATGCTTGGACAAGAGATGAGATCACCAACTCTAATTGGAATAGCAAAGGACTTAATGCTATCTTCATGACTGCATCTCTCAATGAATTTAAAAAAAATCTCAATGTGTGAAATTGCTAAAGAAGCATGAGAAATCTTAGAGGTTACACATGAGGGGCAAAGGTTGTAAAAAATTTAAAATTACAGTTGTTAACCTCAAAATTTGAGGATATTAGAATGCTTGAAGATGAGAGCTTTAATGATTTTTATGCTAGACTTAATGATATTGTTAATTATAGGTTTAATCTTGGCGAGAAGATGGGGGATTCAAGGGTCGTGAGAAAGATTTTAAGGTCCTTGCCTGAAAGATTTCGCCCAAAGGTAGGAGTGGCAATATGTGACACGACCCGTTAACCCAACACGAACACGACACGATAAAAGCGGGTTAGGGTTTACCCTTAACGGGTTCGGGTCAAAACGGGTTGACCCGTTAAGACACGATAGCTTAACGGGTTAATAACGGGTCAACCCGTTATGACACGTTAAGAAAGTTAAAGTTACAATTATACCCTTATACCTAAAAAATAAAATTGTTGGGATTTTAATTTCGATATTTTTTTTTGTTTTGATTGTAATTTTGGACTTGTAGTTAGTTTTTTATTTTTTTTTATAGATATTATGATTTTAATATTTATATAAAATTATGTAAACTTAATTAGATAAAATGAGTCAATTTTGGATCTGTTTCAATCCATTTACATAAACGGGTTGACACGACACGACCTGTTATGTTAATGGGTCGTGTTAGGGTTTGAGATTTTGACACGATAAGCTTAACGGGTCGGGTTAGGGTTGACCTATATAATATAATATACATGTCTTGACACGACACAAGCACGACCCGTTAACACGATTTGACACCCCTACCCAAAGGTTACGGCCATAAAAGAAAACAAGGATTTGGATACTATTAAAGTTGAAGAATTGGTTAGCTCCTTACAAATATATGATTCGTCTATTCCTTAAATAAGAAAATATAAGTCCATTGATTTGAAAACAGTAAAAGATGATCAAAATCATTTTTTTGATAAAGAAAGTTTGAATGATGAGGATATAGATCTCATTGTAAGGAAATTCAGAAAATTCTGCTAGAGGAAAGAAAAAACAAGGTAAGGAATTTCCTGTAAAGAAAAAATATTATGAAAATTGGAATACAGAAAAATCTGAGCAAAAAGATAAAGTGAAAAACTATGAATGCTTAAGTTATGGTCATATAAGAATTGAATGTCTAGACTTTAAGAAAAATAAAGGACAAACACTAAATGTCATACTTAGTGACAATTCAGAATCTGAAAATTCAAGTTCATCATCTTATGATGAAATTCTTTTGTGGCTTTTTCTATTATTGTTAATAATTTTTCTGATATTGTGTATACAAAATTTGAAAGTGAAATTGCTGATAGTGATTTGGATATAGCTATTATTGATGTTGACTATGAGCTGAGTATACATGAAGCATATAATGATTTATGTGAAGAAGTGGTCAAGTTGAAAAAACTCAATAAGAAGATGTACAATAAACTCACAGCTGTGAAGAATGAAAATAATAATCTTTCCGAGGCACTGAAAATTTTTTAAGTTGAGATATCAAGATTGAAGGCTCAAAAGGATGCACTAGACAAAGAATTGTAGAGTTCTCAAGAGTGCCAAAAAAAGACTGCTACTCAAAAATTAGATGAGATGTTGAGTTATAAAAAATCTAGTTATGATCGTACGGGTTTGACATATACATGACTTCCCAAGGTATGGAACTTAAAACTTCATCATCCGCTACCACTTCATCAAAAGGTATCATTTTTATTAAAGGAAGATGACAAAGCTCTAAAGAAAGCCATGTCTAAAACTCATGCTCCAAGAGTCTCACATGATAGATCAATGGCAAAGAAGCTCGACCAAGCTCAACCAATGTAAGTCCAAAGGTAAGTTTATTCCTACTTGTCATCATTGTGGTATTCTTGGCCATATAAGATCATATTACTTTAACTTGAATAAATTTAAGAAAAATGGAGGTGAAAGAAAGTTAAAAAAGAAGGGAAAGACTCTAGAAAATCAAGTTGATGAGATGAGTCAACAAATCACATTCATAAGTCTAAAGCTAGGTAAACTAGCAGAATTTTATCTTCACAACAAAGAAAAGATCATACAAAGTGGTTTTGATGAACATAATAGGCCAAAATTTAAGTGGGTGGTCAAAGAAGATAACGTGTCACATTAATTGATAGGACCACTTGCATGTTCTTGCATTCGTTGCATTTCATTTTATTAGTCTAGGACATGCATTTTATTTTTCTTTTTTTAATTGTTTATGTTTTCAGTTTTTAAAATAAGAAAAATAATATAAAAATTTTCTGGTTTGTTTCTAATTTTTTTTGAAAGTGCATGTTTGTTATGCCAAAGTTTTAAGCACATGTGTTCTCACAAAATAAAATTTTGAACTTATGCATCTCTCTATTTTATGTAGTTCACTTTGTGCATACTAATCTTATGAGTCATCTTATCAAAGTTCATTTACAAAGTATTGTGGGGAACTTATATGCATGCAACTTATAATTAAAAAGTTATATTGATTAATTGAGATGCTTACCATAGAAGGAGTTCATGTCTTAAATTGACTAATACTAGTTGAACCTAGTACAATAATAAAGAGATCTTCCTTTGCCAAACACAAACAATTGGTCCATATAGAAAAAGTTGGTATTGTATCATTGTGGAAAAAGACCAATACTATACACGGACCTATCCCTTAAAGTTCTTACAGAAATAATTGTGGCTCAAATCATTGTGGAAAAATGTGAGCAACAAAAATGGACATGAAAGAGGTTGTGCAAAATAGTGTTTAGAGGAGATACTCATGTATCTTAGCCTATCATAAAGTTTGACTTTTGAGGTGAGTGACAATCTTTTGGGAGCATCTATAAGAAGAAAATATTCATGAATAATATTATTAAAAATATATTGATGAGAAAAAGAAATAAAAAGTTACTGCTCTATATAAGCTTGCTCACTCACACACTCACTTGAACTTTGACATTGATGATATTATGAGGTGTGAACATCCATAGTGATTGTTGCAAATGAGTGTACTCTATTGAAATTATTTTGTGCGTGATACCATGCTTGAACTAAGATGCATCTAGGCATATTATTTGCCTCATAGTTTATATATAATTTAAAAAAAAGGATTATTTTTATGTTTAGTATGTTATTATTATTATTATTATTTTCGTTTTATGAAAAATGAGTAAAGTAATAAAAATATAAAATATTATTGGAGGTTGGGTGGATATTGGGTAGTGATATAAATCTGGTGATATTAGTTTGACTAAGTCGCAGTAGGACACTCGTGTATATCCATGTTGAGTCTCAGAGAGATCTTCTAGCGCATGCCTTGCACAACCCTTAGTCACAAACGCTCTCAGCACCCCAATAATACTCATCCAAACACACGGCACCTCACATAAGTGTGCCCTAGCACTTCTCTTCGCATCCTCATCTCATACCATCTACTTGGGAGAAATACTTGGTTCTGAGTTTCTTGCCTAAGGCTACGTTTAGATGTTGAACTGAGTTGAGTTGAGATGATAAAATATTATTAGAATATTATTTTTTAATAATATTATTATTTTGGGATTTGAAAAAGTTTAATTGTTTATTATATTTTGTGTTGGAATTTAAAAAAATTGTAATAATGAGTTGAGATGAGTTTGACTTCCAAATGAAGCCTAAAAGAGTCTTCATCACGGTAAGATTTTGAATTCATTCAAATCATACATTCTATCTCTCAAGTTCTAGGTTTGGTATATATATATATATATATATATATATATATATATATATATGGGGATTGCGTT